>NC_056570.1:11754545-11888559 GCF_013358625.1 Macadamia integrifolia
CACTCTCACACACCATACCTAGGTTTAATTTCATTTTCCCCAACTTAGGATTAGGTTAGGATGTTAGGTCATAGAGGATTTGTTCAAATTCCCAAATCCTAGGGTTTTGGGTAGGGATTTCATAGGGATTTGTCCTTAGACCCAAGGTTGAGTGAATAACCTTGCCAATGTAGGTCTCTTACTCTAATTTCCCTCTCCCATTATATAGTATTTATGGTTGGGTAGGTGAAATTTGGTTGGGTCTCCATTACTCCCAATAAAGAGTGAAATGGGAAGGAGAGAGAGAGATAGATAGAGATTTATATGTGTGTGTGGAGAGATGAGCATATGGGCTTGCCTCAAGAGTGGAGCCCTAGCCTTCCTCCTTCCTTCCACTTCTTCTTCTTCTTCTTCTTCTTCTTCTTCTTCTTCTTCTTCTTCTTCTTCTTCTTCTTCTTTATCCCTTTCCTTCTTTCTATTTTGGTAGGAGAAGAAATGTCACACCCCGTTCTCACTGAACCGGGCTAGTGACCGGGTTAACACCAGTTAACCCAAACCTGCCAGGATCATTTGATACTGTATTCCACCACAGCATACACATAACTAATAAAAACTTATCAGATCAGCGGAAGACTAAGTTTACCTGTGAATATTTCCATAATACTTGATACCCGAATTGTGATACAATAGTTATATACATGTGGGCCCGAAGGCATGATATTTACACAATAAAAGTATAATTCACATATCAAGTACATAAATGAAACCATCAAAATAATCAGAGTACACAGCTCGGCTCGGTATCAAAGGCTAGAGCTCAGCTCGGCATCAAGGGTTGAGCCCAGCTCGGCATCACATGGTAGAGCTCAGCTCGGCCTCAAAAGTGGAACTCAGCACGGCATCAGAACTGCGGTCCCGCAGCACAACTCTCACACGAGCAATCAGTGCCATGCTCTAACTCCTCAGGGGCCCACCAGTCCTCTTCAGGGAACTCGACTGTGGGACCCACCCCGTGCTCCTCGGATATATGACCTGTAAAATCATCTAAAAAGGGGGGGTACCCATGGGATGAGCTCACTAGCTCAGTAAGTGGTAAGATGGACCACACAGCAGTCCACACATCAAAACACAATCATATGCACTATATGCCATGCATTACATTTTAAATCACATCCACCTAAGCAACATTACTAAGTCTTCGGTTTAGTGCTACTACAGCCACAGTGCGCGTATACTCCGAGTACGAGCCGTGAACTCCATCCCGCAATACGCCCATAGGGCTATCGGAGAAGGCCCACCGTGAGTACTCGAAAAAGTAAAAACATGCCGACCACCGGCTCTCAATAGAAATGTAAATGACTGAAATTAAAGGTGCTAACTCCAGCAATTTAAAAGCAGTACGATTGGCCCTCTTGAATATGCCATCGGGGTTGTCGACTGTCCTAATGACCCACCAGACATTATGTCTAACCGCCACAGTGACCCGACAACTGCGACCACTGCTTCCCCCCAAATGGTAACCCAACACCTTAACCTCTCTTGGGAAGGGTCGTAGCATGGGATGGTGAAAATCCTAAACCGCATGCTCCTATATGACAATAGTACGATTGCATAGTGCCACCACGTCCCATACCACAGGCCACCAATGCACTCGTTTCCAAGCTGACTACGGCATCTAGTCTATCAATGCATCATGCACAATGATGTCAACATTCAATCACATAAGCATCTCATCACTTGGAATTTAGAAAGTAAACATGCACACATGCATAACAATGTGAGGATGACTAATCTACATAGCATATTCATGATGGCATGACTAGACTAGATACAGTTTAATGAATGCCAAACAATGCCTTGAAATAAGGCAAAACGTCCTCTCCCCACTTACCTGTAATGTACAAGGATTCTCGATCGGTACGGGTGAGATCCGGTGCGAGAAGCATAGGATTTGGTGAACCTAACATTATTGAGCGGGGTTAGTACTTCACCATTTTGGAATCAAAATTAATGAGATCCGATGACAAAATCATGTTTAGAATGTTAAAAGAAGGTCGCATATCCGATTTGGGTCCAATCGGACGCAAGAATCACATTCGAGGCCTCTCAGGTGGGTCAGACAGCCCACCTGTCTGGCCCACCGGTCTGGACTGGCGGGTAGGCTGGCCCACCGGTTGGCCCACCAGTCTGGCCTGCCAGTTGGGCCAGGGGGATCTGCTAAGACCGACGGGCAGGGTGGCCCACCGGTTAGCCCACCGGTCTGGCCTGCCGGTTGTGCCCGAAGGCCCTGCCCTCTCAGGCGGGTGCCCACAGGCGGGCCAGATGGCCCACCGATTTGGCCCACCGGTCTTGGCGAGAAACCTGCTATTTCTTCCCAACTTCCTCCATTCTTTGGGAATTCAAATGGGGCTTTTCCAAACCCATTCTTCACACCTTCAAGGTCTTATAGGATGGTTCTAACCTAGATCTAGGTTAGATTCAAGTGATGGGAAACCATCTTACCTTCTTTGCTCAAGAACACCTTCAAACCCTCAGAATCACTTCAAACCCTCAGAATCACTTCAAACCCACAATGCTTCTCCAACCTTGTCAATACCTCTTCAAACCCTTCAATCTAGAGTTGAAGATCACTCTTCCAGCGCCGGAATGGGAAGATCAAGCTTCGGCACCGCTGAAATCCTTCTCTTCTTCCTCTACCTTCTCTTCCCTTCTTCTCCCCTTTCTTTTCTCTCTCCTCTTTACTATCCTCACCAACGTACGAGTGCCATAAATGAAAATAAAAGAAAAATCATAAATGCTATATATACTTCTTAAATAACTAAATAGTTTACATGGATGGGTCACTCAGGTGGGTGGGTGCGCTCACCTGTCCGCCCACCTGAGGGCCAAAACTTGGGATTTTGACAGAGTTTGGGCCTCGGCGCGAACCTCACCCCTAGCATACGATGTAGTATACGTATATACCTTAATATAAGGCTACAATACCTGCTTTATCCGTACATGGCCTTATGGTAGGTGCATGTACACAGCTTGGGCACTCCCGTCTCTTCTGGCACTGGCTTGGACTTGTCGAGCCAGCCGGTGTTTAAGGTCACCCTTGCCATCATAGTCCATAAGGAGCCCGCTCTAACTCTCTTCGGTTCAGGTCCTGCATAGTTAAACCGGGTCAACCATGTAATCAGACCGGGTTTAAGAAGTAGGGTATTACATTTACCCCCCCTTCTGAAAAATTTCGTCCTCGAAATTGCATACCTGGTTGATAAAAAAGGTGAGGGTACTTGGCTTGCATTTCATCCTCTTTCTCCCAAGACGCTTCTTCAAGTGAATGATTTGCCCATCGCACCTTTACATAGGAAATGGAGCGGTTGCGAAGGGTTTTCACCTTTCGATCCAAAATTTCAGCTGGCTGCTCTGTATAGGTCATGTCAGCTTCAAGGTATTCCGGCTCCACGGGTAATACATGAGAGGGATCATGAACGTATCGCTTCAGCATGGATACATGGAATACATTATGAACATCCCCAAGTGAAGGTGGCAGAGCAAGCATGTAGGCTACTGAGCCAACCCGGGCTAAGATCTCAAATGGTTCAATGTATCTTGGGCTCAATTTTCCCTTTCTGTGAAACCTTTGCAACCCTTTTGAAGGAGAGATCTTGAGAAATACTTTTTCTCCTGGCTGAAATTCAATGTCTTTTCTGCGGGTGTCCGCATAGCTCTTTTGACGGGACTGAGCTGCTTTAATCCGTTCTCGAATAACGTCGACTTTGTCACAAGTCATCTGTATCATCTCAGGTCCTAACATTCGACGTTCGCTTACCTCATCCCAATACAAAGGGGTTCTACACTTCCTGCCATATAATGCCTCATACGGAGCCATCCCAATTGTAGCTTGGTAACTGTTGTTATAGGCAAACTCCATAAGAGGTATATATTCTTCCCAACTGCCACTCATCTCCATTGTACATCCCCTGAGCATGTCCTCTAATATCTGTATGGTTCGCTCCGACTGACCATCCGTCTGTGGGTGGAAGGCAGTACTCAAATTCAACTGTGATCCCAAGGCACGTTGGAAGCTTTTCCAAAATCTGGAAGTGAACCTTAGGTCCCTATCGGATACAATGCTCACTAGCACTCCATGTAAGCACACTATGTTGTCCATGTAAAGTTGTGCTAGTTTGGCCATAGAGAACTTGATTTTGATGGGAATGAAATGAGTAGTCTTGGTAAGCCGATCAACGATCACCCATATCGCGTCCATTCCCTTAGGTGTACATGGTAATCCGGTGATGAAGTCCATTGTAATCCTCTCCCACTTCCATTCTGGTACTGGGAGTGGCTGAAGAGTACCATAAGGTCGATGCCTCAACGCTTTTACTTTCTGGCATGTGAGACAAGTCACCACATACAGAGCTATTGTGACTTTCATACTTGGCCACCAGTAATTTTGTTTGAGGTCTTTGTACATCTTGGTACTTCCTAGGTGAAGTGAGTACTCGGAGCTATGTGCTTCTCGTACTATCTTATCTTGTATATCCAAATTATCGGGTACACACAGTCTGCCTCGAAACATCAATGCCCCATCACTAGCTAAAACAAAATCTGGGTCGTTCATTGTTCGATCTTGAACCTTAACTCTGATCCGCTGCAATTCAGGATCCAAAGGTTGTTTCATTATTACCTCTTGCCTAATAGCCGGATGCACCTGTAGAGCCGTCAAGGATACAATCAACCATTTAAGGTTTTCTGGTTGACGTTCCAATTCTAAGGTTGCTCCTTCATACAAGAGGGCTTCATCCATTAGCATCGCCTCTTGCACCAGTGGTGGGCTGACTACTAAGCATGAGAGTGACACAATCTGTGCCTTCCAACTCAACGCATCTGCCACTACATTTGCCTTACCGGGATGATACTGAATGTCGCAATCATGATCCTTCATGAGCTCAATCCATCTCCTTTGTCTCATGTTCAGATCCTTCTGGGTGAAGAAGTACTTCAGGCTTTTGTGATCACTGTATATCTCACACTTCTCCCCATACAAATAATGTCGCCAAATCTTAAGGGCAAAAATGACTGCGGCTAGTTCTAAATCATGAGTGGGGTAGTTCTTCTCATACTCCTTTAGTTGTCGGGATGCATACGCTATTACTTTACCGCGTTGCATGAGAACGCAACCCAAACCAACTTTGGAAGCATCAGTGTAGACTGTCATTCCACCTGTGCCTTCAGGGATGGTCAACACAGGGGCCGACACCAACCTATTCTTCAATTCCTGGAAACTCTTCTCACATTCCTCTGCCCAGTCGAATTTCACACCCTTTTTGGTTAATTTAGTCATTGGTGTTGAGATTCGGGCGAAATTCTCGATGAAACGCCGGTAGTATCCAGCCAAACCCAAGAAGCTTCTAATTTCAGTGACATTCTTGGGGCTTTCCCATTCCACTACTGCTTTCACCTTATCAGGGTCTACTTCGATTCCGGCCTTAGACACTACGTGCCCCAGGAATCCAACTTGTTCAAGCCAGAATTCACACTTGCTGTACTTGGCAAACAACTGTTATTCTCTCAACCTCTGTAACACCATTCTCAAGTGTTGAGTGTGCTCCTCTTCGGTCTTGGAGTAGATCAAGATGTCGTCAATAAAAACAATTACCCATTTATCGAGCACATCCTGAAATACTCGATTCATTAGATCCATGAATGCTGCCGGTGCATTGGTTAACCCGAAAGATAACACCAGGAACTCATAGTGACCATACCGAGTCCTAAATGTTGTATTGGGTATATCACTGCTCTTTATCTTGAGCTGATAATAGCCTGACCGAAGGTCTATCTTTGAAAATACCCTGGCTCCCTGCAACTGGTCAAATAAATCATCAATGCGTGGCAATGGATACCGGTTCTTAATGGTTAGCTTATTTAATTCCCGGTAATCGATGCACATACGCAAGTTGCCATCTTTCTTCTTGACAAACAGCACTGGGGCACCCCAAGGTAAAACATTTGGGCGAATAAACCCCTTTTCCAATAGTTCCTACAACTGCATCTGCAACTCCTTCAATTCAGCTGGCGCCATCCTGTATGGAGCCTTAGATACTGGAGCTGCTCCAGGAGTCAAATCTATGGCAAACTCTAACTCTCTATCAGGTGGTTAATGCATCAGATCATCTGGGAAAACGTCGGAAAACTCTTTAACCACCTTTACCTCTTCTAGAGGTGTAATCCTTGCATCAACATCAAGTACCGATGCTAAGTAACCCTGACATCCATTTTCTAGCAATTTTACCACTTGAAGAGCAGAGACAAGGACCTTCCTCACCCGTTTCATTTTATCTGCTCGGTATACCAATTCTTTCCCTTCGTCATCTGTCACCCTAATCAGCTTTTCAGCACACATCACATTAGCTCGATGAGTCGACAACCAATCCATACCCAGTATAACATCAAAATTCTGCATATTGAACTTAATGAGTTGTGCCTCAAAATTCTTCCCACTAATTTCCACTGGGCACGGCCCATATACTTCCTTCAACTGTGTAACTTTACCCATAGGCATACTAACAATCATTCCGTGATCTAGGATCCTGGGTGACATCCCAAGTTTCTCTGCAAATCTCTTAGATGCGAATGAATGAGTAGCTCCTTAATCAAATAAAACATAGGCTGGTATGCCTGATATAGATAGGATACCTAGTGTAACAATGCATATAATTTCAGCAGGTCATCAATATTAATCATAATGAATTTCTTAATTTAAAATGTACCTGCTACTACTTCTGTACTGGCCTCAGCTTCCTCAGCTGATAGAGCATACATCCTTCCCTACGGTTGATTCCCCCGAGCTAAGGGAGATCGGTACGCAGAGGGATGACTAGAGGGCAAGGCTGGTCTGACCCGACAGTCTTTTGCATAATGCCCATATGAATGGCAGTTGAAGCAACGAATCTGAGATGTCGGGATTGGGGCGGGGCCCCTCTGCACTTGACCCGTTGCAGATGGAGGTCGAGGTGGCCTTGGAGCTGTAGGTGTCGCACCAGTGTTCGGGCGAAAAGAGGTGGAACCCGAACCACCAGCTGGTCTAGGAGGGTAGCCAGATGGCCTATAGGGCTGCCTATACATAAGCCCAGAACTGTACGATCCACGGTATGCCTTGGAGGAGTTCCCCATATCCGGAAATGGGTTTGTTCTCTTCCACAGTCCAGGGGTGAGGGACTGTTCTACCCTTTGCTTATCCTCCATGGTCTTGGCCTTCTGCACAATCTGGCCATAGTCAGTCAAATCCAAGACCTCAAGTACAGACCCAATGGATGCTTTTAGGCCTTTTAGGAACCTCGTGGCCTTCTCTTCAGCTGTCCTCATATGCCTTGGGGTAAAATGGAACAAACTCTCGAATTGTTGTTGGTACTCAAGGACAGTCTTACCTCCTTGAGTTAAAGCTATAAACTCAGTCTCCTTGCGGTCTCTGAAGCTGCACGGGTAATGATTGTCCAAGAACAACTCCTTGAACTGTTCCCAAGTGGGTTCTGGATGGGCAGCCAGCAATATGGGCTTGGAGGCTTGCCACCAAGAATTTGCCTCCTTCTTGAGTTGCAACCCAGCACAAATGAGTTTCTGTGCGTCCGTGCACTCAAGCACCTCAAATATTTTCTCTAGTTCTTGGATCCATTGGTCTGGTTCCAGAGGATCACTCCCCACCTTAGAGAATACAGGTGGTAAGTTCCTCTTGAATGACTCCCCTACCTTTGACGTATTATTCATCAGCGGGAAGTTAGGAGCATAAGCCAGATAGTAAGAGTATGGAGGAGGCATCCCATACTGAGGAATATTGAATGGTGGAATTGGAGGTGTACCTCCCCCTTGTGGTCCCGTACCAGACCTTACAGGCGGGTCCTGTGGAGTAAGTATCAGGGGAGGTTGACCCGATTGAGAAATGTCCAATTGTTGCTGAATAGTAGTCATAAATGCTTGCTGTTGCTGAAGCATTTGTTGCTAAAAAGCCTGTTGTGACTACTGAATTATGGTAGCAACATCTCCCGGAGTAATGACCGGTGGAGGGTCCGGGAGTGTAGTCATAGGTGGGTCCCCATGTGCCCCACCCTGACCAAGGGTCTCTGGAGGTAGTGGAGGTGAGGTTTGCCCCACAGAGCGGGACCTCCCGGGATTCAGTGGTCGACCGACCGAACGAGGACCCCGCGAGGTACCTCGGGCATTGCTACCGGATCTAGTACGTACCATCCTATCCCTGTACCTGGAACATATCACACACCATATTGGTTAAACACCGTAGAATTGATTTCGGCACACAATTATATGCCATCACATAAGGGATTGTAGTGTATGATAGTCTGCAATTAACCGTAACTTAATTCCAAGATACAGGGCCAATGCCCCAACCGATATGACAATGGTCCCACTTGACCATAACACATTAACATAGGAATAATAATAATAATAATAATCAATATAAATATGTTAATAATATATAAAAAAAATTTCAAAATTTCCCAAGTTTACACGACCGGTGGGCTGCACCGGTGGGTAGGGGCCCGCCGGTCCCAGAACCCCAAACCGGCGGGTGACACCGATGGGCAGGGGGGCCCACCGGTCGGCCCGCCGGTCCTGGCCGAGTAAAATCACGAACAGGGCCCTATAGGCCCTGTTCTGTCTCACTTCCTTCCCTTCCTCTTTCTCTCTCTCCCTCTCTTCCTTGGCCGATCTTGGAGGTCTCCTCGGCGCTTCCACTCGCGGTTCCACTCATCAACTTGGCGCTTTTAAGAAGATTCAACTCCCCCACTTCCAAGTAAGTCTCTTCTTCACCTTTCTCCGAATTTCCTCATGGGGAGTAAAATGCATGTGTAGACTTTAATCTAGGCTTTCTTCCCACATTTCTTTCCATAGAATAGCATTTCCATGTGATTGTGATGTTTCTCTTGTGGTCATTTGTAGTTTATTGTATCCATCCTCATGCGTAACCAGCTCCTCATCCCAGAGGTCACCTCCGTAGAGAGCCGGGACCTCGATTACAGTTTTCAAAGGATTCCTGAATCAACATCTAAAAAGGGGCAACAACAGGGGGTGAGCTTCCACGAAGCCCAGTGAGGGTAACACACACAAGCAATCATGACAATCCAAGAAAATGCAACAGTATGAATATTCATACCCGACCACATCAATATGAATGCAATTATATAAGTGCAATGACATGATCCATTTATTATCAAGCAATTCTAAGCGATAATTTCTAAGTCCAAAGGGGGTATAAGTGCTACTATAACGTAGATGTTATCCCCAGTCATGAATGTACATTTTCAGTCCCCAGGGATACTAGCTAGTTGCGAGTCAGGAGCGTGTCGGTTCCGGAACCACATCGTTACTCAGCAAACCCCTATTAATAACCCTCCCATGATACCACTACATCGAATCCAACATCGCATGTAGGGTATACCCGTCACCGAATCAAACATCGCGTGAGGGTCTATCACGACGCTGGCATCTTCGTACCTCAGTCACCAGAAATCATCCCCAACCACGGATCGTCGAACGAGAGGATTAGCCAATACGTAAACCCCTATTGGCAAGGGTTATAGCACCAGGGTGGTTATCCTAGCCCAATGCATTCTAATATACCACAACACAATTCAATCACATTCACACACTCACACACACCTTGAGCATGCAGTGCTGTCGACACCAACCATTGGCCGCCTTGCACCCCAGTCACACACACACACTCACCCTGAGCATGTAGTGTAGCCAGTACCAACCGTTGACCACCCTGCACCCCAGTCACACACACAGACACACACACACATACCCTGAGCATGCAGTGCCGCCGACACCAACAATTGGCCACCCTGCACCCCAGTCACACACCCACACACACATATGCACCCTGAGCATGCAGTGCCACCGGCACCAACCATTGGCCACCCTGCACCCCAGTCACACATGCACCCTGAGCATGCAGTGCCACTAGCACCAACCGTTGGCCACCCTACACCCCAGTCACGCACACACACACATGCGCACATGCACAATCATAATCCACATTCTCATGCCACATCAACACCATATATAAGGAATAATATAATAATATGTAAAATGATAAAATTCATTCACATATGCATTATGATGCAAGCATTCCATAGAAACACCCAAAATCCCCTCACCTCGCGTTCTAGATGGCGGTAGATAGTTGATGGTTTCGTGTTACGTGTCCCCGTCACTTCTCGGTTCCACTCCTAGGATACATAGTGTTTTTAGGTTATTCAGTTATTCATAGAGGAGTGGGACACTAAGACTCGTGCCCCAATTAAAAGGATTCAAAATTAACTTTAAAATGGTTCACCAGTGGATGAATCTGTACGGAATGCACATCTTGTAATATTTCCACCGGTGGATGGTTCCTGCCTTCACTAGCTGGCCGGTGACCATCCATTGGTGAAGGTAAAATTGGGATTTTCTTGCCCAGATTAGCCCTATTGGCCCTGTGGCCCTTTGTATGGTGGTGGAAATACGTATTTTTCAGTGGGGTGTCATTTTCCAACTACATTCCCCTTTCTCCTTCTTTTGTATAGTTTACAAATTGGGTTTTAGGATTTTAGGGTTGGTTTTTCATGTAGGGTATCCTCACACACTTCACTTAGCTTAGGTTTAGTTAAATTAGTGAGTGGATCAACATAGGGTTTGAAGATACACCCAATTTCCTCAATACACAAGTCTAGGTTAGGATACATTGGGGAAGACTTAGGTTGATCCCATGGAATGGTCATTAATGGCTCATGAGATCACTCTCACACACTATACCTAGGTTTAATTTCATTTTCCCCAACTTAGGATTAGGTTAGGATGTTAGGTCATAGAGGATTTGTTCAAATTCCCAAATCCTAGGGTTTTGGGTAGGGATTTCATAGGGACTTGTCCTTAGACCCAAGGTTGAGTGAATAACCTTACCAATGTAGGTCTCTTACTCTAATTTCCCTCTCCCATTATGTAGTATTTATGATTGGGTAGGTGGAATTTGGTTGGGTCTCCATTACTCCCAATAAAGAGTGAAATGGGAAGGAGAGAGAGAGATAGATAGAGATTTATGTGTGTGTTTGGAGAGATGAGCATATGGGCTTACCTCAAGAATGGAGCCCTAGCCTTCCTCTTTCTTCCTCTCCTTCTCCTTCTTCTTCTTCTTCTTCTTTCTCCCTTTCCTTCTTTCTATTTTGGTAGGAGAAGAAATGTATGGTAAGAGCCCTATTTATAGCCACTTATGTCCCACTAAGGGCTGTTTGGGGAATTAATGGGTTTTTACCCAATACCGGGTTATTCCGTTATTCGGCACTAACGGGCTCACCTTAGGGTGTCCGGATACGTTCATCTATTCCCCAATAGGTTGTACCAACTATTGGGGGTGGTTTGATGTGCAAGGGTGCAAAGATCCGGCTCCCACAGAAAATTAACCCGTTTTCGGCCAGTATTCTCACCGGAGGGTGTTCATCGGTGGATGCTCCATCCACCGGTGACCATTAGTCGGTAAAGGCTGAACTGGTCACTCTGTATAGCGATTTCTCCTTTGTTTGAGTGGGGCCTTCTCCAAGGTTTCTAGTCTGTGTGAGGTTCAGCTGACCTTACCCTTCGTGTCCGGAATCCATTCCAATTACTTAAGCATGGGTAGCAGGTGCAAGTGGGGTCGCCCTTCCTTCGTCGGCAAAAGACGGATGCAACCCAGTGCTCACTGGTACTGATGTCCTCCGACGTCGCACCTGAACATTAAATAGGAAGTTTTAGGGTTCGGGTATAACATGGTTGGCAGTGGTGGAGTGTTTAGAATGCAAGGATGATCCTACCTGTCAGTATTCATTATGCCAACACCATTGGAATCATTCCAAGAAATGTAAAAAAGAAGGTAAGACCATAGCTAGTTGGTCTGTAGAAGCTAGGCAGTGGAATGGACCAGCCTTACTAGGCTAGACAGCAGCCCACTGACAGGTCCAACCGACTAGCCGGTGGTGCTTTCCTAGGCAGAAATCTCCTCTTGTCTACTATGGGGCCCGCATACCTACAGCTCAGCCTACCATTTTTACCTAATGGATAGTATTATTTTTTTGACTGTACACCACTTTCAGATCAGAAAATGGTGGGCCCAATTAATAGTTAATAAGCATTAAAGTAAACAAATCAAGTTTAAGGGTTCAGCCAAAAAGACCCTAAGGTCCATTTGACTGGACTATAAATATGAAATGTTAGCACTGTTCACTCAATTTACACACATTGTTACTATTGGAGCATCAAGAAGAAGAAGAAGGAAAGGATAATAAAAAGAACAGAAGAGAAGAAAAAGAGAGAAGAGGAGTTAGTGATTGAATTGCTACATCTTAGGAGGCTGTTGGACAACCCTACACCTAGATGAGTGCTGCTGCCCTCCTAATTTAGTGTATTCGGTTAGTATAACAATGGTAGCATGTTAAGGTTAGGATTTATATGCAAGTCGGGGCTAGAATTGAGTCCCTAAGCTATGATTCGGTTCCATAGAACTAAATCCCTAATTTTAGAATGGGTTCAGGGACCCAGTTTGCTTCTAACCGATCCCTGTGAACCCTAGGTCTTAGGGATTTTTCCATATGAGTGTAATTCTTTGTAATTGGAGTTAGAATTCGGCTATGCATGTAATGAATTCTACCATTGGGTATGCAAAAATCGTATTGCTCTATTGTTTTGGAAATTTGAGAATGTATTATATGTTTTTTTTTTCCTATGGCCTACTTCTGAGCTTAATTAGAATTGGGATTAGACCTATACTTCTCTACTCATGTCAATCTAATCCCAATTGGGTGGTATTACTGAAGGGAAGAGCCCAGCCCTTTAGTTTAGTAATTTTCAATTTTAATTCACAGAATTTCATTGGGATTGAATGAGCAAGGCTATGGGTCACATAATTAAGCCCTTGAGTGAGGCAACAGTGGACCCTAGAGGCACACAAGACCCTCCTTATATTATGTGGTGCAATGGCCATTGGCCTTATGCTCAACTATGGCCATTGGCCTTATGCTCAACTATGGCCAACAGAGTTCAGCAAGCAAAGTGGCAAAATGCAGAATTTTCCAGACAAGCACCGGCAGGTGCTAGCGGTCGGCCGACAGATGTGCTGCCAACTTGCCGGTGGAGCTTTTGTACCCCAAATTAACTTCTACTTTTGTTGTGGGTACCCTACCCTTATGTGGGGCCTACCTACACACCTTACATGATGTTAGCCTTTCAGGGGAGGAGTATCCCGAGGGTTATTGTGTGATCAAAAGCTAACTAAGGAAAGGGGTCCTAGGATGTGAAATAGAATTTCAGTTTAATAATGAGCAAACCAAGGATTATTGTATCTAATTGATTAGCATGAAGATATACATTATGTTTCTCGGAACCTAAATCATCAGTGAGGATACAAATATTAATTTTGGGAATTTACCATACTCGTGATTTCGGTGATAAGGTGAGTGGGTGTTGATCCTCAATTTATAGTGTTACTATTCCTTTTTCTTTTAATTTTGGTACTCATGCATGATGAATTGCTGCATTTTATGGCGTTATTGTTATTTATTGATCAGTGTGAATGTGATACCATGGAACTGGATGTTGTGATGTTGTGGAGGTAAGAAAGGTGAGACGGGACATGGAAGGGCCAAAGGGATAATTCCGCCACCATATGCCCGATGTTTGAGATTGTTTGGTATGATGGATGAAGGATGGAGTACATCATATAAAAGGTTTGTGGGTTAGGTTCTTCACATCCTGAGTGCTATAACCCCTTGTTTGTAGGGGGTGAGGTATTGGCTAATTTCATTATGTGGTTGCCTAATCAGTAATACACTTCTGGAGTACGACGGGTTATACCTAGTGACGGCTTGTGACATGGTACAACATATTATATGCATGACTATCAGGGTTATTAACCTAGGGGTTAGCTAGGGGACTGAGGTTCTTTTCGGGACTGATTGACTCCCTCTTGCAATTAACTTGTATCTCTGGAGCCCTAAGTAATGGGGAGGGGATACCACCTATGTTGCGTAGCACTAAAACGACTATTATGGACCTAATAATGGAATAGGAAGTAGTGTAGCTAAATGAATTCATGAGCATCATATAAGGTGTGGAGCATGCATTGCATCATTTGTATTGTGTTTGCTTGCTTGCCTCCACCCCTCACTGAGCAGTTCGTAATCAATCATAAATGTTTTTTTTTTTTAGATTTTTCATAGTTCAATGTTTCAATGGGTTCGTGCAATGTGGAGGTCACCCCATTCATTTATATTTTTTCTTAGATAGAGAAGTTACTAAGTTACCAGGTACCAGTTCTGATCCTTCGGGAGTTACTTTCACCACTCTGGCAGATATTCCAAATGTCGACACAGAGTATGGACCCGACTGTGGATGTGATGACTGTGCTTTTGGAGGCTGGAGTTATTAAGTGTTTTGAGATTCTTTCTCTTTTTTCTTTTTAATTATTATACTCGTATAAATATTCTGCTGCTACAAGATATACTCCGATGGTTGATGGATATGTATAATCTTTTGGAGATGGATTGTGATTCACCTTTTTGAGATGTAATATATTCCCTTTATCATGTAATTGACATTGGACTTATATACTAATTCCATTATATACATGATTTTAGTTATCTTGTGGAATTGTGGTTATCAGTCTCCAACTTTGAGATCCTAGAGAGTCAGACTGACTAGAGACAGTAAAGTGTCCAGTGCCACATACCCTAGCTAAATAAGGTACTGTGACAGTAAACCAAAGAGGTGGGTAGTGGAGATTTTAGTTAGGGTTGCCCCAACTAGCTTTGGTAGAGAAAATAGGGTAAGAAAGCAAGAACATATAAGAGGTAAGAGAGAGAGAGAGAGAGAGAGAGAGAGAGAGAGAGAGAGCATTAAACTCACATCTAATGGTGTAGGTGAGTGGGGATGCTCCCCTTTTTCCTCCAACCCTTCTTCTCCTACTTGCCATCCTTTCTTCTCTCCTCCTTCTTCTTTCTCCTTTCTCTTCCTCTCTTGCCTTCAAAAATAGTTTTTGAAAAATGAATGACCTAATAGCTTCTCATATGGTAACTTGAGCTCACTAAGGCTTGTTTGGGGAAATAAATGGGTTTTTCTAATAACTCTTTATATGGAACTTAATTTTACTGAGATTTGTTTGAGAAATAAATGAGTTTTTCTAATAACTCTTTGTTGAATAATGTTGTAATAATAGGCTTTAGGGTTCTATCCAAATAGACCCTTAAGTCCTTTTTGGGTTTTATTTTATTATAAATAGAAGAGTACTATGCTCATTAATGCACAAATCCTAATTCCCCAATTTTTCATGGTATCAGAGCAGGTATAATCACCAAATCCACTTCATCATCTTATTTTTATTCCTCTACGATCTCCACCAACCTAAACATGTGCAATGCCCTAAACCTAAATCTAAACTTGTGCAACACACTTCTTCTCCCAAACCTTAACCTAACCCTACCTAAAAACTCCACCGCCTACCTAAAACCTAATCCTAAACTTGCGCTACCCCTTTTCTCCCTCGTTTTTTGCAATAAACCTCCCATTCCTCCTATCGTAAGTCCAATCTAAACCTAAACCTACGCAACACATTTCTTCTCCCTAATCTAAACCTAACCCTACTTAAAAACTTCACTGCCAACCTAAAACTTGACCCTAAACCTTTTCTCTCTCATTTTTGTGATAAAGCTCCCATTCCCATACTAATCCTCCATGCGCTAAACCCCATTCTACCCAAACCCTAAATCAAAACCTAACCCTTCCTAAACCTCCATGTGCTAATCCCTATCTTACCTAAAACCTAAATCAAAACCTAACCCTAGCCTATCCCACCACCTTTCCTCTCTCTACTTTTGTCCCACAGTTTCTCTGTAAGGGGAGATTTTCCTATGTTAGGATCTCTCTCTTGGTGGTGAGTGTTATCCCACCAAGGGCTCTTACTTGGTTTTTCTCGTGATTTAGATCCATATACTTATTTAGATCTAGAATGTTGGTTTTCTTTGTGGCTCTATCATTAATCTAGATCCCTATAATTGTTTAAATTTAGATTGGTGGTTCTTCTTGTGATTGATTACTGAATCTACACCCATGACGTTTGAAGATTCTGGGACATCAGTTACTCAAGAAGGAGGGGTCGTTCCTCCAATCATAACTACCCTCTCTTCACTATTATCAAGTTGGATGGGAGAAATTATTTGATGTGGTCTTAGTCTTACCATCTGTCGATTGCTAATTGTAGTTATACTAAATTTCTCATAAGTGATTCAATATGCCCTTGCTACTGCTGGTTCTGCTTAGGACAAATGGAAAACTACTAATTAGATGGTAATATCCTACCTTATTAATTATATGTCTCCTTTTATTGCTTAGACATATTTGTTACTTGATTCTACTGCTAAGATTTGCAAGGCTACGAAGACCACTTATTCCCATATCGATAAATGTGCCCAGTATTTTGAACTGAGAAAAAGTTCCATTGGGCTATTCAGAATGAGCTTTCTATGGCTCGCTATTACTCTAATCTATAGGGTATGTGGAATGATATTGTTTATTATGCGACTTATCAACCTATTTGTGAGACTAATGTTGTTGGGTTTAAGAAGCATAAGGAGGAGCTCCGCATTTATGATTTTCTGGTAGGTTTCAATGTGGAATATAATCAAATTAGGTCTAACGTGCTCAATCATGATCCTTCACCCACCCTTTGAGGAGACCTATTCCATAATTCATACTGAGGAACATCAATCTGAGATGCTACAACCTATTTCTCCGGATCGATCTACTTTGGTTTCTACTACTTGTACAAGTTCCCAAACTGCTACTACACATCCTCACCTGATAAATCGGTTGTCAAATGTGACTATTATGGCAAGGAGCATCACACCAGGGAGATTTTTGAAAACTCCATAGACATCCAACCAACTCTCGTGGGCGTAGTCAAGGTCATGGAAAGAACATTCGGGAAAATTTTAAGATTTTAGCTGATTCTGATGGCTCCACTACTGCAGGCTCCTTCTCTACTGAAAAATGGCAATGCTTGGTCGTATGCTGACTTATATGGAATCTTCCATTGTAGATGCTAGCTCTTGTCTACCAACAATCATTGCCTCTCACTCAGCCCAGTCATGTATTATATTTTGTGGTTATAATGCATTTGTTGCCTCCCAGTCTTTTATAATCAACTCTGGGGATACTAATCACATGATTGGTTTGTAGACCTTTCTTTCTACATATTGTCCCTCTTCAGGTAATACCAAAGTTCATGTTGTTGATGGTTCTCTTTTGCCCATTGCTGGATTGCGTTCCATTCAGTGCTCTCCTTCGTTGTCACTGACCTCTATGTTACATGTTCCTTAGTTTTATACTAACTTATTGTCTACTAGTAGTATTACTAAAAATTTCAACTATAAAGTCACTTTCTTTCCTACTCACTGTATGTTTCAGGACTTGGTGACAAGGGCAAAGATTGGTAATAGTAGGATGAGTGCCGGTCTCTATTACCTAAGACACTATTCCCTCACGGGCTTTATATACTTTATCTGATTTGGCACTCTCTGAGCTTTTGGGACACTTTATCTAGATTATTTCCGATGATAGTTAGACATTGTACTACGTATTAGTTTATTTGTGATGCATGTGTTCTGAAAAAACAAACTCAGAATGTCTATCCTCTTTCTCAAAATAGAAGTTTTGTTCCTCCTGATTTAAATCTATCTCATGTTTAGGACCCAACCTATCGTGTCTCTGTTTCTGGCGATAGATGGTTCGTCACTTTTATTGATTGTAATACTCATTCTACTTGGATTTATTTATTCCATCATAAAAGTGAGGTTTTTCAGTATTTCCAAGAATTTCATTGGATGGTTAGGACCCAGTTTGATGTTAAAATCAAGATCCTTCGTACTGGTGATGGTAGGGAATATATGGATGGTTCCTTCCAATCCTATTTGGTTGATCATTGGATTATCCATCATACTAGTTGTGTGGTTATCCCAAAGTAGAATTGTCACACCCCACTTCTAGTAGACCAACTTATTATTAGGAATACCGGTGGTGTGAGTAAGACACATATCTGTCTTACAAACCTACCAGGATCTCTAATAGCAGTACCTTAACATTTCACAATCTCACATCACAAACCAACCAAAAGCAACGGAATCATAAATAAAATAGGAAAAATGTCTAATAATAAATAATATTCATAACCGAGTTATTCTATTTACAATCATTCATGACTTACAACTAATAAGTTTAAATAGTACCATACACAAGCTTGTACCAAAATCACCAAAAAAATATGCCGAACACCTCATGGTGCCGCTTATGCACAGAAATCACAAGCACGGTCCTAGCCATGCTCCTCCACTTCTGGCATCCACCAGTCGCTCACTCCATACTCAGGTCTGGAGGAAAGAGAATAACTAGCCATAGGCACAACCGTACCTGCATCATCATCTAAAAAGTATGTATACGTAGGGTGAGCTTTCCAACTTTCTCAGTGAGGGGTGGGGTTCATGCACATCCAAGTATAACAATCGCAATAATAATTTATGATGCATGATTATAAAAATTAAATACATAGTCCATGATGTTCGTGATGAAATTCATTTATTTTATTATCCACCTACCAATACAACTAAGTCTGGTAAATGCTAGTACGGCACATTAGGTTATGTCTCTTGTCTCAAAACCGCCATCTACTATGCAGGGATACAAACTTTAGCCATGAATAGAATCCTATCGGTCCCCGTATGGGTCCATGGACCACCCAGCAAAACCCTGATAACCCCCTCCTAACTGTCATGGCACTGGTACCAATCATCAGCCACGCCTAACAATTCCTGCCTCCCGTAACAATCACATCATTCCGTGGGTGTAGCATTCCAGAAAGGCACATCGAACATACCACAATGGGTTATCTAACACCTTAACCCCTGCTAGCAAGGGTTCGTAGCATAGGGAATGACACCTAGCCATATATATGCTACATGCCTTCATAATGATACAGTCAGTATGAATTACACGATACCGGTAACACATCAGCCACAAAGTGTGATTCATCTCCAAATACAGTCGCAGGGCATATAATACTGGTAACACCTCAGCCACAAAGTATAAACCGTGATCGTTTACCTAATCTAGCATGCATATAACAGTTTAGTATGGACTACGCAACACCGGTACCAATCATTGGCCACGAAGCGTATCCATTTCCAAATATAGTCCCGAAGCACATGATACCAGTAACACATCGGCCACAAGGTGTAATCCGTGACTACAACTAACTCTAATACACATAATAAATGCATGAATGCAATACACATATGACAATCACGGCACCAGTACCACCTCAACCACGCCAGATTCTGTCTCATACATACAATAAATATATGGTGATCACGGTACCAGTACCACCTTGGCCATAGTGGATCCCGTCATATATATCAATAAACATTTCATATCAAATCCATAATATTATAACATATGATAATCATCATCATCATATGAGCAATATAATTAAACATATTAAATCTACGCTTGTGAGCAATTCTAGAATAATAAACATTCCCAAAATAAGGCAATCCATCCCTCACCTGGTTTATGTTCTTGTGTGTTAGGGTTCAAGTACGGTCACCGATCGATCAACTCAACTTCGACCTCAGGGCTCACGTGCGTCACTGTCCTAGTCACAAACGTAACCATACATCAATACGTATCGAAAACACCGAGAGGGGCCAACAGGGGTCACCCCCAAAGGGTATAGACAAAGTCCTCAAGTGACAGTAATGTCACTAGAAACACCCATCGGAAACAGGGTATTTCTACTGAAAATATCAGTCCTGTTTTCGGTGGAACTGGTAGAGAACTCATAAGGCTCAATGGTTCACCAGAAACAACCCACCAGAAGTAGGTCCAGTGTTTCTGGTGACTTACTTCCGGTGGCAATACAGAATTGCCCAACTCAAATTGGGGCTTTCCGGTTCGGGCCCGATCATAGGGATTTGTTCCATGGAGTTTGTAGGAAATGTTCCTAGCATCATTCTAAGACAATAAAATATCAATTCCTTCTTCCCCCTCTTCTTCCGTTTCTTCCTCTCCTTCTTCTCCTCTTTCACTCCTGTCCTACGTTTGAGAAAAGTGGAAATGAGGAATGAATCTTCATTTCTAACTTATAAGTTAAATAGGCCTTAGGGTCCGTTTGGTTGAACCCTATCCAGATCGATCAGATTAATACGACTTTCGGAGCTTGAGAATCTGACCACATAGGTTGCAATGTGCTCACATCATGAGGAAGATGTGGAGGATGATTTGGGATCATCTGAAGCTGTCTACGTTGCGAGTGGCAAGACCCACGGGCATCGGAACCTTGACAACAACATGTTTGACTCACCGAAAATAGTCAACGGATTCAGGCCCAGGCTATTTCCAATGGCTTATTTCCGGTGGTCAAGACAACTTGCTATCATGACTGCTTGTTGTCCACCAACTGGCCTTGCATGGTTAGTTTCCCTCGGTCGTGCTCATGGTCCCTCGATAACTTCGTTACTTACCGAGATTTATGTGTGAGGAGTCGGGTCACTTACCATCTGGGATTGGAAGGTGCGAACCCCGTTTAGTTAGATTGGCACACGATGCATGAACATGTGGGGTTATCTCTCCCTCTTTAGCAATGGGCTGCTGCGAGCCAAAACCCGGCTGTACTTTTGATCTCCAGTCTAAGACCTATCACAACATTTCAAAATAGACTGGGCCAGGGCACGGGTGTAATAAGAATGGAGTGGCTGAATGTAAGAATCATTTTCGACCTGCGATGGCTTGCTCCTTGATGTTTGAGATGTAGGTCCCTGCTCCCTATTAGAGTGAGATGTCTTCACATATACTCGGTCTTAAGAAACTCATTGAGTTGTTAACTGGGTCTCATACTTTTTTTGTTTCTCCCAATGTGTTTGGTTGTGTTTGTTTTGTTTGTAATCATCAGGTTCTAGGCAAGCTAGACCATCATAGACTCCTTGTATTTTTTTGGGCTACTCTCCCGCTCAAAAGGGATATCAGTGCTATCATCCACCTTCTTGACAGCTCTTTGTTTCCATTGATATGATCTTTCGTGAGACTAAGGCTTACTTTCTACCTTCAAGGGGAGTAATCTAGTAGTGAAGAAGAGGTGAATCAGATTCGTACTTTTGATTGTCCTTTATTCCTTACCATAGATGATGGTAATACTCAGAGGGATACTGAAAAAGAGACTATTGGTCCAGAGGTCCCCATTGGTCCAAAGATTCCTATTAAAGGGAAGCCATCGATTAAGGAGTAGGAGGCTCCCATTCAGGGGGAGCCACGATTCAGTAGAAAACATAAGATGGTCCAGTGATACAGGTATTCTCTCTTAAGAAAAGGAGAACTGACACTACCATTCACACTACTACTGCTACTTCACTGCTTCCTGATCCTGAGTCTTCACTCCAAGGTATAACCTTTCCCCTTACTTTTGGTTAGTCTCTTGATGTTCCTATTGCTCATAGAAAAAGTAATAGGACTTGTACTCATTATCTTATTTCCAATGTGGTTTCATATATTCTTTCCCCATTATATCATGCATCTGTCTTCTTTGTCTTTTATTTCTATTCCTAAAATCTAGAAAGAGGAAAATGCAGAATCTAAGTGGAAGAAGACAATGAATGAGGAAATTAGAACTCTTCACAAGAATTACACATGAGATCTTATTGTTCTTCCCTGCAAAAGTGATCAATTGGCTACAAATGGGTGTTCACGATCGAGCATAAGGCTGATGAGACTATGGATAGGTAAAAGGCAAGACTAGTGGTAAAGGGCTTTACTCAGACTTATTGAATTAACTATCGTGAGACTTTTACTCCTATGGAAAAAATGAATATAGTTCGAGTCATCATCTCTTGTGCAATGAACTGAGGATCGGAGCTATAGCAATTGAATGTCAAGAATGTTTTTCTTCATGGAGAGCTGACTGAAGGGGTATGTATGGACATTCCACCAGGATAACTCTAGTCCAGAAACCCAAGGCAAAGTGTGTAGACTGAAGAGAGCTCTTTATGGATTTAAGCAATCTCTCAGGGCATAGTTTGGTCACTTCCACAAGGCCATGATAGCAGGCGGCTTCACTTAGTGTATTGTTGATCATACTTTATTTATTAAAAAGGTGGGTGGTCAGATTATTGTGCTGATAGTATATGTGGATGATTGCCGTTACTAGCAATGATACAGATGAAATTTCAAAGCTCAAAACCTATCTTGGTAAGGAGTTTGAGATCAAGGACCTAGAAATGTTGAAATACTTTCTTGGTATTAAGGTTGCACATTCGACCAAAGGTATTGTTCTCTCTCAGAGACTGGTATGTTAGGATGTAAACCCTTAACTACTCCCATTAAGGCTAACTCTCATCCCAAAAGTAAGAACTCAAATTAGAAAAAAACCTCTTTTTGAAACAACAAATAAAGATCGCTCCCCAGTATCCCATAAAGAGACCAAGAAATCACAAAGCCTTTCTCTGCTTGGCTTTGGATACCCCACCACAGAATCGAAAAGAGTGTGGCTTGACATTGCTTAGCCAAAAGATCGATATTGGTGTTCATGGAGGGCGCACCCCACACAGCTCGAGCCCAAGACTCACAAATCTTGGGTTTTGATGATGAGGAAACCATTTTGGTATTAGCGGAGACCTTTACAGAGGAACCGATGAGGCAAAGAGAGGTAACAAGTGTAGCATGAGGCGTTGAAAGGTGATTTTCCACTGTTTAGGGTTTGAGGTGAGAAGGGTTAAAACTATGAGAAGGGATAAAGAATAGGCAAGAGGGTAATAAATCGGTAGTAATGACGGAAATCGACAGGGCTGAATGTTGATGAAAGCAAAAGTAAATGTGAAACAGCTAGACAGTTGAGACGGTCATTTAGAGGGAATGTGTTGCCAATGGTAAAAAGAGGATCGACTACCTAGAACCAAGTAAAGTTGGGAGAAGGTGAAGCGACAAAGTAAGAGAGACAAGTGAGGGAGTAGATTAGAGGGAAAAAAAGTTAGAGGTGACACATGGGAGGAGAGGAGTGTTGTTTTTCCATTGTGGAGTAAGAAGGCCCATTTTGATAACCATTATGTTTGATTGTTTTTAGGTTTAATAATCATCATTCCAGTAAATAAATAAATAAACAAATAAAGATATTGTTATGTAATCATTTATCTTTTCATGATCTAGAAGGAATAAAGATCTATTGTCTCCTTGTGAGTAAGGGTGTCAAATTGGAATAGGAATCGAAAACCGAATCCAGTTCTAGATCAAATACCCTAAACCAAATTCAACCCATTATAATATGGTTAAATCCCAGATCTGAAATAAGTAATTATAATTCAGTTCGGTCCGGATCTGGATTTATGCCAATAACTGGCGGTTCTAACCGAAAGCGGACCAAATAACTTAATATCATTTTTTCCTCTTAACTAAAAACTTGACGTAACTTATATGGAAACCCGACATAATCAATGACCTAAATGATAAATCATCCAACAGAGTTTCAATTATAGCCCAACTCTAAAACCCCTTGTCTGTCAATTATCATTTAGGAGATTGATTGCTCAAGATCATTAACGATATTTAGTTTCAATAACTTAAATGATAAATCATCTAATAGAATTTTAAGTAGTGAAATTAACGATATTAGAAGTTCAATAGATGATCGATTGCTTACGATCATTCAACATGGATACATGTCCATTGATAGCTCATGATTTTTTGTTCATTCTTTTGTTGGGGGAGACCAATAACCTAGTGAATGAGCATTTATATTTTGTAATCTGAATAGCAGCTGCATAAAAAAAATTGAATTTGAAATTGGATAACTGGAACCAAATAAGAACCAAATACAAAACTCGAATAGGAACCAGAACCGGACTGGAACCGGATAGGTCGGGTATGAGTACCAATTTTCAAAACTGAGACTGGACTTGGTCCGGTTCTGGATCACACTAACACTCCTTGGAACCAAAACCGAAACCAGACCGAATACCTGGTTCCAGACCGATTGACACCCTTACTTGTGAGAGGCCTCAAGGAGATAAGAGGAATCGAACTCAGAACCACATGCTTCCTAAGGTGTGGGTCCCTTGCCAACTCGGCTAAACCCAAGGGTTGAATATTTGTATCCATTATGATAGTCAAATTCTTCTAATATTTCAATGTTATTACAGACTTAGGCTGCATTTGGAAATGTTTCGTGCAAAAAATTGAAATTTTAGTTTCTTTTTTTTTTCACTTTTTGTTCCAAAAAAATGGAACGAAGAAATGCCTTTTGTCATTCCATCAATTCTCATTTCTAGCGTTTTTTTTTTTTTTGGAAACACACCATAAATGCAGCAAACGCTTTATTCCATTTTTTCGTTCTTATAGAACGAAAAAACTCCAGAAACGTTTTTCTGGAACGTTACCAAACGCAGCCTTAGTTTCTCAATGTAAGTACCTAAACGACAACCTTTTTAAAATAGGTTTTATTGAGTTAGTTTGCAATGACAAAGAATGAGCAAAGAATAAATTTTTTGACAACTTGCATTATTTTTACCGATGCTCTCCCTAGTGTTTGAAAGTGAAGGTTGATTAAAAAATTAGGATCAGAGAGTAATGTAAGACTGACCAAGGAGTTTGTCTAGTCCTAACGCCGTGAACCCTCATATTAAACACATTTCTTAGGAATTGGAGACTTAAATACAATTTGATTCATCCTCGTCAAATTTAGTTTCAAATACAAGCTCAATCAATTGACTTTAGCCCCATCACATAAGTGCATATTGAGTTCAACCAAAGGCATGAGTGTTAAAACTTGCAATAATTGACTCTATAATCTCATGAACCAAACATATTATATCATGCATTCATAGCCGGAGCCAAGGGTCTAAGGATTACCCCACATGTAAGATATTTGTTTGTTATACATGATATAGTTGATAAAATTGGATGCCTCGAGAATCAAGTAAGGTGCAAATGTTGCGACCTAGTGGTCAAGCAGTCGAAACAGTCTTGACATTCTCGTGGTAAGGCTGCATTTTTTTTTTTTTTTGGTTAACACAGGGCATCCAGGCCTTTGACCTGACTAGTCCTATGGACCCATATTGACCCCACAACCGCATTGACTGGATCGCACCAGGATTGAATGAGAACCATTCAACTTTCACTAAAAGTAAGTAAGGAACTAAAGATGCATTCAACGTTTTCCCCCACCACTTTTGGTTCCCCCTATTAATATATAAATCTGTGATTTAAGATATGAGGGACAAGAGCTTATGTGGGTTATTAGCCCCATAACACCTGACCCCCAACCACCATCACCCCACTTGTACTTACACTTATATATAGAGATGACTCATTGTTTATATCTGTTTTGCAATAAAACTTTGTAGGTAAGGAAAACGTGGTAACGTGTGAAGTAAAAGCCGAGACATGCCTTGACTTAGCTAAAACCACTTTTTCAAGGAAAATTTACAGCTTGACCCCTTAGAGAATGCCACTATTAGAGAGACACCCCCTGTATAACTTACAATTACGCTCAGGACCCTTTATTACCAATCTCTATTAAGGAATATACCTTAAATGCTGATATCAGCTGGTCTATTTTTTTTTTTTTTTTTTACTAAATACCCTTATAAAAAGTGAAGTACCCAATGTACTCACTCTTAACCCCCAAACCCCAATTTGATATTGAGCTCCTTCATCCCCAAATCGTTTTCTCTCTGTGAAAAGCATCGATGGATGGAGAATGGCGATTTCTCTCTGTGAAGAGTAGTAACTACAAACCAGCAACGAGCGATGACGGGAGGTGGTCTACACTACTTCTTCCCCAAATCGGGGACTCAAAAGCTTAAAGGTTGCAAACTTAATCAATATGGGAATAATTTTCAAAAAGCCTAACGAAATGAAGAACCCCTCAAAAGTAATTGATGCTTAAGAGTAATGAGATTAAATCAACTAACATTTTTTTACCCACCCAAAAACCAAAAGAAAAAAGGGAATAAATTAAATTGCAATTGCAGGACACAGGCATAGAAGGAGCAGAGGGAAAAGACCAAGTGGTGTTTCTGAATTGAGGAGAAGTGAGCACAGAGAAGTCATCGTAAGGAGTATTGCTGGATTGCAGTGGAAGGGATAGGTGTAACTCCGTAATTTGATTAAACCCCCTACTTTATATTCAATGTTCAGGTAAGGAAGCTGAGGAAAACAAGGCAACATTGGCATGGTGGGTTGTTGTAGAGTGCTTGAAGGGCAAAGATGACCCTACTTGTCGATGCCCAGCCTGCTTGCATCACTGGAAACCTCATCAGGAAGCATGGGCACACAGGTACAATTCTAACCCCATATTGAGCAAGTGTACCTTAGATAGAAGAACAAACCCAAAGTTGGTGTCAAAAAGGTAGTGTAACCAACAGGTCCAAACAGCTGGCTGGTGGGGCTACCAGAAACCAAAAATTTTATTAGTCTGCCTAGTAGGGCACACCTCTGCAGACCAGTTCCCAATTTTTTTACCATGAATAAAGATTTGGTTGGGGATCATAACCCACCTTATACCTCAGTAGGCAGAAATGTACAAATAAAGTTATAAATCAATAACCTAGTTAGCTATACTAGGTGATTTAGAAGAAAAAAAAAAAAGAGCAAACCAGTGCCCGAGGCTCCTTCAAGGTCTAGGAGGGGCAAGTGTGTAAGCAACCTTACCCCTTGCTTTGCAGAAGAGGTTGTTTCCAAGTTTTGAACCTATGACCAACAGGTTGCAGTAGTGCAACTTAAACGTTGTGCCACAAGCGTGCCCACTACTAGGTGATTTAGAAGGTACCAGCCAAACAGACCCCTAGGTCTGCTTTAGTTGTACTATATAAACTAAATGGCAGCAGAAAGTCACTCATCTCAATCGATTTGCTGCTACTACATTAAGGAGAAGATAAGAAGGAAGGAGAAGGAAAGAAGGGAAGAAGAGGAAATAGAGAAGGAATTGTTGCACCTGAGGCAGCTCCTGGACCAGTACTGCACACATGTAAGGAAATCTGCCAAGTATAATAAGAGAAATAGTTGGTTCAACTGAATTGCTAACTAGGGTTAGGGATTTTAGTCCATTAAGGACCGTATCAAGTCCCTGTGGACTGATTAGCTTCCCTGTAGAAGAATCCCCAAATTCGGGAGGGTTCAGGGACTATAATTGTTTGAAGACTGTCCCTGTAAACCCCAAAGCACAGGGTTTTCATCATTTCAGTGGAATCATATGTAACTGAGGCTGGAATAGAGTTGATTAGGTAGAATTCTGCCAAAAACTTTAAGGAATTTCATTCCATATTGAAATTGGGATTTCTATGAGAATTTAATTAATTTCTTTCCTGAAATTCTATTACAAGTTTAATTAGGGCTAGAACATTAATTCTATGATTGTAAACACTTGTATCCAACCCTAATTAAGTGACTAAATTAGGGGAAATGGTTCAATTTTACAGAAATACCTTAATTCCTATTTAATTTCTGAAATTTCTGTAAAATGGGATGTGTAAGACCTAGGTTAATTAATTGGACCCTGAAGGTGGGTCAATAGACAACCACACCTACCCACAAGACCCATTCTGTATAGACAGAGTAGCCAGGTTAAGAGCTGAACACAATTTTGAGGATGCAATTCATAGTAGCACATTGCCAGAATTGAATTCTGCAGAAAAGGGGGCACTGGCAGTTGTGAGCGATCGGCTGATGGATACCCAGCTGACCTACCAGTGAGGCCAGAACCCAGAATGGCTAGTAATGTGGCTAGTGGGTCTTCTATATATGGTTAAGGTCTGCTGACACCTTTTTCAGTAGAATTAGTTCCTAGTAGGGAAAAAGGGTTGTGATGAGGATCTTAGAACCTCAAATGACTGATGTGGCCACATGGTACCTTGTCCAAATGTGAGTCCCACTGACATATCTCTTTAATGAAGTTGGCCCTACTAACAAGAAGTCTGTAAGGAAGGGGACTATGTAATGGAAATCCCATTAGGACCTGGATTCTAGGATTTTAAGTTAAACTGAGTAGTTTCAACTAGTAGAGTTATTTATTAATATATATATATATATATATATATCATACTATTATATAAAAGTATGTACTCATGCTTCGTGGTTAATCTTTCCTTGAATTATTTTATCCTTCTTATTTATTTAAATACCTTAACTTCTTCATTATCATTTTTTTCATATTCCTTATTGTTTCTATTCTTTTTGGTACCCTCCAGTTTCTCTAAATCTTTAATGCATCCATTTTTCCCAAAAATAAAAAATCTTGTAAATCTTTTAAAATTTAATTACTATAACTAAATATAGTGATAAATAACCACTGACGTTTAACCGACCAAGACCTGGTATCCCCTGCCTCACCTTCATCAAGCGCATCTTCACGCAATCAGAGATCACTCACTTCCTTCAGCGGCACATAAGTTGCTCCTTCAATTTTCTCCCTCTTCAAACTTCGATTGCTTCGATTCGCCTTTGCGCGATTGATTCAAGGTACTATCCTGCCGCTGCTCAACTCTGTTACGTTCAGTCTCTCCTAAACATTGGTATTGCTCTTTGACGATATGTAGAGGCTAAGGTATTGATGGAATCATCCCTCTCTACTTCTGCAACTGAACTTGATAAAACCCCTTCTCACTTCTCTTACCCATCTTCATCTCCGTCCCACATTGCTTTGTTGCCATCCCTTTGTATGGATTAATGATATTAGAAGAGGGTTGAATACTAATGATTAACTCATCCATTTTTAATTGTATGGATTAATAGTCAATTAAAGTTTGTTTTAGTAAAACGGCACTGATCAATTCAATAACTGAGGAGGAATTCCATTTAAAGGCAAACAAGAGATAGTATTTGAGAGAGAGAGAGAGAGAGAGAGAGAAAGAGAGAGAGAGAGAGAGAGATTTCAAATGTTGGCAATTGGGTCTTTTTAGAATTCCGGTGATAAGAAATTTTTTTCGCAATCGATCCTGATTTTTTTTTTTTTTACTTAGCATTGTTCTCTCCAGTGCGTTGCCGCCTCCAATCGATCCTGGTGGCCATTCCTTCATCATCGCCAAATTCAACATACAAAACCCTGGATATACAAAGGTAAAATCAAATCTGAAGTGCAATAGATACTAGCCAGTTACTAATCTGCAAGACTTGAACAACCAATTAAATTAAAATTTTAATAAAAGCAATTATGGAGTAGGACGAGAGAGAGAGATGTGTCCTATCCTTTTCTTGCATTACTTAGTGTTGGTCCCTGAAGACTTGAAGGTTTTTGTTATTTATTTAACTTTTAATGAATAAAATGATGATTAGTGTAAATTTAATTTTTAGTTACACTAGGGATTTTACGTTTATCTTGCATTCGATGGTGTAATAAAGTTCTAATAAATTGTTGTTTCATGATAAGATTATTGTGGTCTCAGATGCTCTCGATGTCAATTCTCAAGTTGTTTTCTTTTACTCTATTTGAACTTTTTGGGTAAGACTAACTTGAGTTGTCTTGTGGGATTGCTGAAAGCATTGTAATGTTTCCTAGACCACCTAAGTACCTTACTGTCTCATTGGTAGCCTGCCCAAGTTATAGATGGATTGGATAATTATACCCTCTGACTGTTGAAAAAGGGCTTTTTTCCATTAGATGTCATGTGATTATGCATGGCTATACCAATCAAACCTCTCCCCATCCAGTGAACGAGGGTTGCATCCAGCTTCATTTTTTTTCACTATGGTTGCTTCTTCATGTAGCAGATATAGCTTACTGGGAAAAGAAATATATGTAAACTGAGGAGTTGTATGATAACACTCTTCTGAAAAGATTCTCTTGGCTGATCAATTTGCTAGCAAGTATTACTGTCTTCTTCTTTCAGTACCTTCCACTTGAGAGAAGTTCTCAATAATATTTAGAGCTTGATAGACATTCTTGGACTTGATATTTGCATTCTTTCCATTTGTATGATTCTCTAGGCTTACTGGACAAATGGTGTGGTCTCACCGGCAGAAGTCGCCCTGGCTTTTCAAAACGGACAGGAGGCCTTTCAAATAGGAGGATGGAAAGCAACAGGTCCTGATGGTTACCCAGCGATGGTCCCCTCCCATATTGAATTTACCTTTTCCCCCATTGTTTTGAAATTTTCTATTAATCTTTTCAACTCCTAGGAATTTTATATACGTTAATTTGGTGTTTTGGTATTTTCTTCCCTCCCCCCCTCATATGAAAAAATAAAATAACAAATGATAGGAAGTTAGAACTGTGGGAGGTTTAGGTTTTTTTTTTTATAGGTGGTCATGCTTTCTTCCTTTTCCTTTCCTCCATTTTGGCAAAGACAATGTCTTTGGTCGTCATAGACGTTGTGAGGTGTGATATTTTTGGTCTCTCTCTCTCTCTCTCTCTCTCTCTCTCTCGACCTATGATTGGGGTTTTATTTCATCTTCAATTTCTTACAATTATTAGAACTTATTTATATCCTGCTTTAATGTGCAATCTTGCTACCTAAATCTACTGTAAGCATCTCTCAAGTTGTATTTCTTTCTCTTTTGAGAGTCTTAAACTGTTATTAAGAATGAAAATTCCTTGGGTTTAATTTAAATGTCCTGTTGCACAAATTTTTTTTTATTTTGGTATAACATTCTCACATTTTCTAATTTTTTTAATCTTTTTGTCCAGGTTGTTGATATATTTCTTGTTGTTTCTGTGAAGTTGGTATGGTATGGATTTCTCGATTACCTTTTTATTTGAATTCCATATATAGGGTCTATAACCTTAAACATGTCCCCCATTCAGCATAGTGTTTACTTCCAATAGATTTACTTTTTAAAATCTAGGCTTGTTCAAATTGTAACTCAATTGCCTTTCCTTTATTAGATCACTATGCCACCAAAATATATAGCAACTGACACTCAACGTCAAAGATACAATGGAAATAAAAGGACCATTAGAGAAACCCTGCATACAAATAAAAGAAACAAAAATCAGGCATGGCTACTGAAAGCCCAACTTGTCGAATCAAGTTCTACATCTTCAAATTCTGAAAATTTTGAAAATCAACCATCTGGTTTGAAAGGTTAGTATTAGAATAATTATATTTTAAAAATTATTAAGATTAATTTGATTTTTCTTTATTTATTATTATTTTTTTTTGGGACACAGGAGTATTTGAACCACAAAATTCTACAGTACATGTACTTAAAAAAGTACCTCCATGTACCCATTGTGGAGCAAAGAAATTTGAATATGAACCACCTTCATTCTGTTGTTGTAATGGAAATGTTGTTTTGGCATCTACAACGGTTCCAGATGAATTATATACTTTATTTACTTCTCAAACATCTGAAGCCATTGAATTCCGTAGATATATACATGCTTACAATAGTATATTTTCCTTCACATCTCTTGGAGTTCATGTCGACAAAGATCTTGCAAATGGAAAAGATGGTATATATACCTTTAGAGCTCAAGGACAATTATATCATGATTTGCCTCCAATTTTGCCGAAAAAATACAATCCATGCTATTTGCAATTATACTTTTATGATACTGATAATGAACTTCAGAATAGGATGAAAATGTTACAATATTCAAAACTCAAAGAGCCTATCGTGTCAAAACTAATGGATATCCTATCAATTAATCAATACGCAAGGTTCTTTAAAAGTTTGAAAGACGTTCATTTGTTGGAGAATAATGAGATTATAATCACAAGTGACGTACATCTTGATCAGAGAGTTTACAATTTACCATCAGTCGACCAAGTTGCAGCTATTTGGGTAGATGGAAATAATCCCCATAGAACTGAAAATTGTGATATAGTAATAGAAAGACATTCAGGGAAGAAACATCGAGTGGTACATTATTATGGTTGTTATGATGCCTTACAATATCCTCTTTTATATCCAAATGGGGAAGTCGGCTGGCACAGGAGCATTAAACAAAAGAATGTAACAGGTAGAGTTTTGCATGATTTAACAAGCGAGGAGTCTATATTTAATAGAGAAGGCGACTTTGAAGGTATGTTTAACTATTAGATTTATATTTTTTAATGTTTAAGGTTTAAATGTTAAAATAATTTATATATGTCAAATTATAGGATTTGATGAGAGTAACAAGAACAAGGTATCTCCCAGAGCATATTATTGTCATAAGCTTCAGATTCGAGATGGTCATCGTTCTATTCTTCTATATGCTGGTCGATTGCTACATCAATATGTTGTAGATATGTATATCAAAATTGAAGCAACACGATTAGATTTTTTTCGAGCAAAACAGTCAAATATCCGAGCAGAATTATATCAAGAAATAGTTGATAGTATTTTAGCTGGAGAAACAAGAGGTGATCAAGTTGGGACAAAGTTTGTTTTACATGCATCATTTATTGGAGGACCAAGAGATATACGTCGAAGGTATCTTGATGCTATAGCTTTAGTATAAAAATATGGAAAACCTGATCTTTTCATCACTATGACATGCAATCCAGATTGGGTTGAGATACAAGAAGAATTAAAACAATGACAAGTTCCACAAGATAGACCAGATCTTACAGCTAGGATATTTCGAGCAAAGTTACATGATCTAAAAGATCAATTATTCAAGAAAGGGATCCTTGGTAAAGTGGCTGCACACGTACATGTTGTTGAATTTCAAAAAAGGGAGCTTCCACATACACACATACTGATAATAATGCACAAGGACTTCAAGATAACAAATGCTGATGTTTTTGATAAATTTGTATGTGCAGAAATCCCAGATTTTAATGAAGATCTGGTTTTATATGAGAAATTTATGAAACATATGATGCACGGACCCTGTGGAGATTTGAATAAACTAAATGCTTGTATGAGGAATGGAGTGTGTAAGAGTCGATATCCTCGTTCATTTATTGAAAATACCATGTAAGATAAAGATTCTTACCCTATTTATAGACGAAGAAATACTGGAATACAAGTTAAGGTACGACGACATTATTTGGATAACAGATGGGTTGTTCCTTATAATTCATACCTTTTGACAAGATATGATTGCCATATTAATGTTGAGATATGTTCTGGATTGAAGGCAGTAAAGTACCTATACAAATATTTTTATAAAGAACATTATCGTGTGGTTGTTTCTATATCACATGGTAATGCAGAATATTTACTTGATGAAATCAAGCAATACAGAGATGCAAGATGGGTGTCAGCACCAGAAGCCATGTGGAGAATTTTTTAATTCAATTTGAATGAAATATGTTATCAATTTACAATTGCATCTACCCAATAGGCAAATGATATGGTACTGGGAGAAACAAGATTTGAAAAATGTTCTTCATTAAGATAATACATATAAAACAATGTTGACTGAGTTTTTTCAAATGAACTGTGTAGATCCGAAAGCCAAAAAATTTCTGTATAGAGAATTTCCAAAGCATTATTTGTGGAACAGGCAAAAAAAAATGCTGGACAGAAAGGAAGATAAAAGAATCAATAGGCCGTGTTAATTCAACCAAACCTTCTGAAGGAGAGAGATTCTATTTAAGATTGTTATTAAATCATGTAAGAGGGCCGACATCCTTTCATAATCTAATGTCTATTGATGGAATCGAATGTTCATCTTTCAAAGAAGTTGTGCAGAAGAGAGGTCTTCTTAAAAGTGATAATGCCATCTCAGAATGTTTAGAAGATTCAGCTTTCTTCAACATGCCAATTATAGTTCGTAAACTTTTTGCAACGATACTTGTTTATTGTGAGCCTGGTGATGTTAGAAAGCTATGGAATAATCATTATGAAGCATTGTCTGAAGACATTAAGAAAACAAGTGCAGATTCTGAATATCATACATTAGAAACAATAAGAAGTGTGAATTCTTTCTTACAAAGCATGGGAAAAAGTATCAAAGATTATGATTTTCCCCAACTTAAAGAAAATTGCAATCAGTTAAATGGAAAGCAACCAAGAGAAATTGTAGATGAATTTTTTATAAAAGTTCCTCTAGAAGATTATGATGCGACAAATAAGTTGAAGCCCGAGCAATACAATGCAGACAATGAAATTCTAAACCAAGTGAATGATAACCAAAGTGGCATTTTTTTTATTGATGGGCCAGGAGGTACAGGAAAGACATTTTTATATCGTGCACTACTTGCAACAATAAGATCAAAGAATCAAATTGCTCTTGCAACAGCAACCTCAGGGGTAGCAGTAGCAATAATGCCAGGAGGTAGGATAGCTCATTCAAGGTTTAAAATTCCAATCAGTATCGATGATTCAAGTGTTTGCAATTTTTCAAAACAAAGTGCCACAGCTAAGTTAATAAGAAAAGCAAAACTTATCATCTGGGATGAAGCGCCAATGGCAAAACGTCAAGCAATTGAAGCGCTGGATAGGACATTGCAGGATATAACAAACAACTCAGAACCATTTGGAGGAAAGGTTGTCATATTCGGAGGAGATTTTAGGCAAGTACTTCCAGTGGTTCCTCGTGGTACGAGAACAGAAACTGTGGATGCAAGTTTAGTAATGTCATATTTATGGCCAAAAATGAAGAAATTGCAATTGACAACCAATATGAGGGCAATCAGTGATTCTTCTTTCAGTGAATTTCTATTACGTGTTGGTAATGGGGAAGAGCCAACTGAATATGAAGATTTGATTCACATACCAAATGAAATGGTCATAAAATATGACGATGAAAAAAAATCTGAAGATGAGTTGATAAATGCAATATTTCCTACATTACAACAGCATGCATATTCGACAGAATACATTACACAACGAGCAATCTTAGCTACAAAGAACGAAACAGTAGACAAATTAAATGACAAACTTATTGATCTATTTCCAGGAGATAGTGTTACGTATTATAGCTTTGATTCAGCAACTGATGATGCAGAAACTCAATATCCAGAAGAATTCCTCAATTCATTGGCTCCGAAGGGACTTCCACCTCATAAATTAGTTTTGAAGAAGAATTGTCCAATAATGCTTTTAAGGAATTTGAATCCTTCACATGGAGAATGTAATGGAACCCGTAGTTTATCGTCAATTTCAAAAAAATGTTATCCTAGCAGAGATTACTTTTTTTTTTTTTTAATTATTAAAAATTAATATTTTTATTATTGCAAGATTAGAATGTTTCCCAAGCCTAGTATTAATGTTTGTCACATGAAATAATAGAGTTGGCCAAAGTAATGAAATATTTTCCTCCATATTGCAGGAATTTCTTCAAGGGAAAATATCTATCGAGGGGACAAGCCCAACTGAAGGAGAGCCATAGTAGCTATTTGATGGTCTGGGATTGGCTCAACATTTTCCTCCACATGGCAGAAATAGGGGTTATCCATATAGGGATTCCTCTCTATGGTGAATGCAGTCCAGAGGATAATGAATGCAAATCTGCCATGTGAGTGGAAAGAATCCAATCCAGAGGATAGTGAGTGCAAAGAGATCAGTTTAGCTTTATGATGATCCAAGCAAGTAAACCAATGTACAAAAGATGTATTATGTAGACAATGCTTGTGGTAGTATCTTGTTTGCTTCAATTTTGTAAGTCACCTCAACAAATTCATCAGATTCTACCAAAAAAAAACAAATTCATTAGAGCTCTGCAGATGTTCCAACACTAGGATTTCAAATAATAGTGCATCCTCTTTGGTTACTTTATCCATTTTATTTACTGTGTCAGAGAGGGGAAAATTCAAACTAAGCATGTTTAACAACCTGCTTCAAATCATTGAATTCATACAAAAGGGAAGAGGCAACCAATGTAATCACAGAGCTTGAATAGAAACTACCCTCCCAATGAATTCATGCAGAAAGAGTTGACCAAAGTCCCTTGCCCAACTTATCTTCAAACTGCCTCCATCTGATTTCAGTTAGCAATCAAATTATACTAATTTCCATTTTATTCTTCAGTTTCTGCTGATGAGTTTTCCCAGATTGCAGTCTCAAACTCTAAAACACTATTCTGTGGTGCCAACAAGGGTTCCCTCCTCAGGAGGGATGAAAGAGAGCAAATAGGCTTCTGAGATGAGATCCGGCTCTTAATGATTTTTTTGACATTTGTTAATGAGGTCATCCCTTTTTTCTTTTTCTTTTTTTCCTTTTCTTCTTCTTCCTCCAGTAACCACCATTTGCTTCAGTATTTCTCATCTACTCCACCAGCTGCATTGCATAACTTGTACCGGCCACAGGAACATTATTGTCTTCTCCTTGTTTCTAAGACATTCTTTGAGCTCCCCCAACCTGTTGTGCATCCATCATCCATGCCAAGCAACATGTGAGATATGAAGGGCAGTCATTCACCAAGCATGAGATAAATGTGATTAACACGAGGCGGGCATTGTCAATTTTGTGCTGACATTTCATCTAATGTGCTACAAAAAACATTCACAAATTTTATCCTGATGAGATTTTGAAATCCCATGCTGAAGTGAAACAGTAACCAGATGAAAAAGAGATCAATTTCACATAGATTGACGACTGGACTACTAGAGTGGTGACTTCTTTGACGGATTCTTCTAGAAGATTTTTGTTTCAAAGATTTATTTCCTTTTTGTTAGTTTCTAATTTGGAGGAAACCATCCCTTGCCTATATAATGTAATGATGTAATCAACCCTTAGAGGTCTCCAAACGAAATAATGAATGAAAAACATGGTACTGTTCACGTGAACGTAAAAATAAAATAAAATAATTTATATTTTAATCCAGTCTTCTTCTTCTTCATGCTTCGATCTACATCACTCTTGCTCATGGTAATTCACAAAACAGGCCAATGTCATATGGAATGATTGAATTCACAGGCCAAACAAACCTGTCTTCTGGTTACTTATTTTTCATTTAAATCTGATCATAAGATTATTTTTGAGTATTTTGTGCTTTATAACTTTATTCCAGGTTGGATTAAAGTCTATTTAGTACTGTTAGGGTTGTCATTCAACTCCTCAAAATTTCTGGATTTTTTTCCCTTTTTTGAATTCTAAATTTGGTGTTCGCATCAGTTTTCAACCCAGTTTTAAGGAAGCTAAAAACTATCACAGTTCGCATGATTTTAGTATCATCTTCAATTCAGTTACCTCACCAAAGAGGCCAAGGTCTCAAAAATTCGAACAGATTTTGGAAAGTAACGGCCAAATATTGACCATCTGCATGTGGCTAGATTTCTATTTCCCGAGTCATAATAAAGCTAGGAACCTAGAGTTATATATAATATAATCCTATACGTCAATCACTGATGACGTTTCACAATTGCTTTAGAGAACACTACTCTACTATGATCGCTTTTAACTTCTTGGTGTAATTGCATACAATTCTAACCGTGGCTGCCATCAGATTAGGAGAAAAATTTAGCAGTCATCTAGCCAAGTGAGAGGAGAACCAAAATTTAAACTCTAATGTTAGCCCTGATTGCTAATTGCACAACCTTGTAGCAGGTTTTCTGGTGCCTTAACTTTTCTGACCTAACAACAACAACAAACGAACAAAGCCTTATCCCAACTTAATGAGTCGGCTACATGGATCCAAGCAAGGGCAAAGAAAAGGAAAAGTTACAGTGAAAGGAAAACAGATCACAAAAACAGTGACGAAGTAGAACACAGCTAGATGGGGTCCGCGACACGGATCCTATCCCACCAATCCGCTCTATTCAAGGTCATACTTGGAACAAGCCCTAATCTGTGCATGTATTTCGTCATTACTCCTATGGTCATTTTTTACCTGCCCACAGCTCTTTTAGAATCAGATCACTCCTCCTTACTGGTGCACCCGTTGGCCTCCCTTGCACATGGTCACATACCACCTCAAAACGACTTTCTCGAAGCTTATCATGGACTGGGGCAACTCCCAAATCCGCACTAATACGTTCATTCATTATTTTATCCTTCCTAGTTTTCCCACACATCCATCTTAACATCCTCATCTCCACTACACATAGCTTATCTATATGACCAAACAACTTATTAAAACAAAAAAAGTTCTAGGAAATGATCTGACCATACAAAACAGAAGTAATCTTGCTAAAGTTATCTAAACCACAGGTTCAAAAGTTGGATCATAGACTACATAGTCAATCTTAAAATCAACTGGATGTCCATTGCAAAGAAAAAAGGAAGAACACATTAATTCTTATTTTATGAATATATAAATATCTTGGAATTTTAATGCTTCTACACACAAGCATCAAAGTGAGCACAACAGGACCCATCACTAAGCACAAGTGCTATAAAGAGTGCCGCTGATAATGTAATGATTTGCTTAGCAAATTTTCCAGTCAGCAATAGATTGAAACTTGGCAAGAAGGTAAAACCCTGTACTAAATGGTTTGCAGATGTTAAAGGAACCAATGCAAGTATACTGCATCTACTGCATGATAAGCAGTCTCTGTGCACCTAACCATACATCAGACATTGGCACCTCAAAATGAATCAACTCAGTAGACTACAAAATATTCAAGGCCATAAGATAGCAATGAGGGGCCTGAAACTTCCATCCTGGAACATTGTTAATCTTATTTCCAAACAGGGTTATCTAAGGCTCTCTTTGGTATGATTTTTCTTTTTAATTTTTACCTATTTAACAAAAATGATTAATGAAAACCATTTTGTATCAAAACATAAAATTGGTTTGGTAATTACTTGACAAAAATGATTTTTTGTGAGAAATAGTTTCGTCTCTCTATTGCCAAAATGGTTTTTTGAAGAAATGGGTGAAGAGATTCCCTTAGTCCATCTTTCTTATAACTATTTTTCTCCACTTTGGACTGAAAAAGAGGGGGCAAGGGGCTTGGATTTCTAATTACAAAGCAAATGACTACTTTACCCCTCCATATTGGGACTTTATGCACATGTTCATTAAAGTTCAGCGCAAAAATAACTGAAAATCATTTTTCGCCTAAACATATAAATGACTTGATCTCTTTTTGGTTTTTGTATTTTATCAATTTTTTTTTAAATAGAAACAAGCTCCATAAATGATACCAAATGCAGTCAAAACTATTTTTGTGAAAAAAAAAAAAAAAAAAAGATACCAAAGAGGGCCTAAGGCTTGTAGGATAAGTACTGGTTCTTAATGTTTAATAAAGTTTGGGCAAGTTTTTGCAGCAGCTAAACTTGAGCTACAACCACAGGTCTGGTAGCTGAAATCAAACAGATGAATTACAAGTTTTGATTTTCAGTAACGTAAAACGAAATAATGGGCAAAAAGAACACGGAGAAAAATATGGGCGGGAAAAAAAAAACACGATGCCACAAGCCCACAACCCAAGCTACATGAGGTTCACCCACATGGAGCTACATCCCAGTCAAGCTAGCTGTAGAAATCTGAAAATCGGAGTAAAGAAACTACAAAAATGGAGCTTAATGTGTTCCCAGCCAAATCACTCATGAAACCCACCAATCTTCTTTACACAAAACTTGAGCAAAAGGTCAACCATGTTACATAGCAATCCTTTTTTCACTTCATTCTTCTTCAGAACCAAAACAAAATTTTAGTGAGATATCCCAACAGGTTGTTGTGGTTTAGTTGTAAATTTTGTTTCTCTTTACGAATTTCAAGGAGGGAGAGAAAGGGGGGAGGGAGCACCTGAATGTGATTTACAACTCTACAGCAAAGAAAAGGATGACAGGGAAAGAAAAATGTTACAAACATAACAAGCATCTATAGAACCTCTTTATCTCTTGAGGCAGTTAAATTTCACCCCAAACTAGTGATAATCCATCAACTCTGGGAAACACTAGCATATCATCATAAACTCTAGACATGGTATTTTTATCACCAAAGGCAACAGTATTGGCACCGAACAATTAGGCCACAAGTAGTGTCATGTGATTGTGACTCTAGGAACATGGAATTAATTCCATAACTCATATTTCATCACAGAAGACATGCTCCCTTAAATTTCCCTTTGCACATAGGAAATTTCCATTTGCATCAGAACATTAATGCTCCATTTTCTTGAGCATAAATGGAAACAAATAAGGCTTACAATTTCCCAGGAAACGACCCAAAGAAGACTAGCAGAGGACATTTTTTTAAATTTTCAATGTCCATTTTGCTAAAGCAATTTACTAGCTAATTTCAAAATGACAGCTGACCTATTAGAGTCATGCAGTGACCATCTACAGAATCAGAAGCTAGGAGTTAAGCCATGACAATGTCTGTGTTCTCTTATGGGCTTATGGGACTGAAAACCATTAGCTCTTCTATTCCATCTCTCTTAATGAGTTGATGAATGCAGCAACAAATCATTACCCAAGTAAAATATACTATGATTATTTACCAGATGGAACTACATGTAATTGAATAATATGTTAAAACCATTTGCTCAGGCATTCTCTCCAACATTCTACAAATTATAAGCCCACTAGTTTCTCCCATATGGTGAACATGGCACTTGTTAGAAGTTTGGAACCTGAAGTTTCTTTACTCCCTAATAAAAAAAGAATAATAATTTAACTCTCTGCAATACAATTACAAGATTTCTTGTTCAAGTAGAGCTTGTGGTAGTCTGTGGTGGGGAGAGAGAGATTTCAAAAGCACTTAGGTTTTGAAAGTATTAAGTCTCATACCTACGGCCCAAAGCCAGTATCTTGAATGTGTATACTTAGGTGGATACATAGATGCCATAACAGGAATTGCAATGCAAGGAACCATTTGGAACATCGTGGACAATCGAAGATCTTTGAAAGTCCTGCAACCAGCTAACATAGCATATTCAGATGAAAATTATGACTACAATACCTTTCATAACAGAGGTTAACAAACCCAATCAAAAGAAGCAAAAACAAACACATGAGTCCAATCCTCGTACCCATTCTCTCAACCATAAAACTAGAAAGAAGCAAAGTGGAAGCAATCAACAATGCAGTGTCCATATCATCACTAGGAAAGAAGAAAACGGTCAATTCGTCAAGAACTCAGTGAAGTAATTAAAGCATGGAATGGATGATAACAGAATTAGAAGGCCAGCCGGAAGTTGATCCCACATAAGCCGACTGTCATCAGGCTTTAGATGATAATAAACAGACCCAAACGCTATCGTAGCTATTCCTGCGTAGGAGAGTGCCCAACTCCAAGCCTCCCCTCACAAACTATGACCAAACCATTTTGGAAGAATCACCCCAAAAATTTTGAATAAGAGATAGAAGAAGAGGAAAAGCAGAAGATGAGAGTACAAGAAGACATACCTTATGACAAAAGAGCTGAATTGGAGACAGAGGACTAAACCCAAAACATTAATAATCAAAAATGGAAAATTTGTTATGACATTCAAAGTATGGGGACTCCTGCAGAAACCAAAACAAAAACAACAAGGAGATCAGAAGAAGGGAAAAAATTTTGAACAAGAGAAGACAAGTTATAAAAGATAAGGAAAGAGAAAAGTGGTGTTACTGACCAAAGAGGTTATGCATGCTGGAGAAGATATGGTGTTTGAGGGAGTGAGGGATATTGGGAGCAACAGACCCAACACAGTAATGCCCCTCCCCATAGACGTCTTCCCGTGATGGGGAGATGATGTTACACCACCCATACCATTTCATCTTCTATTCTTTTCCCTTTCACCATTCCTTTCCCCATTTCTTTCTTCCTCAAATCTCACCTGCTTTCCCAATTAGAATCCCCCACCCCTCAAAAAAATATTTTTGCTTTCTGCCTTTCTTTCTTGGATTCTTCAGAAACCTGAAAATGGGTCCCAGAATCCTTACATGTGACTGGTTTGAGAGAGAGAGAGGAAATTCAAAATAATCGATTTTTTTCTTGAAATTTTGCAACGCTTGCTTAACCATGTGAAGCCACATGAACTACAAACAGGATGCATGTTCTTCAACCTGCTCATGTTGTTCCTCTTCCTCATTGGTAAGAACAAAATCAACATCAGGTACATAACCTACCCACTTCATCTCTCTGATCAGCTCATCAAGCATCTTATATATCTCTATGCACTTTGGATGAGCCCTGTCACCAACAAGAAATGTATTCATCTTGCTTTTTACCTCAATCCAACTACAACCTGGCTCCTTCTTCAGCCTGTTCTGTCTCATCATCTTCCTTATCTTTGAAACCTCACCCCACATTCCTGCTTCAGCATAAATATTTGACAAGAGAACATAAGCGGCAGAGTCTTCAGGGTCCAGATCCAGAATAGATCTGGCAGCTTGTTCTGCCACTTCTACATTCCTGTGGATCTGGCAAACACTGAGAAGAGTTCTCCATATAACAGCATCAGCTTCAAATGGCATCTCAGACAATAGCTTCAATGCCTCGTCAACCTTTCCTGATCGTCCAATTATATCAACCATGCATGTATAATGCTCTAACTGAGGATCTAACCCATAATCCTGAAGCATCAAATGGAAATAGTGTAACCCTTTCTCAACCAGGCCAACATGCCCACAAGCTCGAAGGACTGCAACAAAGGTTGCATGGTTTGGTTTGACATTCTTGAGTTGCATCTTCTCAAATATCTTCAGGGCCTCTTCTCCCAGACCATGTTGTGCATAGCCAGATATCATAGAATTCCATGAGACAAAGTCCGCTCAGGCATCTTCTCACACATAAGTCAAGAATCTTGCATGTTTCCGCACTTTGAATACATGTCAACAAGAGTGCTGGATATGAAAACATCAGTGTAAATCTTGCTTGATAATCTGAGAATGGATTTGCTTCCCAAGTCCAATGGTGACCAGATTGGCACAACTATCAAGAACAGTTGCATAGGTAAAGTTATCAGGCTGAAAGCCCATTTCTAACATCCGAGAAAAGAATTTCTGGGCTTCCTCACTTTGTTTCTGCAGTGAGTATCCAGAAATAATAGCATTCCATGATATCATTGTTTGATTCTCTATTCTGTCATGTAGCTTCTCTGCCTCTTCCATTGTTCCACATTTAGAGTACATGTCCACAAGAGCACCTCCAACAAATAAATCCAAGCCCAACCCTGACTTGATGATTCTACCATGGATCTCCTTCCCATAGTTCAGGGCTTGCCAACCTGCACATGCCTTTGGTATGCTGCCATAAGTGAATTCATTGGGTTCCAACCTTGAATTGAGCATTGAACTGAAGAGCAACAGTGTTTCCTCTTCACATTCATTCTGCTCATAAGCAGTAATAATTGCATTCCAAGAGATAGCATCTATTCTGTCCATCTGATAAAACACACCACGTGCTTCAACCAGAGATGCGCATTCCCCGTACATGTCCAAGATCGCATTTGCCACACAGATATGAGATTCAAAACCACTCTTAATTGCTAACCCATGAATTTGTACCCCCTCGAAGAAACCTTTGAGTCACTGCACAAGCACTAACAACACCAGATAGACTGATCTCGTCCACACCAACACCAGACCTCTGCATGAGCCAAAATAGTTGTAAAGCTTCAAAGCCTCGATCATTGCGTGCATACCCAACAATAATGGCATTCCAAGACTGCAAATTATGCAGTGGCAACCTATTAAACACCCTTCGAGCGTCCATTAGAAAATCGCATTTCGCATACATGTCCAAAATGGCGGTTCCAACTATGACATAGTATCCAAAATTGTTTTTCAAAGCATGTCCATGCATTTGTGAGCCCAGTCTCAATGAAGGCAGACCCCCACATAACCTAAAAACACTAGCATATGTAGACTGACTAACCCCAATTCCAGCTTTCTGCATCTCCTTAAACAGTTGTGAACCATCAACAAGTTGATCATTTTGAACACAGCCAGCAATTATTGCATTCCAAGAAACCCAATTCCTTACAGGCATTTCAAGGAAAGCTTTATGTGAATCATTCAAGGTCTTACACTTCGCATACATATCTACAAGAGCACTACCTGTTACTACATCACAGTCAAAACCCATCCTGACGATGAGACAATGAATTTGAATGCCGAGCTCACATGCCTCCAAAGCCGAACACAATTTAAGAACAACCGCAAAAGTGGTACGATCCGACACCATTCCCATTACTCTCATCCGTAAGAAGAGATCGATTGCAAGTACCCAGAAATCAAGGTATTCCATGAGATGACATGTCTATCGAGCATCAAGTCAAAATGGACTGTGCAAGGGCCATGGTTCCAGACCCAGCATAGCCGAAGATCATTGCGTTCCAAGAAACTGTGTCTCGTTGACGCATAAGTTCAAATACTTTGGAAGCATATTCTAAATCCGAGCATTTGATGTACACGTAAATCAAACAATTGGAGACAAATACAGTCGGGCCGAAACCAGAGGTGATCATGTAAGCATGGGCTCGTTTCCCTATGTCCAGGGATCTGTGGTCTGCACAATCTTGAAAAATACAGCAAAAGGTTTTCTTCTTCGTGGGTGTGGACTGCTTTGATGATAATGTAGAGAATGTGATGAAGGGAAGGTTGATCTGTCGAAGTGTTAGGCAAGGGCAGAACACCCTGAGTAGAGAAAAGCGATAGATGACATGTGCCATGAGCCTTGAAAGTCATATTGTGAGTGGCTTGCGACCGTTGGAGCCGTTGTAAACTTTCAAATTTCTATCATCTAATTAAGCGATGCTGCAACTTGCGAGGGCGAGCGGCAAACCGGGACTAGGGAGGGCGAAGTTGCAAGTGTTTCCAGTTCCAGCATAGACGTTAGCGTATTCGGGAGTAGACACCATATTTTAGATTTTGTTTCTCAACCCCTGTTCCTCTGTTCCTCTTTCAAACATCATCTCTTTAGGGTACTTTCCCCCAAAAACAGAAAAAGAAAAACATAATTTTGTCTGAGCCCGGGTTCGAACCGGGGACCTCTAGTGTGTGAGACTAGCGTGATAACCAACTACACCACCCAGACGGATATGCGTATAATTTCTAATAACTAATCTTTGTCTATCTATAAAAGAAGAATCCTCCCACCCATACCTTTGACAAGAATATGGAAGTTACACTCTGAGACCAAGTATGAAAAAAGGGAGAGAGTTCCATCCCATGCGGGTGTCTGAGGGTTTTCCTGTACGAATCTTTCAATAAGGAACTATTATAAATATTTCACCATTTCGGATTAATCATGACAAGTTGGGGGAGGGGAGGTTTCGAATCTCATAAACCTCCATGCATTGTTTGTTCTTGTTTTTTAATTATCTTTTGCATCACTTTTAGGATTGTGTTTCTATAGAATATACAAAGATTTTTTGATATGTGGAATTTTTTTAACCTTCTAGTGAAGCCTAAACAAGAACTTGGATTTTTTTTTTTTAAAGCCAGGCTTATGAGGGACAATATTTTTTGTAATAAGGAACTGATCAAATACTATTGTATCTTGTTTCATGTTATTTAGAATTGTTTGTTGTTTGTTTAGATCATATACATTTTTTGCACTTCTAGTTAGAAGGCCTTGCCTTAGTTATAGCTTCTCAACCACCTTGTCTCCTATCGTATCCATATTCTGAAGAAAAGGAAAAAAGAAAGATAAAATAAAATCTTCGTCTTTCTAATTTATAAGATCAAAATCATATGTTGCAGAGGCAGTCACGGAATTGCAGCAGAAGTGAGAATAATAACAATATGAGATGGAGGATTGAGAAGAGAGGTTACAACTTTCGTTATAACTAACATAGTTATAAAAAGATGAGAGAAAGAACCATGTCGATCTTATGTAGGCAACACTAGAGCATCAGACCAATGTGAGGACTCGCGAGAGTATCTTTAGTGCATATGGGGCATGGGGCAACATGATCTTTTCGTGCCTACCTATGTCTAGGCGTAGGCAATACCAGATTGGCAAGGTTTTATTTTCCTAAAAAGATATAAAGTATTGTCTATAATTTTGAACATGTCTCTCCTTTTCTTTTTCTTTTTTTTTTTTTATTCAATGTTAATTTTGATAACTATGTGTTAATTTTCTTACCAGGATGATTGTTCTTGTCGCACTTCTTGCTACTGATCTTCACTGCCTGGTGATGGAAATTGCCATGGGGTAGGTTTCTAATTAGTTTCCATATGTATATGTCGCATAGGTAGGCAACCCAGTCTATGTATTCTCATTTGGAGAGATCAAATAATCTGCTTATGATAGTTTCAGTAATCCAATCCTTTGGTGTTATTCTAAGAAGGGATTTTTTTTTTAAGAAAAAGAAAATATGCTAATTTTTTTATAGAAAGATAGTACTTTATATTGACAATACAGAGAATTCACTAATCGTGATGGGTTACAAATTCGTCATTATGTGACTAAAGGTGAGAGATAGAGAGAGGAGTCGCTAGTGTAACCTCCATCGACAACTCAGAGTTTTTTTTTTTTTTTTAGGGAGAGGGCAGAGGGGAAAAAATAATTTCTACATACATGTTCCTTCTTAAATCCATTTTTATGCTCTTAAATCCTAACCAAGTTGAAGTAGCTAATGCTTTATTTGTTGGTTTCTTTAGGCATTGTTGGTAATTTAGTAGGATGTTTTAGGGATTAAAAAAATATGGAACTACTAAATACTTTAAGATTTAAAGAGTTTGTGATAAAGTTCCTTCAAAAATTAATAAAAGATGGTTCTATATGTATTAATATTTAGTGCATCTATTATACAAGGGTTAAAAATACATAACACATATATAAATAAACTTTTAACATATATGTATACTAGAAATATATGTCAACAAAAAAAATATATATACTATTAATATAAAATGAGAACATATAGATACGACTTAGATGTTTGATTTTGTTGTAAGGCCACGATTTCTTGCCACGTGGTAGTGTTCTTGCTTGAGACCATTTCCATTTCAATGGCTTAATGGCTATACTCCTTAACCGACAAAGACAATTGAACAAATTATGCTTAATCAAACCAATAGAAAGTTTATCGCTCAAGTGGAAGAACTACTCGGCTAACCCCTTCATGAGCAAACAAAATAGACCCCACACTTTGTGTGCAAATATAGAAAAATACTTTCAACTTTTGAGTCATAAGACGTGGATTCCAGCAATAGATAGCTCTCCATGTCACATTCAAATTAAAGGAAAAAGAATCAAAAGGTATTTTGGGGAATAAATCCAAAACCCCCACTTGAATTGCGATGTTTTTCCCTATTAACTTCAAAGTTTAAGCGTGTTAGACGTGTAATAGATTATTATTTTTTGGAGAGAACATCCATGAGATCATAGACTGATTCCTCTCTATCCTATCTGTTGAATATCCAAAGCAATGTTGCTTCAATGCTTTCTAAAACCAATCGGATCAAAGTCGCATATCCCCTTCATGGCTCCATCCATAGATACCATATTAGTAGATAAAAATAATCTATTGTGAGCTAATCTGACAAAGACTGGCAATGAAGGTCTCGGCGTAGTACATTTGTCCTTACTGAGATCCACGGTTGAGAGCAGCTTGAATCCATTTTTACCCAAAAAAATAAGGAAAAATTACTTGATTACCCACTTATGGGTCTTCCTTTACAAAATTACCCACCAAAAGTTTCAGTTAACAAAAATACCAAAAATTAGGTTTTCCTTTACAAAATTACCCACTTAAAAGTTTAAGTTAACAAACATACCCAAAATTGGGTTTGGGTTTACAAAACTACCCACTCAAAGTTTCACTAATAAAAAAATACATGATTATATGTGGAAGATGAAGACTCACTATTTTGGATAGTTTTGTAAACCCAAACCTGATTTTGAGTAGTTTTGTTAACTGAAACTTTGGGTAGATAGTTTTGTAAACTCAAACTCAATTTTGGTTATTTTTGTTAGCCAAAACTTTTTGTGGGTAATTTTGTAAAGGAAAACCCAAAAGTGGGTAATCATGTAATTTTCCCAAAAAAGAATCGATTTTCAACTTCATTCAAACCCCATGAAGCGGAACCACTTGACCCACCCACTTAGCTCATAGCAGACGATTTTTATCCCATGTCACCGCCCATGCCAAGACCCAGACACTTATTATCTAGGCATTGATGTAAAACAGATACCACATTGGTCATTGCCAATGCCAAGACCAATATGGAGCAACCATTAGGGGAAGAACGAAGGAAGCATGAAGAAGAGGGAAAACCAGAAAATTCATTTCCTTCCTTTGTTCACCAGGAAACACGAAGATCATATCTACAAACTCTTCAAAAATCCACAAAAATCTTCCAGAGAAAACAAAAATTAACAAATGGGATTCCGAAGACAGGAAATTAAAGTATGAAAATTGTTGAATTAAAACTGGGCTTTTAGAGAACAAAACTTAGAAATCAAAATGGAAAATCCAGAACGATGATTTCTCCACCCAAAGTATGAACAAATGCTCAGCCTTTCAGGTTGAGAGCCAAAAACCTAAGGGATTCCCTTGAAGCAGAAACACCCTTTCTTCTTGCTCGTTTCAGGTTGAAAGCTGAAACTCTAGGACTCTAGGGGGCTCCCCTGAAATAGAAACCCCCTTCTCCTTCTTCATTTCAGGTTAATAGCTTTCACAATCTCATTCTCCATTCTCCTTCGTTAAAGGTATTCCCTCCCTCTGTTTCAGGTTTGGAAATGGGATTCTAGAGACGATGGAAGGGCTTCTCTCCGGTTAGAACCAGATCCATTTGAGAAGGGAAAGGGTTTGAATAACAAGCATTGGATTGATAATGTACACGTGTCACTATCACAAAGAAAATTGATAGAGAACTGGAAGGTGAAGAATTGGAGACCAACCAAATCCCCATATCAAACCCCATATCAGTGAGTCCGAATCCTCTATTGCATCTGACAGCTGGAGCTGTTGGGCCTTGCTGCTAACTACCACTTCACCCGCCTACTCAACTCATTGAGCCCGTGATAGAGCTTTGCAACCACCACGGCAGCTGCCATATTGATGCTCACTGCACCCATATTGCGGCGGCCATAGAGGATCTGGGAGCCACCTTAGTGACCAAAAACTTCCCCTACATATTAGACGAAACCTTCCATCCAAATGACATTAGGGAATCTCCCCATGACAACTAGGGGCTCTATGGCAATTTAAATTTAAAATTTAAACTCCTCAATATTTCCCAGTCAAAAAAAATGTGTTACTGTTCTTATAGAATACTTCTATCCAAAAAAAAAAAAATGTTGCATTGTAAAATTAGAAAAAAAAATTATTAAAACACATATAGAATATATATTATGGAAAGTATATCTTATCTTCATATCAGATTACATAAAATACCATTTTACTCATATTTTCATTAGGAAAAAGATTGGTCATGCTGCCGACATATCATAGGCTAACACCCCCTGTGACTAACTCTCTCTTCCCCATTTGAAAATGACCCCTACTCTTCATGTAGGATACCTTTTTCGGCACCCCATTGATGTTGTTCGCTAACTTATCTATCGTCGGCATACCTATCCCTATCCCTGTCCCTGTCCTTTTTCATTATTCATATATTTAAGAATACTATTTTATATAACCACGTAAGCAAGAGCATCAAATAAGTCAACCAAACACGTGTCAACTACTTAAAAATCCATAATTACTAAAAAAATAATCCATCACAGTCGAGTTCAATTGTTCTAATACAGTTCATAAACTTCAAATAAATTGACTTTCACATGCTAATACGGTAATTACTAATTACCTAGTTACCAACCCTTCCTTGGTCCTTAGTCCTTGGTCCTTACACAGTTGACATATTTCTACCAAAAAAAAACCCAGTTAACCTAAAAATTGGATAAAGAGAGAAGGAGGTCCTAAATATGACTACCATTCCCAACATATTATGCTTACTTAATTATCACAAAAGGAATGGACTTTGCAACACAGTGACACACTACCGTCACTAGCTTCGCGGCGAAATATACGATAAAGCCATTATAGGAACATGAAAGATGCCCACCATAGGAGGCATGGACCCATCTTGACTCAACAAGCTCTCGCTTCTCCTCCTACCTTTTCCATAACTTTACTCCTTTAAACCCATAAACGAACCTGAATCGATGTATCTATCAGAATTCAGAAATGAAGGAACCCAGAATCAGATGATATGAACTGAGAAAAATGCCCAAATGTTTTTTTCTTTTTGGTGAAAAAAAAGCCCAAATGTTTCAGCATCAGTTTAAGGAGATGATATCAAAGATCCATCCATGATCCTTAAATGAACCCAGGAGAAGACAAATGAAAATGGAAACAAAAAAATTACGGAATTTAATAAGCGGGCATATGTATAAAACACTGAGTCGAAGATGGATTTAGATCTACAAGCATCAATTATACCCTAAATAAAGAAGTTTGGAACTTGGAATCAACTCCTAAGATTCTGAAAAAGGTAAACATGAAGAAAAACTAAAAAAAGGGTTTGCTACTACTTCACTTATCATCACTTGGCTCCTCTGGTAAGCATTTCCTTGTATCGGATAATCGAGTCAAGCCTCTGCAATTTCAACTGTTGCTTGAACCTGTTGATGAAGTCATCTGCCTTCGCATCTACCTCATCGTCCTCTCCAAAGTGTTGTAATTCATTTGCTCTGCTCTTCCTTTCCTTCACAGTCGACGGTCTACGACGATCGACAATCTCCTCTTCTTCGAAATGACCAAAAGCCGATTTCGAACTCGCCGACTTCTTCATCTTCTGAGGCAGCTTCACCGGAATGTCGCCGGAGGCCGGTTTCGTGTCCGACATCGACCTTTTGACGTGATGGTCGTCAACCTGCTTTTCATCTCCATGTTCTAGGTGGTGATCTAGGGTCTCCTCCTCCTCCTCATGGCCTGGTTGCTCTTGCTCCATCGTTTGATAGGTCAACGGCTCCGCCGGCTGTACGGTGGTTGTGACGGAGGGAAATGGGTTTATCTCTCCGGATCTGTAGCGGTAGAGATTGATGGATTTGAGTCGCTCCAGAACGGAAGGAGCTCGAGTTAACGGGGGTTGTTTCCCTTCCATAGCTTGATTTTTCTGGGTTCCAAAACCTGAAGTGAAGAAGATGGTACCGATCATCAGATTCAAAAGAACGAAAAGCACAGTTGGGGTAAACCAACCATACACAGAAGCCCAGATCGATGGAAGTAAGTCTTCGAGCATGATTTCGCTAGTCTCTACACCACTAAGCTCACTCTGTTGCAGACTTGCAGAGACTCCAAGAGGGTGAAGGTTGTGGTTTGCAGAGGCTGAAGATTTGAGATGAAGGGGGGCTTTTATCTCAACTCTCAACTCACCTTTGTCCAAACCAAATGTTGTAAGGGGCAAAAGGGTCAAATTTTCCGTTGCAAAGATGTAAAAATAATTTAATTTTGATGATCTCGAAAGACACATATGTTGATAAATTGGGACTCTTCATTCAGTCTGGAAGATAATAACAATTGATGACAACTCGGTTTCTTCTTCGCACTTCTTTTAAAGTGTTGGATCATCGTTTGGCCATGTGATGTTCATTTAGATAATTATAATAATTTGAATGATCAGCATTAAGGAGAGGAGTCGAATCCTGATAATAGAAGGACAGACGATAGACAATTGGAAATAAAAAAGAAAAAAATGGTTAGAATTTTTGAGTCAATATGTTTGCACACTACTAGCAATCTTATATTGTTGAATTTGGTGATGGAAGTGTTCCTCACCATGGTGATCAGTGAAGGAGATTAATCTATTTTATATAATCACTTGGTTGTAAATAATATTTCAAAAATTAAAATAGGAACAATGTCAATCATGACCAATTTTGATTCCCGATATTTCAGAGTGGTAGATTTTAGGATTTTGGGAATTTGATCGCTGAATTTTCATATTTGAAGAGTTGATTCTAGGGTTCTTGAAATCAATCGAATTAGAATTTAAATGGACGGATTTGAACTCTAATTTCAATTTTAAAATCTTAGGTTGTAAGATTTTCAGAATTGATTACCTATTTATCAGTCAGAATTTATTAAAAATGTTGGTATTGTTATAAGATTCAAGTTTTTGGCTACTATGGCATTATTTTCTTGTTGTATTCTTATTTTGTAGGGATGGGGCACAAAGAAGATATTCATATATGTGACCTAGAAATAGGTGATGTGTGATTTTTTTTAATGAGAAGACTTGTTTCTTCAACTCATGTTCAAAAACTTATATTTCCATTGTTTAGTAACTTGAGAAAAATTATATTTGAAATGTGGCATGTTTCAGCTTTTATGATATTTTTAATGTATACTTTCAACATCAAGCCAGTTAATTAATATAAAACATTTAAAATGTCATGCAAATTTTGCATAAGAAAAATATAAAAGTTTGGATGAAAATATATAAATAAATAAATAATGTACAAAGAAATAGAGATGATCTTTCAATGAATTGAATATACCAATCGAAAAAATGATAATTTAGCAAATGCAATGATTTAACTTATCTTTCTATTAATATCTTGTTGTTAATTTTTTGATTGTGGGCCTAATTATTATTTTTGGATTATACAATGGGAGATTGAGAAACCAATTATGCTAGTAGTTGTCTTCAATAGGCATGTTATATTATTTTGTCTTGGATTTTTTTTTTTTTTTTTTTTTTTAGTGTTATACATATTAGGGAGTAGGGACTGAGTGTTGAATGTGCATACTTCTTAATTGATTGTGAAACTAATTAATTCAAAAATACATGAATGCATAAGTTAATGTTTTTAATAAATAATAAGTGACTAATATTAATGTGACTGGTTTTGTGGGTGGCTCACCCACTTATATTATATCCATATTAAAATATTTATTAACAATAGAGATTATTATGCGAGTTCCCTCAAGATTAAATTTTGAAGGGTGCTTGATGTATTTATTCACATTTAATATGATATACAAACTTTTCATCAATAAAAAATAATAATATGGTATATATAAACAAAATAAAGTAAGTTATCTATAAATTTTTATTGCATTTAAACAATTAAAAATTTGTCATTAACGCTTAGTTATGACATTTAGATAGTAAATTTAATACAATTTTAGTTCATTGTCTCCCTTTGGGGAATAGGATTCCTCTCCATAGAACCCAATGACCAACCGTGGAATAACTCTCTGGTCCTTAGGCTCTATGAAGAGGAGCTAGATCCCCCCATGGGTGGTTCTCATAATTCATAGTGTCAACAAATTAAGGCAAAAGGTTGATGGGTGACCTGTTCACCTAAGTTTGGTTAGGTGGGTCGGGTTCATTATTTATAAAAAAAAAAAAAAAAAAAAAAAAAAAAAAAAAAAAAACTTACCACATGAAATGATGATGTGTCAATTTCAATTAGTGAATGTCTTGAGATTGGTTTGGAACATGGGATGGACTGAATTACCCAATTCCAATGACATTGCCCCGACCAATTCTGAATGTGGTCATTCCGAATCGGCCGATTCAAAGTTTTTCACATTGTATCTTTGGGTTCTCATATTTTAGGGACCGATAATTCTAAGGTGTGGACCGATTCTAAGGTGTCTAAACTAATTCAGCTGATTCTGACCTATTTGATCCTCAATTCAGATTTTTATAACCTTAGATTATGTGTGGTGCACTCACGCTTCAACTTCACATTCAATCATTTATCCTTTCATATAATGTCAAACTCTTCAATGTATATCCACATTAAGGGTGTCAATTAGTCGATTTTTGTGAGGCCTAATTTGATAATTCTCTCTTATGGTACTCATTGGTTTTGCAATCTTTTATTTAAACACTTAGCAAACTCTGTTTGTGCTGAAATTTAACATGTGAGCGCTGACCCTTAAGATCTATTTGTCCACTAAATTTCAACCGGTGAGTATACCACATGGTAGAAATAGATGTGCTATTCATTTAACTTAGAAGACCAGATCCTCTCCTAAACCATGATCTCCCACAACAATCTTCTGTAGCAATCTTAATTATTATAGGAGATACAAAGGTGGCTCCTACACCGCTTGACTAGCGTGCAATTATTTCTTTAGAAGAAGATATGACGTTTCAACTTAGGTGGGTGGGCCAGGCAAGGCAGCCGGCCAACCAACCTTGGCTCACAAACTAATTTTCTTCTCAGTGTGTGCATGTGAATTTGTCGGGAGAGGGATAAGTATGTCACCGATATCAAGTATGTTTGTAAATAGCACTAATGGGAACACATGATGGAGTATCATTTAGGAAGGATATGAACGTTATTTCAGAAAAAGAAAAGAAGAGAGATAGACACAATGGGTGCTAGCTTACATGATATCGGCGGCATGCCCAATCTTTTTCCAAATTTGTCTTTTAATAGTTAATTCTGTGGATAATTAATGATGCTACCAACATATACAACAGCAAATCAAAGTTTAAGAAGATATCTTTATCCAGATATGCCTAAGAGTCAAATCAAGGTTTCCAACTATTAATAGTATATCAAAATGATCGGTCAAGAAGATATATTTATCTAGAGATTTGTCTTTTTCTAATTTGGAAAGAAAAGGTTCGAAAAAGATAGTTGAACGATATAGTTTCAGTCATTGTTACCACGTGGTGGCTTGCTAACCACTTAAATTTGATGTGAAGGCTAATTCCACAATTAAACGTAGAATTCAAAGCAACGAATCAAATAGGTTCGTTAAAAGTCATGAGTATAGGTGATTGCCCAATTTTTTTCTGACGTTCAATACTTGAAACTTACCACGTCACCCATGATATGGCTGAACAAGTAAGCCTATCGTGGCCATTTCTTTTTAGAGGGGGTGTTAATAGGGAGGATGGATTTAGTTCACAGTATCAATCACCGTCGATTGTATCGTTTAATTCTAAGTATAGTATCATTTTTTAAAAATATTCACGTCACGATCCGTATCAATTAGATATTAATATCGATCATGACTGACATGACCAATCTGTTAGAGAGAGGATTTCCTTTTATGTCCATTTTTTTATGTGGCCATTTAAGGGTTCCTCCTTTTGAATCTTGTAATGGGGGGTGTTTCTTTGCAAGTTTTCACATTTTCCAGATGAAAAATAGTGAAATATGTGTGGATGTTGCAAAAGGTGATTACATATACTGAAGTTATGGGAATCTTTTCCCCATTACTAATAGAATCTTTCTTTGTTTCATTCTAAATTTCTCTTAAAATTATCTTATTCTCATATGATAAAATAACTCATAAAAAGCATGGGTTCCATTTTGGTTGTAAGAGAAATTAAAAACGGTAGGTATAATATTTTAAATCTAAAGTTGAAACTTTAAAAAACATTATCCAACATGATTGTATAAACTACTTAAATTTCTTGTCATATTTAGTAGTGATGATTTATAGACGTAATTCTTATGTTATTTTTCAAATCCAAAGCATTTTGATGCAAAGTAAAGTCAATTTTTATAAATAAATATGAAATAATATGGAGCTAGTGATATAATATTGATTAAAAAAGTTTGTTTTTTAGATTAGAAAATTTTCTTTTCTCTTCCTTTAATTTCTCTTGTAATTTGTAACAAGCATAACTAAAGGCTTTCATTTTTATTTATTTGCTTAATTTTTTTTTTTCTTTTTCTGGAAATCCCAAAGAAACAAAAGTGGGGTAAAAGGTTTCAAAAGTTGTTGAGAGACCATAAGAGGGGGTAGGTGTTTGGATCCTCATGTTTCAAAGTAGTTTTTCGAAGCTAATATGGCTGAATACCATATATCCAATATCAAACTCAAATCGTTATTTTATCATTTTTCTTTTTCTAATTAGGATCGAGTTTCCTTAAAGCTATAGTGAACGAGAATTCATTCACCACGCATTATCAAGGCCACTTAAAGGGGGGAGGAGAGGGTGCAAGATCTCCAACACTTGGATCACACGATGAACCTCACTGTGCGGTCAAGAGAAACTTTGTCCTCCTAATTATGTTGAATCTTACAAATTTATTACCTTTTGTTATGATTAATAAATTTTCTTCCGAAGTATATATATTTTTAAGACATTCTAGCTTCAGCAACAATCAAGGAAGGATCCCTTGATTGAGGTATTGAGAGGACATTGAGATTCGGAATGAGAAAGTTAGGGGTCTTAAGCCCAAGCCCGCATTGGTTGGACCGATGGGGTCTGATCGTTTAAAGATCGGGCTGACTTGCACTGATTATTAAATGTTTTGGGCCTAAGCCCGACCCATTTATAAACAAGTAGTACTCGGTGCAAAGTGTAAGCCAGATGGGTCTCCTGATCAGACCAACCCATTTACAAGCCTGACTTGGATCAACACATTTAGTCCGACCGTTTATATGTATACTTTGAATTTATTTATTTATTTTTTGAATAGAATAGAATATATATATATATATATTGATATTTTTATCAATTATTGAATATAATTAAGTGTAATATCTTTTCAAAATTGCTGATGATTTAAAAAAATATATTAAAGTATATTAAATCTAAGAAAAGTATAAAATACCGTTTAAGACCTGATTATAGCCCAATTACCCCGATTAGGAGAAGTTTGATTAAAGCCCAAAATTCGATCGAACCCCACAGGAGACCGATCGAGATCGACTCATTCCTTAAATAGGTAGGTCATGGTCCGAGGATATAGGCTCGCCAGGCCCGGCTAGGCTTGACCGAAATTGGCCCAGTCTGACCTGATCGATTGACACCCCTAGATAAAATGATACTATCTTTTATATTTTGGGTAGAAAAAACAGTTTATTGATATCTCAGCTAAGCTCTTGTGCTCCTTCAGAACAAATTGGAAACTAGAAGACGAAAATAATACATCATCTAAAATAGAGTGAATCATCAAGGTGAGATGGAGATATCATTTAGCCCCCCCTCCTTGGAAAAAATAAATGCAAAGATATCCTGCTGCATGAGTAATCTTATTGGAAATCTTATTGGAGTTGTCCATTCAACTATGAGTGTATCACATCCTTCAAATATGCACTCAAGCAATATTGATCTCATTGCAGTAACTTCCTTGATGCGGAGAAGAGACTGTAAAAATTGAGATACCCCCATGACCACGGCAAATAAATCCAAGATCACCTTTGGAAGAATTAATAATCAAACTTACATCACAGTTGATCTTCACCTATGGTGTAAGAAAACTTCCTCCTGTATAAGCAGGTCGCAAGGCTCCACGTGCCCAACCTCTGCCCTCCGGTAAATTTGGTCATTTGATTGGCGAATTTTTTTTTTTTTGTTGTATTTACATACATTCATTATTGAATTTATACTTTCGGTCGTTTTCGAAGTCTTCCGGATCTCAGCGGTCATCATTAAAATAAATCATCAAAGTCTTATATTATATATGCAAAAGGTGGTGGTCAGTGTTCACACTTTGGAATGTCTCTCTTTTCTTTTTTTTTTTGTACACTTTGAAGCTTTAATGGTGGGTATACGTCATGGACCATACGTCCATGATCTTTTAAAGATAAAATGCCAGGAAGACCCATAACCCATGTCATCTAAGAGTAGTAGAGAAACCTTGTGGTGGTTGGATCGGATCAAACAAGATTAAATTTTGAATGGCTGTTAAAAAAATAATAATAATAAAAAATAAATAAAAAAATTCATCAATATAAGGATCGATGCATGAAGTTATGGGGATGTCGAAGATTTAGAATTTTTTTTTTTATTTAATATAACTAATCAAAATTTAATCCATTGTGATTGGATTAAATGGTTTCATCTTTTAAATAAAATTAAAACATTTATTATATAGTTTCATGGTTCTAATGTAAATGATTCAGTTGAATTTTGTGAGCCATTTCGATTTGATGTTGACACCTTTAATCACCATTGGTATTGAATCTATTAATTGTTGCTAACACTAGTATGCAATTTTTTTTTTACATTCTTTTTACCATACCACCAATGTGTATATTTTTTTTTTTGGTAAGGCCACCAATGTGTATCGATATCATATTTGTCATTGTCGATACTGATATTATAAAACTATAGTATCGTATCAATTATGTCGATCAATATGTATGAATATCATTGATATAGATAAGAAATATTGCCCAAAAAGCAAAATGTTCTTGAATTTACATGTGATAAACCGATACAACCACTGATTCAATTTTAAAACAATGGTCGAACCACCAAATCATTTGCTATTCATATCGTTGAAATTTAATTTATCTTAAAATTTAAACAAAATCTGAACCGTCCAATAGTAGCTAGGACTTAGGACTTAGGACTTAGGACTTAGGACCAGGGCATGAAAGAAAGTCCACTCTAAATTCTAATCCAATGAGGTGGTGATCCATTCGCAAGACTTGCAACTCACAATATGACACCATTGAGTATCTAACCATGACATTAATTCCATTATTTGACGATGGCCCTCCATGAACTATAAATATTTACAGGACATCAAGACTCCTTCAACCATCTTTTTATATACATATGGAATAACATTGTTGTAATGTGCCAATAATGAAAAACCAAATCCATATGTGATTATTCAATTTGGTGCACCTCCTTAATATTTCTCAAAAAGGTAACATCTTTTTTATTTTTTTCTCTCATTGTGGTGGGTTTGATAGTTTGAACTAGGGGATCGAATTGGGCAGTGCCGATTCCAATTTAAATAGGTAAGAATCGGCAGAAATATGATAGAATCGACATAAATCAACTGAATCAATCATAATCGATTCATTCAATTTACCAACCAATTCCTAATTTTAAAATCCTGGTCGTATCAAATTTCCCCATGGGATCACCTTCCCTGGATTCTAAAAACTTTTGAAAATAGTGTCCTTATAAGAAGTAAAGACAGATTTTTCTTCATCGATGGCGGGAAGAGAAACTCTTCAGTCGATAACCATTTTATTGAATTAAAAAGAGCATTTTAGACTTCTGTTGGTAAGGGCAAAAGTTAGCCATGAAATTTATAAGTTGTAAAAGAAAAATACACTTTTATTATTTTCTTTTCTTCCACGATCATGTGGGTTTCATATGAATTATACAATTTTCCCATGAAGTGGTCCAAGAGACTCGAATTCAAGACCTCTTGATAAGATGAGCTTCACGGCACCACTCATTATCAATTACACTAAGCAGTTGTTCTAAAACCCGGATACTCTCTAGCCGATCCTACCCTCAAACCCATTGGGGTCTCAACTCCCTGCTTGGCCTTTGTGGGTCTTTGATTGGCTTATTGACCTCTTGTGGGTCCCTTCTCCATCCCGATTGTAGGTCTTAAAAAAAAAAAAAAAAAAAAAAGGTTGCAAGATGGAGACTAGAGAGTGATATAAAATGTTCATAAGAAAAGTCAACTTCGATTAAGCAAAACGAGGCAGCAGCAACGAGAGTATGAATAAGTGTGAATCCAATTAATAAAGGAAGGGTGGGTAAGTGCGTATAGTGTAAATTTATGTCGTCTTTCACGGCCATTCCAACGACTTTCCATTCTTTTAAAATAATTAGAAAGCTAACCGTTAGAACATTGAAGTTACAGGAATCTGACTCATGAATGGGTTCGTTTAACGGTCAATAAATGTATTATGTAATCACTGACCTTTGGTTGGTCGCCACGTTAGATAACAGATACATGTGCTAAACACGTGGTGCTTGTGCATATAGCTCCCATATATATAAATAAACGTAAACCGAACTGAATCTTATATCATACCAATAAGAGATTGAAATCATACTCAATCAATTGAAAATCCTTCAATCTCTCATTTGGACAACATATGTTATAAGATTTATTTTCAAAATGGATTTAATGGTGTTGACTACAAATAGAAAAAGAAATAATTCAATATTGGTAAGTGATTTATAAGATATTAAATTCTATTAGCGCACCTTTATAGTATGAAATATACATTACAATATTTAGATTTAAGATATTATTTATTTAATGAGAATAAAACCCTAATTTCATTACAGGGTTGGTCCCTACCTTCACCCTTATAAATAATTATCATTGGGTCCATTAAGTGAACGACTAAAAAAATCTAAAGTGAAAAGGGAAAGAGGGTAGACCAAACCAATGATGACGTTCGAATTGCGATGATGGATTGTGATGGATTGTTCTGCTTCAACAATTGATTCAGGTACATCATTTTTGTCTCCATAGTAATTATATTATATACTTATCTAATCTCCATGCGATATATTATATGTATATTTTCTATCATAAGTGTCTTGTTTAGAACCCAATTTTTCCACACCATGGTAAAATGAGAATCTTCCCACCACAAATATTTGACCTTTGATTAGCATTGAAAAATATATATTAGAGTCTTAATAACAAAAGTAGAGTCTAAATCACCTACCACCCATACCATAGGGGTGCACTTCACATACAATTAAGCCATGATGTATGCTTTTGTTCAATAAATTCCATGTTTTCACTAAAAGTGTGTGGAAGAACATTTATGTAAGCAAAAAAATACATATCATCATTTATGGGCACGTGAAACGTATATGTTTGTGAATATGTAATCTNTTTTTTTCACTTTGAAGCTTTAATGGTGGGTATACGTCATGGACTATACGTCCATGATCTTTTAAAGATCAATGCGAGGAAGACCCATAACCCATGTCATCTAAGAGTAGTAGAGAAACCTTGTGGTCGTTGGATCGGATCAAACAAGATTAAATTTTGAATGGCTGTTAAAAAAATAATAATAAAAAATAAATAAATTCATCAATATAAGGATCGATGCATGAAGTTATGGGGATGTCGAAGATTTAGAAATTTTTTTTTTATTTAATATAACTAATCAAAATTTAATCCATTGTGATTGGATTAAATGGTTTCATCTTTTAAACAAAATTGAAACATTTATTATATAGTTTCATGGTTCTAATGTAAATGATTCAGTTGAATTTTGTGAGCGATTTCGATTTGATGTTGACACCTTTAATCACCATTGGTATTGCATCTATTAATTGTTGCTGACACTAGTATGAGATTTTTTTTTTTACATTCTTTTTACCATACCACCAATGTGTATTTTTTTTTTTGGTAAGGCCACCAATGTGTATCGGTATCATATTTGTCATTGTCGATATTGATATTATAAAACTATAGTATCGTATCAATTATGTCGATCAATATGTATGAATATCATTGATACAGATAAGAAAAATTGCCCAAAAAGCAAAATGTTCTTGAATTTACATGTGATAAACCGATACAACCACTGATTCAATTTTAAAACAATGGTCGGACCACCAAATCATTTGCTAATCACATCATTGAAATTTAATTTATCTTCAAATTTAAACAAAATCTGAACCGTCCAATAGTAGCTAGGACTTAGGACTTAGGACCAGGGCATGAAAGAAAGTCCACTCTAAATTCTAATCCAATGAGGTGGTGATCCATTCGCAAGACTCGCAACTCACAATATGACACCATTGAGTATCTAACCATGACATTAATTCCATTATTGACGATGGCCCTCCATGAACTATAAATATTTACAGGACATCAAGACTCCTTCAACCATCTTTTTATATACATATAGAATAACATTGTTGTAATGTGCCAATAATGAAAAACCAAATCCATATGTGATTTTTCAATTTGGTGCACCTCCTTAATATTTCTCAAAAAGGTAACATCTTTTTTATTTTTTTCTCTCATTGTGGTGGGTTTGATAGTTTGAACTAGGGGATCGAATTGGGCAGTGTCGATTCCAATTTAAATAGGTAAGAATCGGCAGAAATATGATAGAATCGACATAAATCAACTGAATCAATCATAATCGATTCATTCAATTTACCAACCAATTCCTAATTTTAAAATCCTGGTCGTATCAAATTTCCCCATGGGATCACCTTCCCTGGATTCTGAAAACTTTTGAAAATAGTGTCCTTATAAGAAGTAAAGACAAAATTTTTCTTCATCGATGGCCGGGAAGAGAAACTCTTCAGTCGATAACCATTTTATTGAATTAAAAAGAGCATTTTAGACTTCTGTTGGTAGGGGCAAAAGTTAGCCGTGAAATTTATAAGTAGTAAAAGAAAAACACACTTTTATTATTTTCTTTTCTTTCACGATCATGTGGGTTTCATATGAATTATACAATTTCTCCATGAAGTGGTCTAAGAGACTCGAATTCAAGACCTCTTGATAAGATGAGCTTCACAGTACCACTCACTATCAATTACACTAAGCAGTTGTTCTAAAACCCGGATCCTCTCTAGCTGATCCTACCGTCAAACCCATTGGGGTCCCAACCCTAGTTAGTTTATTCGCGTTTAAAACGCGTTTAAAACGGCGTCCCCTTTTTTTGCCGTTTTAAATTTTAAACGCCGTTTGCCGAATTTTTCACATAAAGTCGATAAAAAACAGGAACGGGGCTATTTGAAGTTTTTTTGCCATTTTAAACGCCGTCCCGTTTTTTTTATAGTAAAAAAACGGATTTTAAAAAATATAAACGTTTTAAAATAGAAACGTTTAAAACGGGGCTATTTGTTTTGATTATTATCTAGGTATTTAGAGAATCATTATGCTAATTTATGTCTATATATTGCCCTTTTTTTGACACCGTATTATTTAAATATAAACGTTTAAAACACGTATCGTTCGTTTTTTATTTTTTTCCATTTTTACCGTATTTGACCGTATCTTTGACCATCCCGTTCACGTTTTGATCCATTTAAAATATGCCTGTACCGAATCCATTGTTTTTTTGCCGTTCCCGTTTTAACTAACAGAGGTCCCAACTCCCTACTTGGCCTTTGTGGGTCTTTGATTGGCTTGTTGACCTCTTGTGGGTGCCTTCTCTATCCCGATTGTAGGTCTTAAAAAAAAAAAAAAAAAAAAAGTTGCAAGATGGATACAAGAGAGATATAAAATGTTTATAAGAAAAGTCAACTTCGATTAAGCAAAACGAGGCAGCAGCAACGAGAGTATGAATAAGTGTGAATCCAATTAATGAAGGAAGGGTGGGTAAGTGCGTGTAGTGTAAATTTAAACTGTGTCGTCTTTCATGGCCATTCCAACGACTTTCCATTCTTTTAAAATAATTAGAAAGCTAAGCGTTAGAACATTGAAGTTTGAAGGAATCTGACTCATGAATGGGTTCGTTTAACGGTCAATAAATGTATTATGTAATCACTGACCTTTGGTTGGTCACCACGTTAGATAACAGATACCTCATACCGACATGTGCTAAACACGTGGCGCTTGTGCATATAGTTCCCACATATATATATATATATATATATATTTATATATATATAAAACGTAAACCGAACTGAATCTTATATCATATCAATAAGAGATTGAAATCATATTCAATCAATTGAAAATCCTTCAATCTCTCATTTGGGCAACATATGTTATAAGATTTATTTTTAAAATGGATTTAATGGTGTTGACTACAAAGAATAAATAATTCAATATTGGTAAGTGATTTCTAAAATATTAGATTCTATTAGCGCACCTTTATAGTATGAAATATACATTACAATATTTAGATTTAAGGTATTATTTATTTAATGAGAAGAAAACCCTAATTTCATTGCAGGGTTGGTCCCTACCTTCACCCTTATAAATAATTATCATTGGGTCCATTAAGTGAACAACTAAAAAAATCTAAAATGATAAGGGAAAGAGGGTAAACCAAACCAACGACGACGTTCGAATTGCGATGATGGATTGTGATGGGTTGTTCTGCGTCAACAATTGATTCAGGTACTTCATTTTTGTCTCCATAGTAATTATATTATATACTTATATGATCTCCATGCGATGTATTATATGTATATTTTCTATCATAAGTGTCTTGTTTATAACCCAATTTTTCCACACCATGGTAAAATGTGAATCTTCCCACCACAAATATTTGACCTTTGATTAGCATTGAAAAAGATATATTAGAGCCTTGATAACAAAAGTAGAGTCTAAATCACCTACCGCCCATACCATAGGGGTGCACTTCACATACAATTAAGCCATGATGTATGCTTTTGTTCACTAAATGCCTTTCCATGTTTTCACTAAAAGTGTGTGGAAGAATATTTATGTAAGCAAAAAAATACATATCATCATTCATGGGCACGTGAAACGTATATGTTTGTGAATATGTAATCTAGGTTCCAATAAGGTTTGGTTTGGTTTGATTTGATTTTTTTTTTCTTTTTTTTAAAAGACCCACTGAGGGGTCATACAAGGGATCCACATAGGAGTCTAGGAGGACTGGCAAGAATTGGGGCCAAACTGAAAATAGTACATAATGGGCCAATAGATCAAGTGTCATTTTTTATGTCGCAAGAGACTTAATCCACTAACCAAGTCCCTAAGCATTTTCAAAGGGAGCAGTGCCTATGAGAAGTAAGTTGTACCTTCAGATTTTTGTGTATTGGTGGCTAATACTATTGCAACCTTTTTTTTTTTTTTTTTGGTAATAAGAAACATGGCACACCTACTTAAAGGGTAAATTGGACAATCCAGGGGCCCATATTAGACAACAGAACCCACATGAATACTGAGGCCATGAGAGCCATAGAAGCTTCATGCGCGGTGCAAGTGGGCCCAAGGAGGGTCGAACTCAATATTTTCTAAAACGTGGTCCCTTAACTGAACAACCGTTTAGGATTTATAGTATTGTCAATTCTGATTATTCAGCCAAAGGGAATCAGAAGCTATGACCACCTTGATTGTGAGATCCTTATGCATATGTAGTAGAAAGGGGACCGTGGAACACTAAACCACACGTGAATATGTGGTAGAAAGGGGACCTTGGCACATATTGTATATACATATATCAATTCATTATTTCATTTTGAGATAATAAAAACAAGAATGCGAAACTGACCTAGAATACATTCCAAGAATGAATACCAAATTCAGTCTTATATAAGTTTTTGATATATTAGATATTCGAGGGTTGACAAAATTTTATAAAAAAAAGAAAAAAATACAAATTTGTAATATTTTCAATGCATGCATAGAACAGGTATTGTGTTGAAGTTTTACCAAAAGAGATGGGAAAGTGCCACTAATAATAGTGGGAATTTTTTTAGAGCGATCATTTATGAAGATGTCTCAAATGTTTATTACATGATATATTAGATGGGGTTCAAAATTTGTGAACAAGTAGACTCGCAATTCCCCGACTATATATTAATTATCAAGTATCAACCCATACGGATTTCACCAATTGAAAAGAAAAGACTTTAAAAATCTAAAGAGTATGAGAAAATGTATGGCCAACTAAATATATATATATATATATATACAAGAATAAATGGACATAGGAGGGTATTTAATAATGGTCTTAAATACTAAAAATTGTTAATTGAGCCCAAAAGCAAGTGATTTTGGGATTTGGCTCCTCTGTAGCGCAACACAGTGTCTGGTGCGCATTCAACGCCCATAAACGTCTTGGGTTGCATGTGATCGTCTTGAGTTCCGTACCAATGCGTTTTTGACTGTTGGATACACGCCAAACACTGTGTTGTGTCACAAAGGAGTTCAATCCGTGATTTTAAGTCCATCGTGCGAATATTCTATAAAATTGGCTTAATGGCACATTAGATCATGGAGGATTCCACTAAAAAAAAAAGTATAACATGGAAAATTTTGGTTCGATCTGTCCCATCAGTTATTCGGTTTGGTCCTAATATCATCCTAACCAGTAATTTAGTAGCTATTGTCAAAACCAGGTCGATTTTGGTTTCATTCGGTCGGTCTTGGATCGGTCTAACAGTTTTGGGGCCCCAATTTGACACCTCCAGCCGTACATTCATTGGATAAGTAAAATACAAGTGATTTTTTTTTTCTTTTTTTGGGAAGAGAAATACAAGTTAATAAAAAGCACTAGATAAGGGTGCAATTCGGCTGACATAGGCCATGAGATTTGAGAATAAGTTCTTTTTTTTTTTCTTCATATTTCTGGAAAAGATTACTATTTGGTGAAGTGTTCTTACGTCTCAAAATAGGCATTGGCAAAAAATCACACCGCCCCTTGGTTGGATGCATGCATACCTCCCCTAGTTAGTCCCCAAGCTTGTATAATGGTCACATGACCAAGTAAGCGATCTTCCATCCATCATAGTTTTTCCCTTTGGTTCATAGGCACTTCATGCGTGGTTAGTTACATTGTCCTAACCATGAAGAAAATAAATATTTATTAGGAGAAAGTTTTCCCCCATCTGAAATGAGGAGCGAATTCTTCATCCAAGGTAATTGGTGCTATGATTGGAAGCTTAGAACAGTAAATGTCATCATTAAATTTTATTTCTATCTATAAATATCTAAATATCTTTTCTCAAAATATCTAAAATATCTTTTCTCAGTGCAATCGCATGGGTCAAGTCTTATTGTCTTATTAATTAGGAAATTTTCTCTTCCCCACATTTGAAAGGAAACTTAGTCCTACTATTTATCTTTAACAAATAATAATAATAATAAGCACCAATTCCAAAGTACACAATGTAACGGGCATTCAATGACAAAAACCATGACTCCCAAGTTATGGGTTGAGATTTCGAATCCATGGGCTGGGGTAGGGCTGACTCTCTAGTTGGCCCCTAATCTTTGATGAATTAGTACACTGGAATACGTGTGTATCAAAATATAGTTGTGGGTAGGGGTGTTAAAAAACCTCAATCAGCCCGATCTCGTCTTAGTTGGCCTTGTGCCCAAACAGGGTCTGGGCTGAGATTTCAACCCATAGGTTGGGCTAATGTTGAGATTTCAGGCCCAAGGCCAGGCCAGGCCAGGTTGGGTTGGGCCTGTGTGAGATATCCCAGCTCGACATAGGGATGGGAATGACTTGGGTTGAGTTAAGAGACCTTAGAGTTGGACTGGTTTTTTTTTCCTTAATTGTAGGGAGAGGATTCACCGCATAGACATCGTGGTGGGGTGAATCTCCTATGCCATAACAATCATGAAGCAGGAAACGGAGGGTTCATGGACTATTAGTAGAGAGATTCTTCTCTCAAAGAGAGAGAGATGTGTGCCAATGTGAAACCCACATGATCAGAATGTGAAAGGGCATAAGAAAGCATTCACACATTGTTGACGCAGGGATCTTTTTCCTCACAATTTTTTCATCCAAACTTCAACAAGGAATCTATCAAATTCTTGGCCAGGCTTGGCCCAGTTTGAGCTTGGTTGGGCTGGGCTATCCTTAGTCTGATATTGGGCTAGACTGGAGCTGAGGATTGAGGGTTGAGGAAAGGAAACATATCCTATCTATTGTCACTGGAGGCTAAGCATGCATTTGACGGCTGGGAGGACCCGAGCGTACACCCCTAGGTTTTCTTAACTATCGGATGCACGTTGAATCTCCAATGCCACTAGAGAACATCTGAATCCTTGATGAACAAGGTCTGGTCTACAATAGAATGTTAAATAGATGTGTTTTAACAATGGCTGATTAAGAAAATAAAATTTTCATAATTAGAAAACCTTTTAAATTCGAAAGACCGATCTAACTCTTATAAGGTTTAAAAACTTGGAATCGATCAGGGGAAAATAATTTCGAAATCAGCCAGAATCGGTCTGAAAAGGAAGAGAATCGGCTTCATTTATTTGTTTCCAATGATTCTAATGTTTTCACTCAGGAATCAAGATCGGTGACTGCCGATTCTGATCCGATTCCGATTCCGATTCCGATGCTTGAAACCATGATCACAGAGCAGCCGCACGGGGAAGATCCGTAGAGAATCTCAGGTTGCAAGCCGTTGTGAAAGTTCTTAACATCCTCCCGCCTTCCTCTGCATCTATTGATTCTCTTCTGCCGCGCTCGCTCTCTCGTAGTCTCAGCTCTAATGGCAACTCCTCCCAGGATTCTACTATGCGGAGATGTTCTAGGTCGCCTCAATCAGCTGTTCAAGCGAGTCTCATCGGTATCTCTCTCTCTTTCTCTCTAATCGTCTGTGTCATTTCTAGGGTTTCTTCGTATATCCTAATCTTTTACTGACTTATTTTGAATTATTCAATTTCATTTGAAGGTGAACAAATCAACTGGCCCATTCGATGCGCTTATCTGTGTGGGACAATTCTTCGCCGACTTCTCTGATCGGCTTGACGAGCTCTTGGAGTACGTCGAAGGGCGCTCGCAAGTCCCTATCCCAACTTACTTCATCGGCGATTACGGCATTGGTGCTGCAAAGTTTCTCACTGCTGCTTCAAAGGGTTCGGCGAATCAAGGTTTCAAGATGGACGGGTTGAAGATATGTGAGAACTTATACTGGCTCAAAGGGAGTGGGAAGTTCAACCTCCATGGTACTCTTCTTTCCTCAGATTTGAGCTTCCAATCTTTCTGCATCCTTTTGTCATGAAGATGGTGAGCTCATTCGCTATATGTAGCCTGCTCTTATTTTCTGTTACGCTGATCTGTTGAACTCGTTTTTATAGGATTATCTGTGGTCTACTTATCGGGAAAACAATCGGCAGATGGTCAACCATTTGGAACTTATAGTCAAGATGACATTGATGCGTTACGAGCTTTGGCTGAAGAGCCTGGGGTAGTTGATCTGTTTCTGACATATCCTTCACTCTCTCATGGTTGTGCAATTTAATGCTTATGGTAGTTGGCTTGGCTCCAGAAATGGTTTCTACCTTCTTTGACTTCCTTGACTGGTTAGCACTAATGAATGGCCCAGTGGAATCTTGAACAGGGCTAATACATCCGAAGCTCCACCTGGAATCTCAAATTCAGCTGGTAGTGATCGTATTGTATCAGAGCTAGCTACTGAGATCAAGCCTCGGTATGACATTGACATTGTTGTTCTTTTGATAATTGTTGTGCATGCAAGTGTGACGTAGCTATCACAGTTGAAGATTGCTAAACACCACCATTACCTTTTTTTTTTTTTTTTTTTTTATTCAAACAAAATAAAAGTAGATTACTTAAAGGTAGTCATAGTCATATTACATAACATATCCAATTTATATAAATATTGTCTTTTCGCTAATGCCTCTCTGGCCAGCGATTTGAGATCCCCTATGTAACTAGTATTAGTTATCTTACAAAATTTGGGGTGTATAGCATGATTATCAAGTTCTACATCTAAAGATATTATAGTTCTTGGCCATAAATTCAAAAGAGGTTTGTAGTTTTTCTCTATGACCCATCCGATTTCTTTAGCATCACTCCACACTGATTCAATCTTCAGCTGTCCTGCTCTGGCCTTGGTTAGTCCATATAGCAGCCCTATAGCCTCTGCCTCACCATCCTCTCCTGTCAAACAATAATTGGATTCCATTAGAATACATTGTTCATTCAAGGTAATACATAGAGCCCATGCAGCAAATTTTGATGTTGTATCCCTTGCACTGGTGATTATTATGGATGATGTATATGTGGGTGAGGATTCAGGTTTATTTGGTTGAGACAAGTTTGGTATCTCCTATGGTTTGGTTGCAGACTTGGGTAATCCATAGGAGATCCAAAATTCAACCTGCTTGATTGTTTGTTGTATTTTACGCCACCATTACCTTGGTTCTTCCTTCCTGTTGAGGGTTGATGGTTGATGGTTGATGGTTGAGCGTTGAGCATTATGTGAATGCTCATCCAGATTTGATAAGCGTGTTTCTGTTCATGCTGGTTCCTTCAATAGTTTTTGTTTCTTTCATTCAATTTTTGTGTCAAGTAATTTCATGCCTCTCCTTTCACCTTACAAACAAGAATTTCATGTATTTTGCTTTCACACATGACATTACTATTCCTTATGCTGGTGACAGCTAGGCATCAAATACAGTGATTCTTACCCACTATTAGCTGCATGCACATTATTGAAACTTCAAAATCTTATCATTATTAGGTAACCAAGAATTTTATGAATGACTACTTTATAGATAAAATAAAGAATAAACAGATATGCACTTACATATCCTGGTCGTATGTGGGCAATACTTTGGATTTGGTCTTTTTTTCCCCCCTTTAATATTAAAATACGACGATGTTTCCTTTTTAAGCAAATGGGGAGTCGCACATAATGAAAGAAAAAGCTCGTGTTAAGGAGTTTCATTCTAGTGACCAAAAATAATATTAATACAACTCTGTTGTGTGTATTGGATTCTTTTTCACGTAGAGCTAGGTGTATAAAACTCAGGACCAGGCTGTCTTGCCCAGTAGATGACTGTATACCGTATATTGTGGGAGGTAAAGAGAAGAACCATGAGTGCTAAATCAGTGTCTGTGGTTTGATTTAGCAGTCAGTGAACATAAAAATTGTAATGTAGGCATACAATAGAAAGGGTAGTAAGAAAGCCTAACCTAATGCCAATCAAGAGATTCTATGAGTTTCGATAAAGTTTGCGTCTGCTGCTCTCCCAAGTTCTGAGGTCAACCAATGGTATGGTAGGCCTCCTTGCCAAAGTTGTCAACTTTTCATAGATATGTGTCCTGGTGATTAGTTGCTGTTTTTGTTAACCTTTTATTTTCTTCCTCTTACTTCTCTTCTTCCTGCTCTAATAATTTTTTGGTTATTTTCTGGTTACTTTTTCGCTTGACTTCATTGACACTGAACTATCAGTTTAATTTTTGCTTCAAATTGCGGTATGCGTCTTCTCTATGGATTTTTTGATGTCGAAGATGACTATATTGCCAATTGTCAGGCTGGGGCCAGTTGTTTTGTATTGGTAATTGTTATCTTGTTTGTAGATATCATATTGCAGGTACTAAAGGTGTGTTTTATGCACGGGAGCCCTACTCTAATGATAACGCTGTCCATGTAACTCGCTTCGTGGGCCTTGCATCAGTTGGAAATAAGGATAAACAGGTGTCGTACTTCATCTCGAACTCATTTGAAATGGTTTCATCAAATATTTTTGCATTAATTTGGATAGTGGGAATTACCATTATATTTTGTTTCTCAAACTGGTTTTACTGAGTGTCTGTAAAAGGCTTGTGTTACATACCCATTCTGCTCATTTGTATTTCCTTGACCTGATCTTTCTAGCTGTAACTTGGATTCACTGTTAAGAACTGCATCTTTTGAAGTGGAGCACTTGTATTTTGTTTGTTCGTTGTATAGATTGGGTTGGGACCTTTGTCACTGTTCTTATTTGTCTTTGTGAACTAATCCAGAGTATGTAGAACATGAATAGTCACCATATAGTGGAATTCTGTCTCAATTAACCCTAGGATTTGGTTGAATTAGGAGAGAGAAAGCTTGACATTTTGATTATGGAAAGTGTGAACAGAAAAAGGGAAATTAGGGCTCAGGATGAAAGGAGGGTTATGGTTTAGGAGGAATGGTGGTAGATTAGGCTGGGTTTAAGAGATTTTGGGGTTGGTGAAGTTTAATGTTGGGTTGAATGCTTGGAATGTGTTCTGATATGCTGTGACAGAAAACCCTCCATGGCACTGAACAAATGGTGTTTAGCCTGAAAGGTCCCTGTCTACCTTTAAAAGAGAACAGATCAAAATCCTCTAAAAAGCCAGTCCTCTGAATGGTGGTTTCTGGTTGCAGCTAGGATGTGTCGCCATGCTTGACCAGATCCACCTTTCATTGCCGGCATAACCATAGAAAAAATCATTAAAGAAGTGTGAGCTGTTATTAAAACATTATACAGTTGATGATTCCCACCAAGAATTTGATTGCTGGATTGTGCTAATTCCATATGAATCGGTACTAAGAAGCATGTGCCCATCGTTGCCACTTTCAAGCCTGCAAACTGAGGTTTGAAACCTTAACCTAGTTTGGGCATAGGAGTGCCCCGCAAAGAAAGCGGATACTAGGGAGAAAATTTCTTTCATTGATTTTGTGTAGGGGTACATGTCATGGCACCTAGGTGAACCAAGGTGGTCGAGGGGGGATGGTGTAAAAAACTAAGGCGACACCAACAAGCCTCTTAGGCAACCAAGGTGGCCATTCAAATAAAACTGTCTGGGCACCTAGGTGTCGCCTAGGTGATGCCTTGACAACTATGCTATGCATAGATGATTGTTAAGCTCCAAAACAGGAAAAAAAAAACTTGTTAATTCTACTAAAAACAATTACGACTTAATACAGAAGGCAATGCTAGAAATTCTAAAGCCATAAAAATAATTGTATTAAATCCATTAAATCCCATAACATAAAAGCCCATAAAACATAGAAAACCCATAAAGCCTAAGGCCCAAAAGGTCAGCAAATAATAAAAATTCTGCCATTGTTACAAAAATACGAGTTTGTAAAAAAGAGTGTCCTAGTGCACGAGGCTCCTGCTGCTGCAGCATTTGGGAGGGGCAAATGTACGCAGCCTTACCCCTTGCTTTGCAGGAGAGGCTATTTCCAATTTTTGAACCCACAACCAACAGTTGCAATAGAGCAACTTAACCGTTGCGCCAAGGCTCGACCACTTACAAAAATACAACTATTTCTGAACATAAATTCCATCTTATTGATCCTATAACAAAGCTCTTTCACACTCTTATAATACTTGATAAACTTTACTCAATGAGATAAACGCCTTGCCTTCTCCAAAAATTTACCCCAAGTAGGCCCCGGAAGCAGAAAACTAAAATTTTTCCTGCATTACAAATTCATCCATATTCTTCTTCTTGCCCTTTTCATACATTGGATCCCTATCACCATATCATTTATATGTTACTGTAGATTTCTTTTACAAGTATTTCACTTTATTTCCTTGAGAATCATGATCTTCAGCTGTCACTTTTGCCCGAAGTTCTTAATTCCATGATTTTTGACATCCCGACTGTGCACTGTCTGTCTCATATGCATTGCAATGTACTCTCTTCGAGCTTCATTTCTAACTATGCTCTTCAATTTCAACCTTGGAAAGAACTGAAATTATTTTCTGCTGGTTCCACTATTACTATTGATCCTTCATTAGTTATCCTGACTATTTATTGACATTCGGGGTTTCAGCTTGTTGGCATTTTATAACGTGTGGTAAACATACTTTTTCTCAGAAATTTATTCATGCAATTTCTCCTACTCCAGCATCTATCATGTCTGCGGATGAGATCCATGCAAAGCCTCCAAATACCACCTTGTCTCCGTATGCAGTTGTAGAGAAGACACTTCAGCCTGAGGACACTGAAAAGCAACCAAGCGGCAGCGTTTCGGAGGCACAATATTGGAGGTATGATGTTCCTCAGAAGCGGCAGAGACAGGGAACCGATGGTGAGAAGCTTTGTTTCAAATTTACATCTTCAGGGTCTTGCTCACGAGGGGAAAACTGTAACTTTCGGCATGACATGGATGCAAGAGAGCAATATTTGAGAAATGTTTGCTTTGATTTCCTTAACAAAGGAAAATGTGAACGTGGTCCTGATTGCAACTTTAGGCATAGTTTAGCTGATGAGGGTGAGAGCGTTTCTCACAAGAGACATAGGTCTGACAACACGGACAGGTTGGTGTAGTGTGGCATGGATCTTTTCTTGTTTATTTTCTTGCCTTTTATTTTCTTGGATTTATAAAATTACACCTTATGATAATTGTTCATTTTCCAATTTGAATTGTATTTAGGCTATCTGTTTTATCCTGATAATTTCCTGATTGATTTCCTTCAGTTTTCAGAGTTTCAGTACCATGTTACTAATTGTAATATCCTTCAATTGAGTTTCAGGTCAAAAGATTGCTGGTTTTGTTTGTCAAGCCCCAAAGTGGAGTCACATCTTATCCTAAGTGTGGGAGACAATTACTACTGTGCTCTGGCTAAAGGCCCACTAATTCAAGATCATGTACTAATAATACCAATTGAGCACATGCCCCATACTCTTTCTCTAGCTCCAGAAACAGATACGGAGTTAATAAGGTTCAAAAAGGCTTTGAAGAGGTATTTCAAGACCCAAGGCAATGAAGTGGTTTTCTTTGAGTGGATTTTTAAGCATGGCACTCATGCTAATCTTCAGGTGAAAGACTTTTGCTTTTGCAAAAGTATCCTGTATTCATTCTGTTCCATAAATAAATCCTTAGTATTGTTTTATAGAACTTGAGAAGTTCTCCACTTCATTCAACCTGCTCTTATTATACATGGAATATCCTTTTTTAAATCCTTCAATTGAGCTCTTCTCTTGTTTTATAGGATTGCCTAAAAGATGCTTTAAGTTCAGTAGAGCCTTGAACATAGGAAATGGCCTATAAGAAATCAACTTGGAAAAGGAGATGGATGAAAATGAAGCTTATTTACATTTGTGGTATTAAGGTTTAAAATCTCATACATAATGCGTTAAGGTTTAAAATCTCATACATAATCTTAACTAGAATATGCTTACTTCGATAATATAATAGGGCAAGAGATTGCTGCCTGTTCGCGTAGTGCGTGCAGGGGCATCAACTTGAATGGGATTTTTTATTTCACAGGGCTGGGGTAGTAATTTTGCACGCTCCTGTGTCTGGGACCAGGGGCCATGCAACCAGGCAGCTTTCTTTTTCCCAATATAAAAATAATCTATGAAACCACCCCCCGCCCAGCGGTTGGCAACGTCCTTTGATCTATCAGTACTTCTATGTACCCATGTTGAATGGCCTCCCATTGAATTCTATGTACATAAATATGGCCACAACAATCCAGTTGCAGACTTGCAGCTCTATGGTTCATCATACTCCTAGCAACCTATGTACTAAGCCCATTGCTAAGGTAAACTCTCTCATTTTTTGTTCCTCTGCTTCTTCATTGTACTAGAGACTCTAATGTGAAGAATTCATACATCAAGCTTCCAAAATGGATTTGGATCACTAGATAATGGCCCATTTGCGGTGGCAACATACTTTTTGATTATCTGCTGGCAGGTTATGAATTTGCTAAATGATTAGTTCTTGTGCAGGCTATTCCCATTCCTTTGTCAAAGGCATCTGCTGTTCAAGATTGTTTCATTTCAGCTGCTGAAAAGATAGGATTTGAATTTGGAGTCATGAATTCAAGTAAGTTTGCTGAACACTTATATTTTTCTGTATGTATTAGGTGTTGATAGCGATTGGTTATGATGTCTTAAAACTTCAAATCTGCCGTTGTGTGGTGTGTAGTCATTTGTGATGTGTCATGAATACCTATTCACATAATTTGATTTTCACTCTCTTATATGTATGATATAAAATAGTATAGCTTCATGGCCATGTCATATTCCATGAGGTTTGGTGGTCAAGCAAGTATTGCTCCTTGAACTGTAACGTGTCATCTGGACTGCAACATGTATGGCATGGCTCATGGGAATCCTTAAGAAGATGGTATGACTAGTCCAAAAAATGGGCCATAAAACAAATTGGTAGTTATTTTTTGTGTATTTCAGCAACTATGGCTTTCATTGGACACCATATGAACATCTACATTCTTATCAGCTCCGTGTGCTTTCGTTGGTTTTACTACAACAGGGGACCAATTGCATTTTTTTTGGGTGAATAACAACTGCATGTTATGGAGTGCTGATTTGGATGTAGCTTGTATTGTAGATTTCAAACATTGGATTAGTTTTGTTAGAATGTAACAGATGAATGAATGTTCCTTTTTTTACACATTTCAATTTTTGGGTTTTCATACTACTTGAATCATCATAGACCCGTGGATGCTGGGTAAAGTATGTTTCTTTTTGTACTATTGACTCTAGTTTTGGAGCTGAAGCTTAGTATTAAGATTTTACTTTTAGGTTCTCTATCTAGAGCAAGTTTAAGGGTGTGAAAGGAAGGCTTTGTTCCAGAATGGTCTTCAGCCTTGGGCTAGAAAGAAGTTTGTATTGCTTCATGTAAATGTTGAGCAGAGTCCCAACAATCAGGTGGTTGAATGCTTGAAATGAAAACATTTATTAAATAATCTCACAAGAGATTTTGATGACGGAGGAGCTGAGATAATTCAAAACTAGTGAAGTAAACAGAAATGTACATCAAAGTCCGAGGATATAATTAGACATGGCAAGGCCACCAATTCATATTCTACTCTGCTTAGTAGTCAAAATTTGGAAATATGGACATATTTGGAGGCTGGAGCAGGGTTAGCAGGTGCTGAAGACCATGAAAGAATAAACAGGTGCTCGACCACCTTTTTCTAGATGTGCCTGTTGAGAGACTGGACTTATTTGTTCACTAATAGTAAGAGAAAAAGAGGGTCTTAAACATGTGGTTGTTAGGAGCCCAGACAAGCATGTTTGTCATTTTAATGGGTTGGGAGTGGAAGAAAAGAAAAAAGATGAACGAACATAGAACCATGCAAGCTCAATCTTTTTACAATGGTACTAGATAAAAGGATGGTCTTATGCTGATTTAAATTGAAAAGTCATGAAATATATTTTCATTTTCTTTATGCACAGCATGGTTTATAAAGAGGAAATAACAACCATTTGAGGCTGAGATGGTGGGTCTTTCTGCTGTGGCTCCTAAAATGCTTCCACCTCTTATATTTCTCATAAGTTCATATTGATTGCAGACAATGACGTTTCTGAAGGAAGAGAACTTCTTAGGTTACATTTTGATGGAAGATTGAGCTTCTTCTATGTGGAACTTCCAGATGGTACAATACTATCACATTCTATCAAGGATAAGGAAAAATTCCCAGTCCAATTTGGACGTGAGGTAACGAGCACTGATTTATATTACATAAAAGTTATCTGATCTGCTTTTACTAATTTTCGTTGGATACCGTTTGAAACTGCAGAAATAGAATTCTAGTTTCCAATGAGTCGAAGTGGTGAAAAATATAATTGCAGTTGCTAATGGATGGGAATTTCTTAGCCATGTATTAGAATAAAGGTTATACATACGTTTGCTATGTTGATTTCAAATGTCTAGAATATCAACTCAATTATGTTTATGGGTATGACTTGAATTCAGGATGTTGCCTGGAAAGAAACTTGCTTTCTGTTAGGAACTTCAAAACCTTATAAGACATTCATCTTGATGACCCCATCAAAGACTTACTCAATGCCATGGCCAGTACAATTAGACTAGAACACATAGGGTGCATTCATCAACCAGGTTTACCAGTACCCAAAACTAGACCAATTAAAATATGGAATGGATCCCAAATCCTATACCCAATAACAGCCAATTTATTGATGAGACAGCTTGGGAGGTCTGACTGGGTCAGTTGACCCATGACAGAGGATAAAGTGGAGGAAGGTTCACCTCAATATATGCACTGAACTTCTAAAAGCACCAGCCTTCATCCTGTCAACAAGATCGTGACTTGTGTGGAAACTTGAAGCACATTTGAGTATGCCATTCTACATCTCAAACCAAAGCAAGTAAAGCAGAACTCCCAGTTCACATGATCACATGTGTTCTTCATGTTTAGCTTGCATGGTACAAAAGTGGCATTCGAGCTTCTTTCCATCCTTTCCTCATTTTGAAACTCCTAAATATCGTCCGCTGCTTATAGAAACTGCCATCATGAACCTATCTAGATCAGGGTTTTATCCACACTCATCATATTTAAAGCCCTAAGAACTTCATATTCCTTGGAGTACCTCATAAGTCAGTCATCCATTCCTTCCTGTACTTGAGTAAAATAAAGCTTTCCATTTTTGGCCTATAATCAACAGGTTCAGTCTGTAACCCAGAGGTAACTTGATAATATGATTCACTGTTCCAACACCCTGAAGCACTTCCTATGAACTGACTTTAAGCGTGAAGCCTCCTTGCTTGACAACTTTATGAAAATAATTGTCATTTGGATCTCCTGTGAACTATTGAACTCTAATTTCTTTGATGCCAGGATGTTCTTCCTTGCATGAGTCTCTGACTAACATGGTCCTCCCAAGATAAAGGGGATCATTCTTCTTTCTGGTCCAATGTGCAATGATGTTGAGCAGGCTATCTTTCTTTCCTTAAATCATGAGTGACATTTAATCATCTTGAAAATAGATTTACGACATGAATTCAAAATGGTTGAGTAATTTTCGTTTTTTGCTTAGGATGTAACCATGCTTTCCAGCCATAATTCACTGCCCGCAGCTCAGCAAGTTTGCTAGGTCATATATTCTGGTATTAGGATGTAGTTGGGCCTTTTTGTACGTGTCTACTAGAGAGAAGTATTATCTAACTATTATCCAACACTGGCCTTGGAATACCCTTTTAAGCAGCGGTTACGGTTATCTGCTTCTCCCCCTCAAAACTGTTGCAAAAGCTGGACGGTCCTAAAAGCTCATCTAAGTGTAAGAAGCACCCTGCAAGGGGTTTTCTATGAGCAAATTATGATCAAAAGATTGGGAAACCCCTTGCTATGGAAACCTGATACAGGAAATTATGATAATAGTCTAGAAATTCATCTTCTCTGTATCTTCTATGGAAACCTGATACTGTCGTAGTCACCTTCAGCAAATATCTTCTTTTACATGTATTTATATATGCTGCTGAGTCCATGAAATTTGATATTTCCCACCAGCCTCAGATTTGGATATTAGCATGTGTGTTAATGTGGCATTGATCGATTAGGTGTGGACCTCACCTCTGCATACACACCATGTATAATGTTGTACCCAAGTCTTGTTTTACATGTATGGTATTTTAATCTTAAGTTTAGACAGAAAAAACTGGAAATACTAAAATCTTATGAGCTATCATGCCTTTTCATTTGATATTTATTAACCTGGGAAATCACATGATACTTCTTCAGTGGGTCTGTTGATCATCTTTATACATGTAAGCATCATATCTATGAGACATTTTGCAGGTTATTGCTGGTTTGTTGAATATGATGGATAGGGGTGATTGGAGGTACTGTAAGCTTAGCAAAGAAGATGAAATGAAGATGGTAGAAGGTTTCAAGAAGCGGTTTGAGAAATTTGATCCTACTTCTTGATGTTTGTCACAGTTGGTAAAATTGCTTTTCTTGGTCGCCTCTTTTATCACTGAGGTTGCTCCACGTGAATCCTTTGTTTGGTGGCTAGCTTTCGGCCAGGTAAATTATGGAATTTTAGTTAGCACATGAAAGGGATTCATGCCATGGGGGGTTAGATTCATGTAGCCATCGTGATGTGAGGTGTCACGAGGCTGGTGATAATGAGTGGTCTGTCATGTAGCAGAAATGGACCTCCTTGAGCACTTCGTGAGCCATAGGCCCACAATGAAACCCCTATCTTGGCCATAGGCAGAAATTGTCTTTGCGATTCTAAAGTTGGCTGATGGTACCAGAGGTGGGTGTGTTTGGTTTCATCTTTCATTTTACAATATGATCTGCATAGAAGAGGCACTGCACGTGACTCAAGAGTAGTCTTTTTGGTTGTATGAACTTATTATATTTAGGATTTTGCAAATTGTCTAATCCAGCGGATTCTGATCCGGTTCAACCGGAATTGGATCGGCAATTGTGACTCCTCTACCATGGTTACAATGGGACCACTTATGGCAGGTTCTTCTACTCAATAACATGGTAAATTGTTGTTTATAATTGACCTCTCATACTCAAGTATGGATGGGCATTTTAGTCTTTTAATCAAGAGAACTTGAACTAGGTAGGTGCATGTGCATGTCATTTAATTGGGTGAGACACCTACCCTGTCATTGTTGAATGTCCTTTTCTCGGTAGCACATTTTTGTGATGATAAATAAAACCAATTTTTTTTCAGTCCAGGAGTGTGGCCTACGCTGGCAGCAGGACATGCTCAATAAATAAGAAATAACAAATATGTTCATGATACTCACAGGGATGGGGGAATTCTTTCCTTAAAATGCAATTATTTATAACCTTACAGATAAGAAGATATAGCAAATATGGTCAAGACTATGTTTTACCAAAGTATGGAGGTTTAAAATGATAGAACTAATAAACTCTGTTAAAGACAGCTGAGATTAGCTCGGTTCTAAGTCCAAGAGGACTGGTTGCCTATGGACCGGGATCCTCTGTTGCACGACACGCCCTGTAGTTTGCGTTCAACAATAAAAAATGTCTTGAGTTGTGCTTGAGCGCCTTTGGCTTTGTGCTTGAGTGTTCTTGGTCGTTGGATGTGTATTACACCTTCTGTCATGCTACATGCCTTGTCGTTTTACAGAATCCCCCGGAGATGAACAGATGCCAAAGTGTTTCCCTTTGAGAGCCATAATTCATACAACTCCTGTAGGTAGAGAGGACAATACTGCATTTTGGGCCAGGATGATACCATATATATACTACCAATGGTTCATGATCCTTTTCATAAAGCAGAACATCATGTACTCTAAAGTAACTTGCTTACAAAATCTTTTTCCAAAGCTGTCAGTGATTGGTATTCAGTTTGCATTGAATGTGTATTGAAACTAAAGTTTCATCCACATGGGTAGGAGCAGTCTAGGTTTTGAGGTATGGGGAGTTAAGCAAAAACTAGAGGGCCATGCTGTAAATACATGTGGGTCAGGTTGTCAATTAGACTCAAATTGACAGTTGTCTGAGAAAGAGGATGGCCAATGCTGGCCATGTTGTAAATGCATGTGTTCTGTAATTGACACTTGTGGCTTCAGAAATCAGACATTTTTGGCCTGCACAGATGATTCAAAGGGAGTGAATATGCTGCCATTTTGTTTGTAGTTGTGATTTAGTAAATGCGCTGCATGGCTAGCGGTGAGAGGGGAGTTTAGTCCCTGACTGAATAATGTGTGGCAATTGGGCATACGAGCTTGGGAAGTATTTTTACGCTTTGGAGTTTGGGTTTTAGGGTTTGGCACCGTCAGTTTCGATATACCAAGTTTTATGTGTGTCAATCGATTCAGGACAAGATATAAAATGTAGAAACCAAAATCCAATCAAGAATAGGAAGAGATTTTAGAAATCAATACTGAATCTACTTGGTTTGGTTTCATATTGGATTTTTTATTTAGTTTTATATTAAGTTTAGGTCCTATTTTAGGTATTTGGGTTAATTTTTTATATTTTCACTGACAGAAAACTCTTATTTGTTATGCTTATGGTTCATCAAATTATTATCCAACATTAAAAAAGAATAGAATTTATCATCCACATTGATTGAAATGGTTAAAAAGAATACGATTTTACTCATCCTTATTCGGTTCAAAAATAGGTAATTTGCTTTGGTTCAAAGGTTTAAGTCATTAAACTGATCCAGTCAAACCAAGAAATGATTCTAATTTAAACCAAAATTGAATTAATTTACTTCGATTTGGATTGGTTTGGTTTTAAATGGCTGGTTAACGTGACAGATAACCTAGGCTATGGTACCATGTTGGAGGGTCCAACCTTAAACCTTAATATATTAGTCATGGATTAAAGAAAAGATATCATAACATCGGTATTCGATATAGACATAGACCAAGGGTATCAGTATCTTTGGTACATATTACCAATACAGATAAGAAGTATCGACCAAAAAACAGTGTTTCTGAATTTATGTCCAAATGGGGCCATACATGCTTAGACAGACCAATCCATGCCATTTCTATACAGGTATCGATAATGACTATCAATACCAATACTTATAACCTTGATAGTGTTAGATGGAGAGAGCTGCTCAAGTATATGGAAACGTGAAGGACTTGAGTTGACAGATGTGAGACTATAATTCTATAACGCTTAACGAATCCAATGCCCAAACGGTCCCTTCAGGTATGAGCTTCCCAATTGGAAGCTTCATTTTCCTTTTTGTTCTTCTGAAAATTTCAATTATTTGGTTCTACTTTACAACGAAGAAAGCAGACATGAACATGGTCCCAACCACTTTTAGTGTAGTACAGGCCATGTTCATGTGATAAATAGTAGCTCTTTGTTTTTGGTATGATAAATAGTAACTCTCAAGCCCTCATAAAGGTTCCTTGAGAGGTTGGTTATAAACTCACAAGTGTGTATAGGGAATCTTCATTTATAGCCAACCTTTCTTATTTTATCCTTGCATCCTACTCCTAACTTCAGACTTGGCAAAGTGAAGCAAAGCAGGAAAAGCATCAAACCAAAATGCTTTTTTGGTTGATGAAATGTGACCAAAATGCATTTGCACATGGTCTAAGTACAAACTAACAAAGTGACTGAAAACCTTTTGCTTTGGTCTCATGGCTTATAAACTTCTTTGTTATGATTTATCTAGCCAAAAAGGGTTCTTCTTAAAAAGTTGATTACTTGATTAGGTTACTTAGTTGTGCATAAAAACAAATACAAGGGTTAAGGTAGCTAAATGATTCAATAACAAGTGAACAAAAAGGGCAAAGATTGGGTGTCACATTGTCACATGCAATGGGCCCTCTACTAACTCCAAGGCTTTTTAATATGATAATAACCTTCTCAGTGGCTTCTTGTACCAACTACTAAGAAAAACAGCTTTAGATCAAACACAGTTTTGTCGTATAGGTGACACACAAAACATCATATGCTAACTCTTGGGTCCAAGTATTTGGAATCATCTATTAATGAAAGGGGTATAAAATAGTTTCCTGCTTCATTAACTCACATCTCTAAATGCATGCATCACCAGAAATATATCTAATGTAGGCAATATATAAATCTATTATAGGAATCTCACATGACCTTCTGATGCTATCAAAATATAGTATATTCTCAGAGACTTAGAAAAGTTTCCCCTCCCCTAATTCCATATTGATTAATGAGCATATAAATGGGAAAGAGAAACCTCTTCTAATAGATACATCTTTTGGGATGTGGATCCAGACCCATGATAATTTGGTATTTGAGTCAGATATGGGCACTCTTGAGATGTGGGTTTGGGGCATTGTAGTGTGGATATCATTGAGGGCACTAGGACTGAGTGGGGCACTGACTTTTGGGTCTCACAAGGTATCAGGGAGGTTATTTTCATTAAGGGGAAGTGATTTTTTTTTTCTTTATTTTTTTTTCTTGGGGGGTGGGGTTGTTGAGTGTGACTCTTGCATCGAGATACATAGGAGGGGTGAAATGATCATCCTACCTCCATGAAATGGAAAATGACGTCTCTGTTAATACTTTCTCATGTGTTCTCATTAGTCCTCGCACATTTGCAGGAGTCGCATTCTCCCATAATAAACACTTCCCATTTTATTAATATAAAATCTAAAGATAAATTTTTTTTATTTTTTATTTTAGAATTGAAGGATACAAAGATACCATTCATTGACAAAGGTTGCTTTATATTAAATCTATGAACATGTCACGGGTACTATACATCCATTTGTTGTTTTTATGTGATCATTATGTTTTAAAACCATTTGATTGAATTTAACTTAGATATGTGTATTGATTTGTTTTACTAGATTCAGTTCCATTATGGCTACCGGCAAACGTTCTGTCGGTAGTCTCATGGGTGGTTTAATATGGCATCTCATAGCTCTATAATTTAAACTTTAGATGAAAATTGCGGTCGATATCAGTACCATTTATTGAGCCCTTTGGAATTTGTCTCCCAACATTGTGTTAAATCTAGTCTATCTAGAGCAGGGTTTAAAAACTCGAATCTGAACCGGATTGGCCTGGCCTTAACCTTAGTTTTCGTATAAGGATCAGATGAGTCGAGTTGATTGGAATCTGGATTGACCTCAATCGATTCTAGTTCGGATCAATCAATCTGACCAATCCAATCCCAATTCTTGAAACCCTCAAGTAGAGATCTTAGATTTAACCAGACTTTGGGTCTATGCGTCTATGCAGACTTAAACCCTCTCTTGTCTTAGTTCAGGGATCAGTAGGTATACGGTTAAGGGAAAGAAGATATCCACAGACCCTAATGAGAACCTGAAATGCACATTTTGTAGGAGATTTAATGAAACCTGCTGAGAGGGCAAAAGGGAGCCTCTCCATCACATTTAAGAAATTTTTAAGTGTAGTTGTAAGAGTATTAGTTGAAGCACCATATCCCACAGTCATCATCATCTTCATGTAAGTTGGTGTCCGTTCCGGTCGGACTCTGCAAACCCAGCAGATAAAAGAGACCAGGTGGGGGGGTTGAGGCCAAATGGAGAGTGGGGATGGTGATACATGCACATTAAATAGAAGATATATAATAGGGAAATCCAAGAGATAAAATATGGGAGAAAGAGATAATTGATACTAATAACAAAAAAAAATAAGAAATACAAGAGATTAAATAGGATAAAAGATAAGAATAACAAGGGTTTGGCTTTACGGACGAAGCCATGACGTCTCAGCTTAATTAGGAGGTAGTCCGCCTCTACTCAACAACGGAGTATTTGTTTCTTTTTTTTTTCTTTCATTTTCTCCTTCATTTTCTCCCTATAAATAGATTTCACAACAATTTCTCCAACATTCCACGTATCTCACAACTAAGAAGTTACAATAACGGATAATAACTACTAATCCCTATACCACTACACTAATAACAGATAACTCCTACTAGTAATTGATAATTATTAAACAACCTATGCATAGTCCTTATTTTTCAATAAAACTAATCCCACCCAAAATTCGTGCACGTAATAGATGAATGGGAACATAATATACTTTTATTTTTCTTTTTCTTGGAACTAAGAAACTAATTAATGGCTAGGTAATTCAAAGAGAAGTTTGGTAAGTGAGCACAGGTGGGCTCCATCTCTTTTGTATTATGTGGCCCATTTTATGTGTAAGTGTATGTATAATTTTTTTTTTGGGTAAAGTGTATGTATGTATAAAATTAATGGTAATATGTGTGGTTTCATGACCAGCCGACATTTCATTTAGTTTGGTGAAGGGTGTTTATTCCTCACTATAAAAATAATATTAAGAGAATTCCACTACATAGATTTTATTATTAAATTTATATGGAAAAAATTTTTCCTTCACCCACTAGTGAAGAGATTCACTTATAGGTGATGTAACACTATGATTAGACATTAAGTTTATTATTAATTATTTAATTCCAACTGAAAATTTATAAAAATGGAATCAACATCTAAATTAGATAGAAATCGACTGAACTCAGATAGAAATGGGATATTATCATATGAAATCTACCTTAACTCTAGATTTTGGAAGGGGATTGATTGGAACCGATCAATTCGAAGGATCTGATTTTAATTTTTGAACCTATGTTCTTACCACTGTTAGTTAAAACAGGAATGGAAAAAAAACATAAATGTACGATATGGGTTTTAAACAGATAAAAACGATGAACGATATGATCAAAAAAATAGGGAACGGCAAACGGACGAAAATGTACGAGTATTAAACGTGTAGTTTTCAAAAAAACGAAACAAAAAAAACGTTGTATACTCATGCAATTTGAGAGATTATTACCTGTATACATGCATCTAATGTTCCAAAAGCTCTGGGAGTCTCAAGATAAAATAGCCCAATGGGCTATAAGAAAATGAGATGTTGCTAGCTTTAGCTTCTCCTTACTCAATGTGCTATAAGAAGATGAGATTTTTTTCTTATTGATAGTATGGAAGTTAAAAACCAAAAACTAAGTACCATATTGTCTTCACTCTTCACTTTTACTAATAGATTTTTTTTAAAATTAATTTTTTTAATAAAATTCCTATTTTACCCTTAAAAAATGGATACACGTTTAAAACAGATTCTTTTACCATTTCCATTTTTTTCCGTATTATATAATAATATATAGAAAAACACGTTTTAAACGATAAAAAAATGCAACCGTGTTTAAAATGCGTTTTAACTAATAGTGGTTCTTACCGGTATTGTTCATGATCTAAAATATGGATGAAGAAATTATCTATTCAGGATAGATAGAAAAAAACTGTGTCCAAGCAATGTTGTTACCAACTAAAAGGAAAAGATAGATGGGAGGCATTATTAGGGGTCCAGTCCATCCATGAGGACTGCCAATTGGGTGGTCCATGATGGATAGCAACACCATACGCATACACATCTGTATTCTGTACGAGATAGCATATGGCTTGGCCTTCAGATCTACTTCATATGTAGAACTCTTTCTTTTTTTCTGTTATTTCTACTTGATAAGTAGAACAAAAGATTCAATAATGGCTTCTGTAAATTGTAACTCTGTTTGGAATGGGTGAGATTCAGATCCCTTGCAATTAATAAGATTCAGGACCCTCCACCTCCACTACCACTAGTGGCAGATGAGGATTAATTGAGGAGGGTAAACCATCTCTGCTTCATTTCATAAATTTTTTTAGGGTTTCAGCTATGGTGCTTAAGTGCCTAATAACCTGTCTAGAAAAGGGTTTTAAAGTCGGGATAAAAGAGGCGGAAAAATAGGTTGTGGGCTGTTAAGAAGGTTTGACCCTCCCCAGGTCACAAGTCCAATGCAATTTTCTCTGAAACTCTACCCCATTTGAACTGAAAAACTATAATTAAATTTACTAATCAAGGAAGGAGTCAACGAATCCTTCATTAATCATTAAATTAACCCCAGATTTCAACCATGAGGTCCAAACTCCAAACCCATCTTAATACTTAAATCACTTTTGTATAGTGTAAGCTACTTTGAGCTCTGTTTCTGTCTCTGTCTCTTTCTTGAAAGCACAGATCCAAACCCACCAAGTTTCAGACCCTTTTCTTTCTCTCTTTCAGAGACTCTGTTTTGCGTTTCCGTGACTGTTTATTTAAACTGTTAAACATATATTTCCATTTTTCTTTTCCTTCTTTAATTGCATTTAATATCTCTTCTTGGGGTGATTGGGATACAATTGTCTTTAACAACTCATGACAGGAGAAACGGTTCCCTCCTGCATGGCAGAATCAAAGCTCAGCGATTCGGAGTTTATTCTTCAAAAACAAGCACATGGGTTCCTCTTTGCAGTCCCTTTTGTGTGTCTTCCTGGGTCTGAATTCCCATTGCTCTTCTCATACGATTTGTGGGGCTTCTCTAATTTTTTTTGTTCTTACTTGAAGATTACCCATCGATTACTTCAGTAGTTTGTTCTATAATTTTTTAGTACTTTTGTTCTTGCCATTTTTTTTTTATTGCCCCTCTATTCTCTGGAGTGAGTGAGTTGGAGATTGCAGGATTCAATCTCCGGTTCTCTCACTGGCAGGGGAAGAAAGATGGGGTTGCGACTGATTCTTCTGCTGGTGAAGCTCTGCATCGTTTTCATTCCTTTGCGTGTTTATGGATCTGCAGGTAAGAGATATACTCACCAATGTGTTTAATTTGGTTTCAGTTTGATTTCACAAATTTCGTATTTGATAGATTGCACTCTTTGTTTGGATATTTTTTGTTTATGGGAACAATTTGGGGATCTTACTCTGTGCCGCTTTCGTGAGCAGGAGAACTTTACCTGTTTGAATAAGCTCTAAATAAGCTTGTAGTGTCGGTTTTGTTTCGGGTTGAGTTTGATCTAACTGGCTTTCATCTTTTAGGACGATAAGACAAGATTGTAGATCGTTAGTCTTGGTTGGACTTTGTTGTTTTCAAAGTTCACTATGTCCAGGGTTTGCTGAGATCTGCTTGATTTGGTAATGACTACTTTTAGGTTCTTCAATCCTAGCTCATGCTTCCTCCAGGGAGTCAGCCTAGTCTTTGCATTAATCATAGTTGGTCATTTCTAGGAGGTTGCATGTACGCCATTCCATGGTTTTTCCCTAAAACCACGCACTGATTTCTAGATCAGCCCAAAAAGTGATTATCATCACTAAAATGGGTTCATTTTACCCAACTGATTTTAAATTTGGGGTTTGCCAACTATAGATGCACCTTTTGTCTAAACATTGGTCTGAATTTTCTTTTAAGCCATTTGATAAAATTCAGAATTTTTGGTTTATAGACATCCTAAAACACATTACCCTCTGATACACTTTTTGTTCCAGGCTGATAAACCATATTCATCTTCTACACTTTCTGTTAGTAACATGGTATTTGCTATCATTTGAGGTATGTTTCTTTATGAGTTGTTCAGATCTGTGATGACAAGTGGCAGCTAAATTAGCCATGTCACAGAAACGCTTCAAACTAAGAGCCTCATCCATGTCTGACTCTGTTAAGTACAAATGCTGAAACCCGACTTGTATCCACCTTGTAGAGTATGTTATGCACAAAGAAAGTTTTTCCTCTTTGCAGTGGAAGATTAAAGTTGTAAACAATATGAGGATAGTAAATTTTTTATTTAGCTTGTCTGTGGACATTCAATTGTTTGACAGAGTAAATCTTCATTTTGACTTTGTTGCCGTGCTGGATGATATACTAAATAATTCCCTGAAATTGTCAACTTCTTGCTGTATTTTTGTGCTTTGGACCAACAACACCAATGGCTTTATATTCTATTGCATTTCCAGTGTATAATATTTCTCCCTTGGCGGCAAATTATTCTGCACATCCTCCAACCGAAGAAAGAGAACATGGTCTTGGCTATCAAGGAAAACCACCGAAGACTGGCACACCAAGGCCATCTCCACTGCATTATGGTAATCTTGCTTTATCATGGCAAAGATAAATTGCTGTTTGGATGGGGATCTGTTACTAAACTTAGGGCTTAATGATCCAGGCTCAGTTTTACATCCTCCAATGGTATCAGCACCCCATGATTCTGCACCTGTGTCTCCACGTGCTGAAGGTCTATTGCCATCCATGCCACCAAGTCCTCCTACGGTATTGCCACCTCATGAGTTGACACCTCTGCCTAAACCCGTTCAAGGGCCTACACCATCAATTCCACGAAGATCACCTCGTAGAAGTCGTCCAGATGGTAATACTTTTGTCACATCGCCACTATAAAGCCTCGATCAATAACTTTAAATTTGTTATAATATGGTTTCTGTTTCATTATGATACAGTGCCAGTTGCATCACCACCAGGGAAACTGCCATGGAAGTCACCATCCTTCAAGCCAACTACCCCAGGAACAACTCCATCTTCGCTGCCAGGTGCTTCTCGTAATATTAAACCATCCATGAGTGATTCATTTGAGGAGCATTTATTCTGGAATAAATCTATTGCTCCTTTGTTTCGATTGAAACACATTAGTTCTCCAGTAACTTGTGGTCCTGAACATCACACCTCAGATCTGTTTTGAGAATTGGGATGACACAACATGGGTCTGTGGAGCTGTATGGATGTGAATATGGGTTACAAATTCTTTTATATATAATGAAATTGTTCTATTAATAAGTATTTATATGTTCTGTGTTATCTCTATATCTGTGGCCCTGTGGCCTAAGATTTGATTGTCATGCAAGTCCAACATATAGAAACTTTTGTAATTGATGTTAGGTTCGATATGTCACAATATGATGTTACAGACCATGCTGCTCCAAAAGTAACCCCTTTCCCTAGCAGTAGGAACGGATATCAAGTGCCACTTGCTGCTTCTCCGAAGGAATCATTTAGCCATTTATCACCATTGAATCGGTCCCCAATTAAAGGTATTTATGTTAGATGATTCAAGATTATTCAAGCTATTTTCTTCTATTTACTATTGGAAACCGTAAGTTTCATAATTACGACTGTCAACCTGTCTGCAGGTTCTTTCCCTGTTGTAGCCCCTTCACCACATAAAGCTGCAAGGCCATCTGCCAAAACACCTACCCCCTACAAGTCATCTCTTCAGCCCCCTGCCGGGAAACGTTTTCAGAGTCCTGCATTGTCGCCTTCAATATCGATACCTAGGCATCACCATTCAGAGAAAAGATCTCACACAACTATTCCTGCACCATCTTATCTGCCACCTCCTCCTAGTTCGTACTGGCTAGGTTCGCCTTTTTTAAGTTAGTATCATGGGTAGATGATTATTGATATCATGATATACATTTCTGTAGTTCCTTTTTTTTTTTAGTTGCTTACAATTTAATAGGTTTCAAAAATCACAATTTGTACCTTTCCTTTTCTTTGATTGTAATATTAAAGGTCCAGTTATTCCTCAAGCTCCTTCAAATGTTCCCGTAGTTCCCCCAAAGAAGAGTAGACAAAGGCATCGTAGTACTTCGTCCTTTGCTCCAGGTATGAGTTTTCCAGATTGATGATTTGTTTGATGGTGTTTCCGCCGTAAAAAAACTGGGTTTTGTTCTCTAATTTCTAACTCTTTTCCTGCATGGTAGGTCCTTCTGGCTCAGCAGTCAAATCTCCATTTCCTTCATCGGGGGAATCGGGCTCTCCTAGACCCGTACAATCACCAACATTACCATCTGGTCAAACTGAAAGTATGGGAAGTCTCATGTTCTATCATATGCTCTCTTTTGATTTTTCAATTTCATTTACTGTAAATGTAGCAAATAATGATTGATCATCATGGTTTATGTTGGCAAGGACCTCTTCTTCCCCCTAAAGTTTCTCCTCTAGAGCATTCTCCAAGAAAGCCATTGATGCCAATTCCTTCTCCAGTTCGGGCTCTACCACCTCCACCTCCTAACCAAGGTAAAGAAACTTTTCTCTCCAAGAGAGCTTATATTCTGTGTTATAATTGATCCAGCTGTATTCTCCTTGTCTTAATATTTTTGTAAACTGACGCTAAATTTTGATCCCTACATGTAGATTGTACTTCATTGACATGCACAGAGCCATTAACAAATACCCCTCCAGGATCCCCCTGTGGCTGTGTTTGGCCGATACAAGTTGGAGTTCGCCTTAGTGTTGCCTTGTACACCTTCTTTCCTTTGGTTTCAGAGTTAGCTGACGAAATAGCAGCTGGAGTTTTCATGAAACAAAGTCAAGTACGCATAATGGGAGCAAATGCAGCCAACCAGCAGCCGGAGAAGACTGTTGTCCTCATTGATCTGGTACCACTTGGGGAAAAGTTTGATAATACAACAGCATTTTTGACTTACGAGAAGTTCTGGCATAAGCAGGTTACTATGAAGACTTCCTTCTTTGGCGACTATGAAGTATTATATGTACGCTATCCTGGTATGCACATGTAAATTATCTTCAGATTCTGGATATTCTCTGTGGATGTATCATTGAGCTCGTATTTGTTTATAATGCTGCATCTATTCAGGACTTCCTCCCTCCCCACCTTTGGCATCCTCCAGCATTGGCACAGTGGATGCTGGGCCATACTCTGGCGGTGACAATAATGGAAGGGCAATAAAGCCTTTGGGAGTTGATGTGAGGAGGAGACGAAAAGGAGGACTTGGTGGCAGTATGATTGCAATCATAGTCCTTTCATCTTCCATATTTATGGTTTTATGTATTGGAGCTGCTTGGCTGCTGTTGTTGAAATCCCGTGACCACACTAGTCAACTGACATCGATTCCTCCAACTTTAGTGCCTTCCCTTGCAAAACCATCAGGTAATGGTGTAGGAACATGCATATCCAAGGGTTCTCTTCCCCTCTGCCCTTCCCTTGTTCGATGTTGAATGATAAAATTTTTGAAATATAACAGGGGCTCCTGGATCTATGTTGTTTGGAAGTGGACCTAGTTCAGTATCACTTTCCTTTGGATCTAGCATTGCAACATATACAGGATCTGCCAAGACCTTTAGTGCGGCTGAAATAGAAAGAGCCACTTGTGACTTTGATCCTTCGAGAATACTTGGAGAAGGGGGCTTTGGGCGTGTCTACGAGGGTATCCTTGATGATGGAATCAGTGTTGCTGTAAAAGTTCTCAAAAGGGATGACCAGCAGGGTGGCCGGGAATTCTTAGCAGAAGTTGAGATGCTTAGCCGTCTACATCACAGGAACTTGGTCAAGCTAATTGGTATATGCACAGAAGACAATATCCGCAGCCTGGTCTATGAACTCATTCCAAATGGCAGTGTGGAATCCCATTTACATGGTAGTATTGAGTGTTTGGTCATGCTATTGTGATTTTTTCATTTTTTTCTTCTGTAAATGTTGGATATTTGAAAGTTTTATGTGTTCTGATCTGCTGTGGAAATGGTTTTTAAATTGTTCTCATATTCTATTAGGGGTGGACAAAGAAGCTGCTCCACTTGATTGGGGTGCCCGTATGAAGATTGCTCTTGGTGCAGCTCGGGGTCTAGCCTATCTGCACGAAGACTCAAGCCCCCGTGTTATTCATCGGGATTTCAAATCCAGCAACATCTTGTTGGAACACGATTATACCCCTAAAGTGTCGGATTTCGGATTGGCCAGAACAGCTTTGGATGAGGGCAACAAACACATCTCAACACGTGTTATGGGAACTTTTGGGTATGTTCTAGTTCTTTGTTGTGATATTTGAATTAAACTCTCTCATAATGCATGCCTGAACACGACAAAAGATAGGGTATATGGGTGTGGTATCCATGTTGTTTAATAGTTGTAGATAAATTGAAATTGGATGGCAGTTGACAGGTATATGTTGTGAAATAGTGACGTTCAATCTCGTGCTTTTACTTTTTGATCTTTAACTGTATTCTTGTACTAATTACAACTTTTTTTTTTCAGTTATGTAGCTCCAGAGTATGCAATGACAGGGCATCTTCTTGTAAAGAGTGACGTTTACAGTTATGGTGTAGTGCTTCTGGAGCTTCTAACAGGAAGAAAACCAGTGGATATGTCACGGCCTCAAGGTCAAGAAAATCTTGTTGCTTGGGCTCGTCCACTCCTCACAAGCAAGGAGGGGTTAGAAATGATTATTGACCCTGATCTGGGGCCTGTTGTCCCCTTTGATAGCGTGGCCAAGGTAGCTGCAATTGCTTCCATGTGCGTGCAACCAGAAGTCTCGCACCGTCCTTTTATGGGTGAGGTTGTACAAGCCCTGAAGCTGGTATGCAATGAGTGTGATGAGACAAAAGAAATGGGATCAGAAAGTTATAGCCAAGAGGATTTGTCCATTGATATGGATACTAGAATCAATATTGGCTCTGGTCAGCTTCCGGAGCCTTCACAAACCCAATACCCCATTTCAGACCATGCTTCCATCCTGGAAGCCCGAATGGCACTATCAGCTTTAGATGTATTCAGTTCATCAGTGGGAATTGAAAGGCAGTCATCAGGGTCTTTTAGGAGGCACTCAAGTTCGGGTCCTCTAAGGACAGGGAGGAGCAGGCAGTTCTGGCAGAGATTAAGAGGATCGTCTAGAGGCAGCATGAGTGAGCATGGACTTGCATCCATATTATGGATGGGATCCCGATGAGTTCTTCAGGGACCCATCCAGAAGAATAACTTGTACCACCTTGAGGATCACAATTTTGTAACATGATGCAGTTTATGACCCATGCAGATTCATATGACAATAACGTAAAATGGTCCAAAATGCATGAATGGTTCATGAGTTCTAAAGCTGGTCTGTCGTAGCTATTGTTGCTGCTGGAAACTAAGAAGTGCATCAGTTAGATATCAGAGTCTCGGCATCCTCTCCTGCCGCTGATCCTGACAAATGCAATTTTTTTGCAAGCAATGTGGTTCTCATGAAAACATCAATTGAGTGTTCCATGTTGTAGATCTGGGAAAATCTTTCATCTTGATTTGTGAAGGTAAGCAGCTATGTCTGCAACCCTGAAGGCATGGTGGTTTCAAAACGGGAGACAAAAATATATTCAATTGACACTCAATTCATCATTGAGAGTGGAGAGGGAAGGCTTTTTAACTGAGTTTGTGGCCTTTTAGTGTCTTCTATTTGGCCACTTCAAGGGCAAGCTTTAGGGTTTCTGGAGAGTTGATATATGGCAAGTCCAACAGTTTCAATTCAACCCTTTGTGACACTATGGATTGAATTGTGCTCTTGTACCTTGAGCTGTTAAAACCAATTTCTCAAAAGTTGATTTTTCAACAATTCTAACAAACACGTTATATGACTGAGAAATCAAATCTGGCCTGAATCTTAGGCTGCGTTTGGTAACGTTCTATTGGAAAGTTGCTAGAGTTTTTTTATTCTATTGAAACGAAAAAACAGAATAAAGTGTTTGGTGCATCATAGACGAGTTTCCGTTTTTTCAGAACAAAAAATGAAAAAAGAAAAGTAGAAACTGGAATTGACGAAATGACAAATAGTTGTTTTGTCTTTCCAATTTCGTTCCAAATAAAAAAAAAAAAAAAAAAAAAAAATTATTTGGGGGATTTTAGGGAAATCATTCCCGATAAACTTGTCTTCTACCCTAGCTCTTCATTTTTCACAATTTCGCGTAGAGCGAGGAAAGAAGACCTGCGTTTTGAAATCGTTCTAGAAACAGATTCACCAAACACCCTTTTTTCGTTTAAAAACAACGTTTCGACTTAGAAATTGAAATTTTCATTTTTTATGCGAAACTTCGCTTCTGGAACAAAAACGTTACCAAATGCAGCCTTATACACCAGATGTGGTTTTTTTCTATGTATACGTGATGTGAGGCTCCAAAGGACACTTGTGAAAAAAGAGAGATCTGAATGAAATACCTGTTATTGAATAGAAGATTAACTAAAATATAAAATGTTCACGATAACAGCATCAATACATGTTTAGGACCTGATTGCATAAATTAAAATGTCAGTGTAAAGTTAATAGTTGATTCATCACTGGCCACAAGCACAACCATGCAAGTTAAGACCTGATAAGACTACCTATGCCAGTAAGCAAGCACCAATCAGGAAGGTCTTCTGAATTTGACTTGGGGATACTTAGGAAACATATTTTGGAGCTGAGGTAGGGCATTAATAGGTCACATGAACCATACCAAATCAAAGTTGATACTTTATAATAAAGGAAGCATAATCAGTTCAGGTCTCCAGCCACTTGTTTGGGCTCTGTTCCATCTGAGTTTGGGTCATAATGGTATTTTGCTAATTTTAGTATTATTTCCAACTTACAGAATCTAATTCCAGTTCAAATCTTTTCATTTCTTGTTTGGTCAGACTCATTATATGAATACATTATTTGGGTGAACAATTGTTTAGCTCCTCTTACTTGTCTTAGTTTTAATCCCAACCATCCACCATTTTGCATTTTGCTGCTTGCTGCTGCTTTGATTAGGATAATTAGTATCCAACAACCTCAACTATTGCAAGGCAGTTGAGGAAGCATTTAGTTCAGCTCCTTGTATAGGTAAGGCACCCTGGTCTTCTACCGAATACAGGTTCTATTAATCTGAACTTTGGTGGGAATATACTGGTAACTAGGAACCCACTGTCATTGAAGGGATATTTCTGTATCTGGAGGGAAATGTTATTCATTTATTGTATCCTACATGGTTGTACCTGGTTTATAAGTTTTTTTGTAAAATGTTATATTCTGATGTTTCTTCTATTATAATTCTTTTATTCAGCAAAAAAGGCAAAGGGGTGGGGGGAGAATCAGTTTTGGTCTATTACTTGGTCAATTCAAAACTAAACTATTAAGGAATATTTGGTTCGATCTGATTTCTTATCCACTTTTTGTTATTGATTTGTAATCAAACTACTATTGGGTCTGGTCCAATCTGGTCCGGTTTTGATTTTATATGTATCCATAAAGAAACGATAGGGAAGATAACACATGAATCCCACACTGGACACAGCATCAGTGCATCACAGCCGCCAATGGTTTCAATGTCATTACTAGCATCTGTGAGAATCTAAGGCCTGAAAGAGGTTCTTCACTTGGTTGTGTAAATCTAAGACCTTAGAAAAGCAATCTCAACTTCCATCGAAACGACCAAAGCAGCTATAACCTTGGAAGGAGACCACTCTATTGAACACAATCCTAAAAATGATGCAGAAGGTAATGGAAAAACAAGAACGAGCAATACACATAAATTACGAGGTTTGGCAAGATTGCTTATGTCCTCGATGAGGTGAAATCCTAATTCACTATCAATGGAGAATAGGGTTACAAAGTTCGTCCTCACACCTCTCAGAATAGCTCACAACGAAAGTAAACTCCACTACAAATATATAGCGAAAACCCCTATTATCAGAAAGTACAAAATTGCCCTCAGTAAGCTGGACTGATGTTATTTGGGGGGCTTCCACTTGTACTCCGTGGATTGGACTATGACGGAATACAAGACATCAAACCCCAACACACTCAAATCTAAAGGATTGATAAGAAGAGTAGGAGACCATATCTATTGTGGATTGTGGAGTGATTAAGTCTTGCAAGTTGTCATCCCATATCACTCCTAAAGGACTCTACATTGCAAAGTGGAATGGGTGGATCCTCCTGTTCACATTTCCTTTAATAAGGAATAGACATTGACCGCCATTGTTGGTTGTGCGAAAAAGGCCGAATTGATTCACTTACTTGAACCTTGATCACCATAGTAATAGTATATTCAGTTTAATTGGTTATATTATATCATGTGTGGAATCAAAAAAATAAAAAAAAATGTGTGTGCGAACATAATATAATTTCCTACATGATCAATAATCAAGATACACTATTTGAGAGAGTTCATATTTGCCGCTATCGTTGGCAAAGCTTTTACTTACAACTGCATACAAGAATTAGAATCATAACACTATTTCGAGAAGAATTAGAATCATAACACTATTTCGAGCACATCCCAATTAACTGATTTTTATATGCCAGCTGCTGCTCCCAATCGCTCTCTTAGCATTTTCACGCCCATGTATCTGCAACATAAGAAAAAAAAAATCATTTTGAAAGACATGGAAGGAAAAAAACCATGAGTATAGGGTAGGATAAAATTTCCATCCCACCATCTGGAGATGATCTTAATTACACAAGGGGAAAAAAATCCCTTTTCTGTTCTAATTAATCCTTTCTAGCCCTTGGGCTTTTTCTAGTCTTAGAGTGTATTGATGTATTTCCCAATTCTGTCTATGTAAAAGGCGCCAATTTGGGATCACATTTGGAACCTTTTCAAGACGATCCAATAAAACCAAAACCGAACCACCCTATTAATAAATGGGATTGTTCTGGTATCTGATTTTGAAACAATAAATAAATGGGATGAAATGGTTCTAAGAAGGATTTCTTGACAATTTTAAAATGAAAAACTAATAACGGAGAAGTGGCTGGAACCGAAACCACAAGGGCCTTTTAAAACAAACATATAACCTTAATTTTAAGGGTTGTCATTATCAAAAGCTGTTTATCTGGATGGTTTGGGATTTAATTTGAAAGTGTGAAATTTTAGACTTAGTTTGTATTCTATGGAATGGAGACTTCCTTTTTTTAGGTATTTGGTGTGCATATTTATGAATGAATATTTGATTATTTGCATGCTTAAAAATATACATTTGATTATTTTTGCATGGTTAGGAAGGTATTTTTGGAATTTTGAACATTGTAGCAGTGCCTAGAATTATTTAAGACTGGAAGTTGAGTCGTCCCAATAATAAATGAAAATCACGTTTTGGAATTAGCCCCGTGGGGCAAAGCCAACCAAGGGAAGGGTTTGTTGCCAGGCTGCATGGCCCATACTAGCATGGGCCAATGGAACATGTATATGTGCATCCAAGGACATTTGACTCTACCATGTGAGAGGGCACTGGGTGCTGTTTAAGCAACATTCGTTTTTCCCTAATATTAATTAAGTATATCTAAAAAGGGAAAATTACTTGATTACCCACTTATGGGTTTCCCTTTACAAAATTATCCACCAAAAGTTTCAGTTAACAAAAATATCCAAAATTAGGTTTTCCTCTACAAAATTACCCACTTAAAGTTTAAGTTAACAAAAATACCCAAAATTGAGTTTGAGTTTACAAAACTACCCACACAAAGTTTCAATAATAAAAAAATACATGATTATATGTGGAAGATGAATACTTACTATTTTGGGTAGTTTTGTAAACTCAAACCTAATTTTGGGTATTTTTGTTAACTGAAACTTTGGGTGGGTAATTTTATAAACCCAAACCCAATTTTAGGTATTTTTGTTAACCAAAATTTTTTGTGGATAATATTATAAAGGAAACCCAAAAGTGGGTAATCATATAATTTTCCCATCGAAAAATAGGAGAAAAAAACACCCCTTTATCACACGGCTCCACCAACATGGGAAAGCATTATTTCCCCACCCACGGAGGCCACGCCGACGGAGAAGCGTTCATTTTCCCTGAAAAATAAAGAAAATTAGGATTTTTAATCTTACCTTCCCATCATCATGACAGTGGCCTGAGGATTGGTCCCAGGAGAATCAGTGAACGTGGAACCGTCGATGACACGTACGCCATGAACACCAAGTACCTTATAATCAGGGTCCACCACTTTTCCTACGTGGCAGCCACCGTGGTAGTGCCAGATGGTGATGACTGTGTCCTTACAGAACTGCTCCACAGATTGAGTATCATTGGTGTGTTTGGGTATCAGGTTTACATTAGCCTTGGCGCTCATATTAAGCAGCATATCACCCGTAAACACATCGCTATTCACTAGCTCTGTGAAGTTTCTGGTCCGCACGATCTTCTCAATCAAGCGGACACCGTAGACGCAACGCCGTAGATCGTAAGGATGGCTGAAATAGTTAAAGGTAACGGACGGATTCTCATCCACGTCGGTGCTGTTCAGTCGGAGCTCTCCGGTGGAGAAAGGTCCGACGATCTTCTCCAGAACGAAACCACCCATGAATGCTTCGCGAGGGAGATTCTGTTTATCTTCCTTGTAGGCTTTCATGGCTTCTCGGGTTCTTTGATTTGGTGGAACAGTGGAAAGTTGCCCAATCTGCCATTGTTATAGCAATCAAGCATGAATCAAATCAAATCAATTTACAAGTTTTTTAAATCCCCAATCTGTTTACCTCTGCGGACATGATTCCATGGTTGCAATGGATGCTATCGCTGGATCCTCCAAAACCGCTGCTAGCTTCGATGAAGACACCCATTTTGGTGATCCCCACAGTCTGGATTAGGGACTGCCGGACGGGAGACTTTGTGGGTATGAAGATGGCGTTCATGGGGTTGTCAGACATCCCTTTTCCGACGAAATCGTTGTGGAGCACCACCGGAATATTCATCTTCTTGAGGTCCTTTTTGGGACCAATCCCACTCAGTAGTAGCAGTTGAGGACTTCCGATTGCCCCCGACGACAATATCACCTCGCTCCGCTCACCTTCCAGAAAAGCTTTGTGTTCGTTTCCATTTTCGTCTTTAAATATCACTCCTACGGCCTTGGGCTCTGCTTTTGTATGATCAGTGTCGAAAATTATCTTTTGCACTGTGGCATGAACTAGTACACTAAGGTTTTCTGGGTTGGCGGAAGCGAGGAGATCGGCGGCGGTGTGGCGGTGGCCGGAGTTGTCGAAGATGCTGCCTCCAACTTTGGTGCCGTAGATGTGATCGTAACTGAAGCCATTGAAAGGTGAGACACCAACCTCCAGGAGACCATCCCTCAGGGCCTGCTGCCATGGAGCCAGCTTGGGCCAGTGAACAATCTGGTTCTCAATCCACGGATATGACTGGTTCACCAGCTCTGTATCCCAACCTAGTCTCTTTATGAATCTGCATACACAAATTAGTCCATTAATGGTTCATGACATCTTGTTGAAGCTCATCACCTGCCAATCCACCATTAACATTTTGCCTCCGTAGGACTGGGACAGCTGGGTCTGATCATACTGGATTTGTACGGTTCAATAAATGTGATAACTCATCCATGGCCCAACCTCCTTTTCTGTTTAGAAGGTGATTAATGCTCCTTTGATTAAGACGAATTAGGGTTCTTCACCAACTCTTTACACAGTTCAAAAATTAGTAAGAACTAATAAAGACCCTTCAATCCAAATGAGACAGCTTAATGACTCTCATTAACGGACAAAATCTAAAGCATCATTTTCGTTAAATCTTTGGCTTTCTTCCTCTAATCCAAGAATTACTTAACCATATTAATTTGCAGAAAGAGACAGTTAGAGAGAGGAGAGAACAATTTGGCAGTGGCTATGGTACAGTGACTGGGGCTGATATATCCCTAGTGTGTGACAGCATAACTTGCCATGTGTCTTACTTAGAGCTAAAATAATCTCACCCATTAACCATCTCACCAATAGCGTACTAAGCTTTGTTTGGCACGCATTTTTGGGATAAATTATGGGTCTAGAATGCATTCTGAAATTCGATTTTTTTTTTTTTTCTGTTGTGTTCTAGAGGATGGATCATTTGAACGTACATTCACCTATATGTACATGTTAGAAGTTTAACACCTGTCCTATGGGTGAAGAAGGGTATTTATGAAAACACATGAGACATGTGTTGGCATCTAATACATGCGTGTGCAGAGGATCTGAACTCTGTGTTCTAGACCAATAATCTATTCCACCAAACACAGTAAGGTTTATCGTCATTTCAATAAATGCAATAAAATTCGTTGGCTGTGAACACACCAGGGGTTAGATGGCTTTGGGCTTCACCAGTCAAGGGACAAAAACACAAAATGGTGGGTGATGAAAGAAAAACTTACCTAGTGCTTCCCCTTGAGTAGAAGCCAGCATTAATACAAGTGCCTCCACCCAAAACTCTAGCCCTGGAGTTAATGACCCCATCGGTGGAGATGAAAATCTGAGCGGCAGAGCTTGGTGAGGTGTCAGCTAGAGAGATATGGAAGTTCTCCAAGTATGAGACGTTTGGGTTTGAATAAGGGACACCACCTCTTTCCAGTAATAGTACCCTGAAGTTCCTTGAGAGTGTGACTGCCAGAGGACACCCAGCAGTGCCACCTCCCACAATTATGTAGTCATAAGCCTTAATCCTTCCATCCAATTCTGTTGATGATGATGAGAAGGAACTCGCTGGTTTGATGAACGGGTAAGGATGTCCCTTGTATTCCTCCTTCCCTGCACCATATGGATTTAATAACAGTAAAGAAAACAAAATCTTCGTAGATGATTGAAATCTAAAGCTTTGTAAAGTGAAATTTCCTTAAAACTGTTCAATACAAGATTACCCTTTTGATTTCCCTTACCCACCAGTCAAATATTAATTCTAACAGATTTGTGCTTCAGTTGGGGTTTAAAAATGAAAATCAGTAACTTTTGATGAGTTTTAAAAAAGAAAAAACATTTCAAGTGGGTTGAAACCATAATCTGAAAGACACAGTAACCCATTTGGAAAAACCAGTCAGCTTTTTCTGTTTTCTCTCCCATTTGAAGAAGGGAATAACAAGATATGTCATGGAAGCTCAAAAACTGTAAATGATGCTAATGAAACAAGTAGAAATAAAGAAGGGAGAAGAAGAAAAAAACCTTGAGCTGAGTTAAGCACACTGAGACAAAGGAGTATGTGGAGAGAAAGCTTTACAATCCCCAAGGAAGCCATTGAAAGACTCAGGAACAGCACTTCAGTGAAAGAGAAGTTCCAGAAATCAGGATCTATACCTTCTCACCCACTCTAAAGGTGTCTGTCTCTGGTTGGTTCTGTTGGCTGATAATATATACACAACACACAAAGCCAGGAACACTCACCAATTGTAAGTGTAGTTGATGGTGAGAGAGAGAGGGAAGGGGGGAGCAAAACTAAACAGAGTAAGACATTAATGGAGTTCATCAATGGACGGTTGGGGTAGGAAATGGTGCCCTTCCAATTAACTTTAGAGCGGTGTTTCCTAAGCCTGATCATCGACAGCTCAAGTCTTTCATTCATCATCAGTTTATAATACTCTAAAGGCAACACTACCCTCTCAGCCTTTTGTTACTCTTTACTCATCATAACTGCAATTCACTTACCCTACTAAACCGGAATCCATTAATTCCACACCCATTCCTTACACTAATCTAACATTATATTAAAAACCCACTTTCCCATCTTATGCCAAGGTTGAAGACAGTCCAGAGTGGTAGTCCCCAACTCTTAACACAGAAGCAGATCGCTACTCTGTTTTTCCTATGATCGGTGGTGAAGTAAAGGTTTTCATGGGTTGTTTGAGTGGTTAGGGATTGTGCTAAATCCGTGGCCTAGAAATAGTATTGAGTCCCCATTCCATGTGGTTGGACGATCAGGAATTTAAGGCCCCTGCCTTTGTTGTGGACAGTTGTAGGTTTTCGACAATCATGCCTGAGTACTTAACCGACATGGGTTACCATTTTTGTTAGAACAAACACCAAAGAGACACAAATTAAATGTAAAACAGATTTATACAAGACAGAGATATTCAATGAGGTTCACATATCGTTATGGTGTGCTACGTCCTTATGGAAAGAAAAAGATTACAATGGATATCTCTCAAGAGTACTCGATCTGTGGCAAGAATACTCTTCGAGAAATCCTAAAATGAAAAAACCCACAAATCTTATAATGCTTGATCAACAAGACGATAATATATGTATATATTCTTTCAAGTCAATCCGATCCATCGGATCACGATCAGTTGGGTATATCCTTCTGCTATCATTATTAAAATATATATATATATATATCCACACCAACATACAAACCAAAAGAGAGTTGTAAGAATTGATTGGAATCAAGATCAGGCTCGATCAAATCTGATTCAAATGGGATGATTCACTAATCCGGTTCCAATTCTTCAAACCATGATGATAATGGCTCAGCTGCCCTAGTGCTTGTGAACTTGACACTTTGGCCCACATACCCTACAAGCCGACTGAATGCCAGATTTTCTTGTCATGGTTATTTGAACCGGGTTCATTTGGTTTATGGGGTTGGTTTTAGACTTTTGATATGTACATCAGTTTTGAATGAGCGATCGAACCAAGTAGTTGTTGTTTCAAACCCACTTCGAGGTGTTTCTAAATTCTAATTTCCCTCGCTTGTTCCCCTCTTCGGTTATGTTTGGTTGCAAGAAAAAAATTATAAGGAAATGATATTTTTCTAACATTTTTAAGGAAAAAAAATTATAATCATTATCCCAAAGAATGTTATTAATTTTAAATCATTTTTACTTAGACATTTTATTTTATTTTTTATTCAAATATTTTAAAATAAAATAAAAATTACATTTATGAAATATTATTTCTATTAAATATGGTAAAATATAATATTTTTTTTGGTAAAGAAAATCTAAATAATTTATAGAATCATGTTAAATAATGATCACAAAAAATTATTTTTGAGCTTATAAAATTTTAGTTTCTTTTACAACAAAAGATGTTTCTTTCTGGAGGTGAGCGGCGCTTGATAGAACAGAGTAAAAAAATCAAAAATCAGTGATCATTGGATTCCTCTATTCGACCTAGGGCCCTAGGCTAGGCCCAGGCCTAATTTGGAATGTGGGGGATTGTGACGACTGTTCATTACTCCTAACCATCAGAACCCTTCATCTATTCAGAAGATAGTAATTTGTCTAATTTAAGGGTTTGATTTAGTCCATATCCTCAATTTTGATTTGCTATTAACTTTTCATAACCTACAATCCCCAAAGTTTCCCAAATTCAATAATTCTCTTTTAATAAATAATTTTCATTTTCAGGTACCCACCATTTTTTTTTTCGGTAATACAGTATCCACCATGACTATTAGCTATATTAGCTATCAGGGATCTATTACTGTAGCTTATTACTGTAGCTAGTTTTCTGATTAACGGTTTATAGGAAAAAATATTGAGGGTTTTAGGGTGTGTGCAATTGTATGCACTTACTGCATCAGTGTAGTGAGCATCGAGTGGTTGAGAGCCCTTGGAGCACAAGCCTAGATGTTTTCAACCGTTCGATGTTCATTGTACTTTACTGCTTACTATAGAAGATGTGGACTCTTTTAGGGTTTGCATCGACAAAGTAATCTATTTAAAAAGGGGGGGGGGAAGTGAAGAGAATAAACTTACTATAGCCTTGAATTATATTATATAAATCAGAATAGGGTTGGATCGAGTCAGGTTAGGTCGGGCATAAGCCTTAATCTAGGCTCAACCAAACTTTGATCCAGGTCAGTGTTTTTCAACCCTGATCCACCCTTAAGGTCAAAAATCATAGTACATACCATGTTCGAGCTCAGAGTGGACTAGGGCGAATCCGGGCTATCAGCACCAAACATATACCCATACTTATAGAGTTGTCATATTATGTAAGCCATTCGTTTACCCATCTTACTCATTTAGTGACCTAACGTAATCCTCATTTGAATGATAACAAATAAAATAAAATAAAATTATTCTGTTTAGGCCAAGTGTTTTGGATTGGTACGAAGGACATACAGTTTTCTTAAATGGGGAAGGACTAGTAAGGGTAGGGCATTGACAAACCTATACTCTATGGGCCAATCCTACGGGTTTAGAATCTTAGACTTAAGTACACCTTCCACTCAATTATGGGGTTAACGCAACTGTTTTTGTCCTTCAAGTTTAATGAAAATATGAGACATTACCAGCATTCAATTATCTAGTATCTAACGGCTACAACATTTAATTCCCTATCTGGCACAGTGGCACTGGTAGGTCGAGGGAGAAATTGGTAGCCTGATCTTTGTGTGCAACATGTCATGTCAAAGATTATAAAAAAATAAAAATAACACTACTCGACGGTTTGCAAATGCCAAGAAATATGAGAAAGTGGAACTGGGGCATGGCATCAACAGATTCCATTTCATTATGTGTTTGCACAAACGCAACACTGTCAGATAACGTTGTTTTCCCAAAAGAAAGTCATAGTTGAGAGTTGAGGACTATAATGAGTCCCTTCTTGTCTTGCCTCCTTGGCTCAGGTAGCCAAATATGGAGAGCCGAGCTTAAATCTATGGAATCTGATTGGTATTGATCTCAGTCAAAATCGATTTGGATTAGTCCATATTATTTGGATCGGTTGGTATTGTCATTACTTTTTATAAATAAAACAAAAAAAAGTGATGATATTACCCTGGATTTGATATCGATACCCGATCTAGGATATGCCAGATATTTGTATTGGTATCGATTGCTATTTATATGATCCGGCCAATCTATACCAACTTACATTGAGAATACGGTCGATTGAGGATGAACTTTTAGCTTAGTGGTAGGCAGCTAGTAAGGTAGTTGGGATCTAACAGAAGTCCAGAGAAGGTCATTATTTTGACCATCTAACCCCGCCCCCACCTTCTTGAAATATAATAGTAGTAGATTAATACTTAGTAATATATATGGACCAATGACCCCTTTCCTTGCCCCTCATGGGTCTCTCTATCTAGCCCCAATGTGGGTCTTGCACGCTTAAAAAGAGAGAGAGAGAGTGAGAGTGAAGTCGACATATCTTTTGTCGGCTAAGCTACAAAATAGGGCTTCAAATTTTTCAAGAAAGTAGAGTACGCACTATTATCGAAGTATGGTACATATTATGTGTTTACTTGGGGAGAAAATGGTACATTTTTTTATTGGTGAGAAGAAGAACTATTAATTGATTCGTGAGGAGCTCATGGGTGAAAGATTACATAGGTCTCTCAGCCACAGATTGGAACATGGCCATTCTGTTCTACATGAAATGGACAAGGCCTTCCGGACTAGAGAATAGGCAACAATGTTGAATTCCCTAGGAATAAAAGAAAAGGAGCAACCCTCAAAGTAAGGAACAATGGTCCTGATATCCCCAATGATTCCTAGTATCAAAAGGGGAGGAGCATTTGCTGGGCTGTTGATGAAGTTCACCAGTTCTTGACAGTCCGATTCCACTGTGATAATGTCTATCCCTTCCGAAATACCCTCCAAGAGGCCCATGCGCATGGCCAAGGCCTCAGCCTCCAAGGCGCTGCTCGAAGGTTGGGGTTGAGAAATGGCAACTAAGGGCCGCCCTAGATGGTTACGGAGAATAGCACCAAGGCCGCCCATTTTTGAAGAGGAGGACCAACACGCATCTGTGTTAAGCTTGATTTCCGGAGCATAAGGAGGAGCCCATTGGGGGGATAAAGGAGACGGAGCAGGCTGGGTCAGTGGCCAAAGTGAGAAGCCCTTCGCTGAAGCAAATTCCGCACATGCAAAGGTGGCAGCTGAGATAACCTCAAGAGGGGTCCAGCTTCTATTTCCAAAGATCAGATCATTTCTAACTCTCCACAAGGCCCAAGCAATAAAGGTGTTCAAGGAGGTTAAGTACCTCACTGGTTGTTTGCCACATTTTTGATAATGTTTCCAGTAGCCAACCCATTGATGTAAGGCAACCGCAGCTGGGTCGAGCTTGAGGGATAGCGGGGAGCCAAACCACACCACTTGGACAAAAGGGCAGGAAAGGAGGATATGCTCTGGGGTCTCCAAAATACCATCACAGCGAGGGCAAGATTTATCCAATTGGAGTTGGCAGGATGCCAAGTTGTATCCAGAAGGGATGCCATTGGCACAAGCTCACCATAGGAAGGATTTGATCTTGGGAGAAAATGGTACATATGTATGGAAAAACATGAGAATACATGCCAATAATCAGAATTGTATATGATTGATTTTGAATATGAAATTTAACATGTGACTTATCCATATAGCATATAGAAAGAGGGAAATATTGTACTGCTTTATATATGGAAAATATTGTCCCATTAATTGCTACATGCATTTAAAGTTTATAATAATTAAAAAAAAAAATCTAAAGTTTATACTGGTGTACATTTCAGTCACTGAAACTATCATATAAGATATTTATGATCATTATAACAATAACAACAAAACTAAGTTTTGAATATCCCTAGCTAGGGGGCAAAAGCAAATCTATTTCACTCACTGGTATGCAGTACAAGGTTCATAGTGGCTATAAAAAGAAGGCTCTGGCAGTTGTAGTTGTTGTTGTTGTTGTTGTTATTTTTTTATTTTTTATTTTTTTTTGTGCAAGGTAGTTTGTTATTTATACATGACATTGAAAAGCTTATTAAAAAAAATATATATTTGATTGTGTGAATTTGTTATAATCGTAAAGATTACACATGTAAATTTGTAGAACTTCTTTTCATAAATATTTTTGGGGAAAATGTTTTATGTCTAGGAGCAAGGCCTATGCTAGTGCACCCTTGTGTCTATCTCTCTCCTCCCATTATAAAATGATATTTTTACCTCTATATTGGGGGAGGAGAGAGATATACCCAGGAAGTGTTGGTTCAAGTCAAACTTACTAATGCAGACCAACTTTCGACACCTCTAGTTGTGGAGGTTTTATTTTGACAAGAAAGGCTGGTTCGGCCAGTCCTTATCATTGAATATTTGAAAGAATCTCTAAATTAATCACTTTTCAAATTTGGTATTGAAACTGAATTGAGGAGAGGACAGCCAATTGAAAGCCAAAATTTGGGCCCATCAGACTTCTAAGCCCAAAGAGTCAATTATGGAGGTCTAAGCCAACCGTGTCTAACTGGAATCCTTCAACTGATAGGCTGAGGGGATTTTCATTTTTTCCTAATACCTTTTTTTTTTTTTTTTCCCAAACAACGGGTATCATACTGACCCCACAACCACATGGACATGGTCATACATAGTTGCATAAAACAGGTCATACCAGGGTTGAATGAGAACCATTCAACTTTTATTAAAAGCAATAAAGAACACTAAACACTCCCGTGTGAGTGGCCCAAGGTGTACCTAGTATGAGTCAAACTTAGGATATCTGAGTTTACGACTCGTACCAAGTTCATTGCTCACCAACTGCGCTACTCCCTTGGGTCTTTCTAATACTTGTGCAAATAAATTTAGATAAAAAATTATTTTTATTTTAGAAAAAGAAGCCTAGAAAACAACGTGGTTTCTATACTCAAACATAAGGTGGGGTAAAATGACAACCCCACCTTCACAAAAAAAGCAGAAATCTCAACCCTATTAATGCTTCCGAATGTGCCACATTTGTGTCCATGCTGGTGCAAGAGCCACGTTGCCTTTAAAAGAACCCTCTCTCATTTATTAAACCACACCAGATAAAACGTTGTAAGGGTTTAAATGGTCAATACGTTTGATAGTGTTTCTATCAGCTCTTAGATTTTTAATATATATTTGTTCGATCTGGTTTGGTTTCAAATCGATAATTGGTAGGCCCATGATATCAAACTGCAACCAATTACTTTTATTGACATGCATGATCGGGTACTCTCAGTCGTTGGATGTCTTGACGCCCAACTGAACGTAAAGGAACAGAAACGTATAGTTTGAGTTTGTATACGATATGCGTGCATCTTTAGCTACGTACACATACGGTATGCGTACTCTGTGATAAGTTTGTAACTTCCCATCGCTCGATGGAAGACCACGTGTGAAGCAAGTTAAAAGATGAAGGTGATGGGAAAGGTCAAAGCCGGATTAATATCTATAAAACAAAATGATGTCGACACTCTCGCGCTCGTTTCCTCGCAAAAAGTCCCAACCGACGCTTCGAACGGCCATCTTTGCCCTCCGATCAATCAAAAATGTCGTCATTTATTACACCTTCTGTGTACACCTTCAGGAGCTCTGAAGGTGCTCTACCTTCCTTTCATCATCGTCTCCAAATCACGAACCCTTCACTGCATCTACCAATTCAATTCTGCAACTTCATTCCTCCTCGATTCACTTAATTTCGGAGATCGGTGTCTCCCACTGCAATACCTAGAAACAACCGGATTGATTAACACCCCCAAATGTCGCCCATGACATTCTTCTTCGAGGTTAGGGTTTCGAGATTTATCTTTTTCACGCAGAACGATGCTCTTCTTGTCTCTTTCAAGAGGTAGGGATTCTGAATTCTAATCAAATTTTAATTTTTTTTTGCAGGACGACATCGAACCTCTATTCTACTTCAAACGATTTGGTGGTAGATTTCATGTTTTATCAGGTATCTATCCATCAATTGGGATGAAAATCGATTCATATAATAGGCTATTATTACTCTGGATTGTAAAATTAAGTTTGAGTCTTTCTTCTTCTTGATCGAAGAAACTGTGTCACAGTTTCTTTCGGAATCCATGGCTACAACGACTTGTGGCGACACCACATCCGACGTCTGCCGGAACGACTCAGAAGCGTTAGTTCTTAAGATGGTTGCTATTGCCGCAATTCTCACGGCTGGTGTTGTTGGCGTCGCAATTCCCCTCGTCGGAAAGAATCGTAAGTTTCTACGAACTGATGGGAACCTATTCGTCGCGGCGAAGGCCTTAGCGGCGGGAGTAATTCTGGCCACTGGCTTTGTTCACATGCTTCCCGACGGTTCTTCTGCGCTTTCCGACCCTTGCTTGCCTGAGTATCCATGGTCGCATTTCCCGTTCGCTGGGTTCATCGCAATGATGGCTTCTCTGGCCACCCTCATGTTCGATTTCGCCGGAACTCAGTTTTACGAGAGGAAGCAGGAGAACAAACGAACGGAAAATGAGGTCGGAGCAGTGGACGGATCGTCGGACTCGATATCGGGTGTAGGAATCGTCCCGGCGGCGGAACGGACGGAAAAGGAAACCAGTGAGAAAGTGTTTGGAGAAGAGGAGGGTGGAGGAATGCACATCGTGGGGATACACGCGCACGCGGCGCATCATAGACACAACCACCCGCATGGGCGGCACGGGTGCGAGGGGCACGTGGGAGGAGAGGGCTTACACGATCACTCGCATTCGCACGGGTTCGGAGATGGCGACGAAGAGGAAGGTGGTGTGAGACATGTCGTCGTTTCACAGGTAAATTCCAAATTCCATTTGTTTCTTTCTTCATTAATCTTCACACACACACACAGGAAATTCCATTTGATGTGATGTTTGCTGTGAAGAATTGATGTATGGGTCCCAACTCCCAACCTGATTAGATCAAAGAAATCAATGGTTGTGAGTGTGGAGTCCATCAGTGAACTGACTCTGTTCTGTTCTGTTCTGTTCTGTTGCAGGTACTGGAGTTTGGGATAGTATCTCACTCGGTGATAATAGGGTTATCGCTGGGGGTGTCGCAGAGCCCATGTACCATAAGGCCATTGATAGCGGCGTTGTCATTCCATCAGCTCTTCGAAGGATTCGCATTGGGAGGTTGCATATCTCAGGCACGGTTCAAGACAATGTCTGCTACGTTAATGGCATGCTTCTTCGCCATCACGACACCTGCAGGGATTGCTGTGGGGGCGGGGGTGGCGTCATTTTACAACCCAAACAGTGCAAGGGCGTTGGTGGTGGAGGGAATTCTGGATTCTATCTCTGCGGGGATCCTCGTCTACATGGCCTTGGTGGACCTCATAGCCGCTGACTTCCTCAGTAAAAGGATGAGATGTAACGTTCGTCTCCAGGTCGTCTCCTATTTTGCCCTTTTCCTCGGAGCTGGATTGATGTCTTCTCTCGCCATCTGGGCTTGAATTCTTGATCCCATTCTCCCCCCTCTGGCCTTTTTTTTCCGGAAGAACTGGGAAGAACTAGTAGGGATAGATTATTAATTTTGGGTAGATTTTTTTTTTTTTTTAATTGGGGGTTAATGGTTAGTATGTATTTATAGTTCTTTACTGCCGATGTTGGGCACACAGTTTACTCCAATTCAAAATTCAAAGAGGCGAAGAATTGTAATCTAGAAAGGAAAAGAAACTGAAATTGGAATTGAAACTCGAAAGTTCATTTTTTTTCTTATTCTCCTACTCTCTCTCTTTTTTATTTTTTTTTAATTATTCCCCCGTTTGTTACGTGTGTATATTCTGAACCTTGAAGAGTTGGAGGAAGGAATCTTGGTTGCATTTGGTATGCATTCTTAATTGATATTGCATTAAACATTTAGACTCATTATTTATTTAATATAATGCATTATTGGAATACTTAGGAATACATACCAAACATAGCATTAGGTTGTATGCATTCTTGGAATGCATCCTAGATAGATTTCATCTCAAATGTGAAATGACTTAGAATGCATACCCAAGGCAAGAAGGGGGTGGTTTTTCTTCACTCACGGGAAGGTTTATAACAATTGTATAGCTTATTATAATTAGTGTCGACTGTCAGTCTAACACATCACTGCAAATCGGTCACACAAGCTTATAATGACAAATTATAATAAGGTACTAATTGTCTACCAGACGTACCATAGATCGGTCAAGTCAAATTTTTTTACATGCATTACATCCATCACCAAGCCAATCCATCAATCACCCAACCTTTTGGGAAAGCTCACCATGGGCAATATGAAGTGTGATGAATGGAATGAATGTCATAAAAAAGAGAGTTATTTTCAACCTTCAATTAGTAAGGCTGAGTAATAATAGCTAGAAAATGGGTTTTCCTTCTTTCATGAAGGAAACCTTTCTTCTTAAAGCAGAGGGGGAGGGGGAGGGATTTTTTTTCTTTTCCTTTCTTCATGTATTTTGTAACCTAAGCTTAGGCTGTAGGCTTATAGATTCAAGGTTCAAGGAATTGAGTAGAATCGGCCAAAAATTGGATGGAATTGGCTGAACAAGAGCCTAATTCTAGCCTGTGATTTTAGGTCACTAATGGTCAACTTTAGGATTTTTTGGAAGAAGGAACGCTACCCAATGGATTGTATTTGCATCAAGACACGATGGATGCAAAAAGACCGCACTGCCCTATGCTGAAGAAGATGCTAGTGCGTACCATCCCATTGGCCATGGGCACTGGTGTTTACATGCTCTCTCGAGTAGTGTTTGCTCGACCCCCTTCAGTTGGTCCCATAGTCTTGTCAAGGTTTTTCACTATCTCAAAATGTTTATTAATTTTAAAAACCAAGATATGAAGTTTTTTGTGAATTTCCAATGAAACCCCTTTTTTGGTCATCCTTGACATTTTATTGTAGTCACCTGTTTCTTTATCACATAAACCTAACCAATAAGGGTAATATTAGAAACAAAGGATGATGAACCATGGAAATATCTAAAACCCCAAGGGGTAGCTCAATCTGCAAGAGTAACACCTCAGAATTTAGAGGTCATGTATTCAACTCTTTTGGGGCCTACTAAAAAAATCCAACTAAAGTATGAATAAATTCAGTCAGTGAAAGGAATGGGGAAGTTTGGTGCTTCTGGTCTTACAATGTACATACATTTTAATTCCCTGGGTTTGTTGGGTTCTACTCAACCACTGACAATGAATTCTAAGCTGAGAGAAAGACCGGGATGAAAGCTAGGGTTTCTCCATTTTTGCAACTTTTATACCAATTTTTTTACGGAAATGAACTAAAGAGAATATGGGGCAATGCTATTAAGCATTTCAACAAACAGGACAAAATCTTGGAAAGTATTGTCTGGGTTGAGGGATTCCTTAATGGCTACCACGAAGATGAGGTTCAGTAGATGAGATTTGTCGAGGGTACGATGTCTTGTATTCCGTCACATGGATTTGTGAGTTGATTCCAAAGGTCTGTCAAGGGGGACCATAGGTTTCACTATATGAGTATTTCAATATAAATTTATAGCACATTAGTTTATTCTCTATAATCTAAGAGATGCCAAGATGACAAATAGGTATAATCCTATTCTCCATTGACAGTGAAGTAGATCCAATCTCACTGTAGACATAAATAATCTTGTTGAACCACATAAATCCTTACATTGTACACTTGTGATCTTCATTCCTTTCTACATCGTTTTAGGTTTTTGTTTCTATAAGATTAAATGTTGATTGACTGGTTTACATTTGAGTTCTGATCATTCTGATGGTATTACTATGAAATTATGTGTTTGACTCACCATTGCCCTCCAAATTCTTTTCCAAACTTCTTAGAATCAGTAGTCCTCAAAAGCCCTCAACAATTGATGTCCCATTCCCCAATAAATGGTCACCCTTTCTCTAAAGAGTGGTGATGTGCTTTCTGGAAGTTGAGACCTGTACCTGATCCTGAGTAACATTTACGGTTTTAAAGGTTTCAAACCCACTTTGGTGCCACCATAATTACTGTGTGACTATCTCGTTCTCTATCATTGAAGGCATTATATCATTCACAACCTAATAACATTATTGTGATTTCACTCCTCCAGTGAACCTATTGACCCCTCTAATATTATCATGAATCTCAAATAAGTCACTTGAATATGGAATGACACTTCACCCTTAGAATTTTCTGAAAGCCTGGAAAAGTACAAAGATGCCATCCCAATAACACATATCTGAACTTTCTCTCTTCTAACACAATCCTTCTCTCTCCCTCCTTTCCTCCCTGTCAATAAAAGAAATGGGTAAAATACATCCAATGTGCAATGATCCAAAACATGGTCAGAGTCACAAGCCTCCACTGATATCCTGCCCTCTTGTCTTATTATTTCCACAAGCTACAGACATTTAAGTCAAAACAGTAGGTTCAATAGAAACCCGTGGTGCTCTGGCCATTAATCAGCAAACAACCAAACTATAGGAACACTTACTGGGGGTCTTTCTTAATAAAACCACATGCCCCCAGTCTGATGCCTCTAAATTAAAATTAAAGCCTTCAAAATCTTCTCTTAAGCACGATCAAAAGTGCAAATCACTTTGTAGTGATTCACTACTACTGCATCCCACCATAGAGCAAGAAAAATGGCAGCACTTCTAATGAAGGAGAGCTGCCTTTGCATGGGCTCAACAAACAACAATAGCTGACGAGGCTATTAATTTACTTCACCTTGTCTTCTTGTAAAGAAATCGAGTACTCAACCCCATTTTCTGAAGATGTTACATTAGATGATGCAGTTGATGTCGAGTTGCTATGAACATGTGCCCCATTCCCCGAACTCCTTGATTCTATTGCAGGATTTCTTGGACCATCAGCAGATACAGGCTTTTGGCCTTCTTCTGCTAGCTTTTTGAGAAGGTTCATTACAGTTGGAAGAAACTTGGTAGATAATGACAGAAGCCCTGGAAGCTGCACAAAGCAAACACTCGAGTGTAAGGTCATCAGCATTTTTCAAGCTTTTCTTTCCCCTCAGGGAGATAATCGCATTCACTTTCTGATTAAAATATAGCATTGATTAAACATCAAGCATTGTGCCAAAACAATGTCACACTTTCAACATATCATCTAGGATACTCACAGCACCATGGCGGAATTCACCCGAGATGTCTAACTGGACCCACAGAGCTTTGAATAGCAGATAAACAATAAAAATAATACCAATGTATAAAGGATTTCTGCAAAGCAATAAAACCAACATGAGACAAATGTAAAATTAAATATGATTAGAAAACTTGACATCAACATAGGGTCAATTATATAAGTAAGTCAGCAGTCAACTACCTTAGAAGTGTCATAAATTCATTGAACCCAAGGACAATCAATGCAACAATTGCCCATGGAGGAGGCAAGAAGTTGTTATTACGCTTGTTGGCTTCCTGAAAAGTTCAAACAAAGGGGGCGGGGGTGAGGAGGGACGAAGCCAATCAGATACGCCTGACAAATGAATATTTTGCCAGTATCACAGAAGCTAGAAGTTCAACCAGGAATTACAACCACCACAACAAGATAAACCACTATGGTAGGCAATGCATTGCCAGAGACATCTACAGAAAAAAAAAAACTGAATCTAAACAGTACTACAAAATCAATATTTGCATACAATAAAACACTGGCCTATATTTTATTTTCACTACCAAGATGTAAGCAAAAATGGTACAGAATCTACAGATCCAAGCTGTAAGCTGAATAGTCAGCAAGCAGAAGATAATTTCTAGAAATTTTCTAAAAGCTATGAAGGTGGTACAAGCTTTGGCAGCTTCAATGCAGAAAGTAGATCAATTTTGTCTTATCCACATAAAATCCAGCAGAACTCCATTCTGCATTGGAAATCCATTCCATGATATGACTGCACCTTATCATTTAGAAATGCAAAGGTGTCCAATACAATGCTTTACTTCAACCGCATTTTGCACCAGAAAAATGGAAATGTTGAATGACTCATGCATGGAAACTATTTTTTTTTTATGGGCAAAGAGAAAATTATTGAACTGCCAACTTTAGGATGGAGGGTTGGTTCTTGACTCAACCTGCCGATGAAAATGTAAATACTACTCACAGCCAACAGGATATTTAATTGCATCTTGCATCACAAAATAAATTTCAAACAGATGGGTACTCTATGGTCATTCCACTCACAAGTGAAAATTACAATTTGACTGCCAGTTCTAGGTATAGGAGTCAATTACTGACTCAATCTCCTGATCTACCCAGTTTACTTGGTATGGATCAGCTTATTATTAACAAATTGCAACGTTAGGACTGGATTTTGATCGGAAATTTCCAGGTGTACTTCTTCTCTGAAGAAGAGGGGATGAATAACCCACTCAGTTTTCCAACTAACCCATTGCTATCTTTGTTTTAAGATGATCTTGTGAAAACCAAAGAACAATTTTTAACGTCATCCCAGAATGAGAGCTCATAACTCAAGAAAAGCAAAACTACATTGACGAAGGCCATGTTTCCACTTGCCATGACAAGTTATGAGAAAAAATAAAGTACATGAAAAGTAAATGATCAAATCATAACATCTACTACAGCATACCTGAGCAGACATGGCCTGAGTGACACTGTATTCGGTCTCTACTTTGAATTGCCTCCATATAGATTTACACTGGACAGGTGTAATCAAAGTTTTTGACGAAGGAACCTGAGATTAAGAATCAAGCACAACTATTTAGCGTATCAAGGTAAAGATCATTAAGCTCCCGACAGGATAACTCAGATAGCAAATGATCTATTCTGTTTACTACCAAAAGAAAGAAAAACGAATAACCATGAAGTCTTCCAAGGCCAGTATTTGGTACAATTATAAACATCTCAACATAGGAATTTTATTAGTTTCATAACGTTAGGATACCGTTCGAAATGTCTATAATTATATTCATAGTTCTCAGACTCATTTATTTAAACATAGAAAGACACTCTTTCCCTTTTTCACTCCCACTTCCTCTATTAATCCCATTCCCCGATCTAGTATATTTTAGCCATAAAGTAACATGAATGGTTTAAGTGCAAAATTGGGAGTCCATATACAATTACCCATTTAATACCAGAATTGCTCACATACCCATTATTTTATGATTTTATAATTAAGTCAAACTAAAAGGGTCGTAACCCAGTACAAGCCTTTACAAGGTGGACCAAAGATGGTCCTAAGCTTCAGCATTTCTTTGCATGAGAGTGACCACTCTCAGACTCAAACCTGCTTATTCCCTTTTTTTTTGTAACCAATTTGGATTGTCTGAATTTTTGCCAAACCAAAATTTTCCCACATTATTTGCGTATTTTTTTAAGAAGTGTGTGATTGGAGGATTAGGAGGAGGCCGAAGGAAGGAGTTGATCCGAAGATCTGGCCACAACAATCCAAGGTCCTTACTGCTAAGGCAGGCAACACCTTCCACTATGATCTAGATTGTTATCTTTTGACAGGCAGGTCTAGATTGGACAGCTTGATCATCATCTGCCATTACAACTCTCAACTTCAGTGATTCTGAAGTAATCTCAGCATCTCCAGCAATCTCTCTTTTCCAGTATCTTTCCCTATCTCAACAATTTCTAGCAGCCACTCACAGTAGGCTTTCATCTCTAGTCACAATGGAGTAGGGTTTCATGGAATTTGGCATCAAGAACTTCGGTGTGCGAGTCTATGGAAACCACAACCATAAGCACAAAAATTAGACCAATAAATTTTTTTTTATTTGTCCTTTCAGCAAAACTCTTGCCTTTCTTAATCTCTCAATTCCCATACATTGAATATTCAACAATAAATGATAAAACAGAACAACTACCAACAACCACAAATTATTACCTTTTCCCAAGTGCTTGAGGCCAGTGGGTCAAAGGCAGTGACGCTCTTGTTTGTCACACCACTATTTGCAGTATCCACCAGAGCAAGTGAAAGAGTATTCGCGATGTCATCAGTATCTTCATCCAAACGGACCACAGCCATAACAGAAAGCAACTTCAAGGACTGAAAATAAGTAAAGAGATAAACAATCAGAGATACAAGTGCCGACAGAAAACATATAACTTAAAAACTCAAAGCCATAGCATACCGCAGAACGAGCAGTTTTTGTGATTGCTCGAATGTCTTCCTTCCCCGTCCAAACCCTTGGCATTGAATCGGAATCATGGCTAAACAATGTTGAAAACCTGTAGACATTTTTCCATGGTCATTCACATTGAATAAAATCAAAAGCAGATTGGTCCATGAACACTGCAAAGAGTTTGTACCTATCCTTCATGCGGATCAGGACCCTTCCAGCTTCTTCTCTTGCCTTTGCTTCAACCACAGTTCTTGCATGGTTCTTTATGCTTGCAAGCATTTTATCTACAGTTTCTTGATCCATGTCAAAGCCAGAAAGCGCACTAGAGAGCCCAGAGACAGCTGATTCCACCTCACGTTGGAGAAGCTTTCTTATTGATTGCCACGTTTCATCATTAGCCGCATCTAGAAGAGCTTCCACGGGTTCCGATAGTGCCACATTCAGTTTACCCTGCCAGAAAATATTACATCTTTAATTACGATCAATATGGGGGCCGGCAGGGAGGGGGAGAGAGAGAGAGAGAGAATTCTTTAACTTTCTTGATCATACAATTCTTGAATGATTAAAGATGCAACCCATTTTCTCATACCTCATATAAAGCAGTAATTTCAGCCAGTTTAGCAGCACGGACTGAGGCAACATGTGCATCTATATCTCGCCGAAGCTTATCTCGAACTTTCGATGGGTCCCAGTTTGCTAGTTCAACAGCAGCATCTGTAAAGTTAAGAAAACATCATTATACATATAAACCTGAAATGCAATCCAAAAAAAGAGAGTGCTTTTAACTAAATTAGAACAAATTACAAACCTAAATGCACCGTCACACTTCCTGAAATGTCTTGCCAATTACATGGGTAAGGAGAATATAAATTTAAGAATCAAACCTAATACTCAAATACCTAAATAGTTCTACAGGAGAACATTAACCATGTAGTATCTCTATGCTTCCATTTCTAAAATTGATAAACTACTCTGCTATTATACTCAAATCTTTTCTTCTTTTCTCTTTTAATGAAGTCAATTGATTAACAAACATTCGTATTCTAATTTTCCAATCCCCAACAATAAGGCCAACATGAAAACAATTGATTCTACTTTTTTCATCATCTTTGGGTGAGTTCTTTCTCTGCACCCAACCCACCTTTTTTTTTTTGGGTGAGATGGTTAACATATTTGAGGTTATTGGTTTAATTACAGATGGGAAAACTAACTTTTTTATGAGAGAAATATGAAGTGGTAGGGTTAATGTTGCCAGCAGAAAGTTTAGTTCACTTGAATAATGTTTATGCTCTCCCATCACCATCAAACACTGAGCTTTACATCTTGAATAGTTGAATTAGAGTAACTTTATTTACAACGATCACCAAACTGTGATACAAAACTACAATGAGAAAACAGAAGTGCATAGAGAGAAAACAAAAGAAGCAAATGAACTATTAGTTATGTTAACATAGCATAGGGAGAGGGATAGGCACACCGCCCATGGGTGGCACCAATGGGGGCGCAGGACGGGGCATCATACAGGAGAGGCAGGGGGTCATTTCAAAGGGGGGAAGAAAGAGATAACCACAGCAGGCGCTAGCTTGCTGTAAGCAGCAGTGTCGCCATCCTTTTTCCCTATAGTATATATTTTACTTTATTCCAAGAACACTCCAAAAGTTGTGGGTCAAAATAATATAAATAAATAAAATAAGTACAACTTGATGCAGATAAATCACAAAAGGCTTATTTTAGTGGAAATAATCCTTCGGTTGGGTTCTATACAAGTTAGACTTTTGGTCCAATGGGTTTCCATTGTAATGGACCACTTTAATGGGCCTAAAATATGGGTAGAAGAAAAGAATATGGGATTTACTTCATTCGTTTAGTTAGAGACCTGTATGTTTCCTATCAATTTAGGAATGGCTTAAGCCTCTCTTTTTTGGAGTTTGTATCTGTTTTTGAGTATTTTCTATTAAGTTTTTAAGGGGCTATAGCCTTGTACACGAATTTGAGTAATGAATTTGGCTTGTTGCCTTCTAAGTTCTGTGGTAATTCAGAGCATTGGTACAGTTCCAGTCCCTGTTGTGGTGATTGAACAGGTTTGATTAGTGGTGACTCCAATCAATACCTTGTGAGAAAATCAGGTATTGTTATTCTATTCTCCTGATCTCCTCTTCAAGATTATCAACTCAGTTTTCTGTTCTTCCATAACCTGCAATCAATTCTCAGTTATGTTCATGCAATAGAGCTATCCTACTTACACTAGGACTGCTGGAATCAAGGCTTTCTACATGTATGATTCATAGATTCTGATTTCAGAAAATCTTTATTGTCAGTACTCTAAACATTATGACCAGTTTCTGATGTATTCTTCATCCGCTGAATTTGAGTACTCTACCAGACTTTTGACCAGAACAGTGTTGTTGATCTTGTTTATTTGAATTTATCTTTAAATCTGGATTTCATTCCGTTACTACGATTGTAAGGTTGCTCCATTGCAACCAAGTGTTCGCAGGTTTGAGCTGGGAAACAGCTTCTAAGGCTGCCTACGTTATGACCCTCCAGCCTCCCTAGACCCCGCAGTGGCGGGAGCCTCGTGCAATGGGTATGCCATCTACTGTCATTCTGATATTTCAAAGGATTTCAAATTCCTGAGCCCTAGATTATTTAGAACTACATTATTTAGTATCATAGTCATGGTCAGCAGTGAATTAAGTCCCTCTGAGATGACCTACATCCAAACTTTTCTTAATCAAGTTCTTGGAGAGTTGACGCAGCAAAATAACGATTGGCTCTGTGATGCAGCAACACTCCGATGGATCAACCCAAGCCTGCTCCAAAACCCGGACCAAGACCCAAATCCAATTTGGGTTCCAAGTTACTAATTTGGATTCCAATTTTAATAGAATATTTAGGATTTTATTTTTATTTGAGAATATTTGTTTCCTATTTGAGTCCTTAGTTGTTTCTTTATTTTGTTAGCTTAGGGGTAGGAGATTTTATTACTTAGTTTTTTTATTTTAATTAAAAGGTTTTTAATTTTTATTTTATTATATATTGGACATGTAATTCATGGGAAGAACAGTTGATTAATGAAGAAAAAAAAAGGTGATTGTGAAACCCTTCCCTGCAACCTCTCTACCTCCCCTCTCCTGTTCTCTTCCTTCCTCCTTTCTTTGTTGTAACTGCTGAAACCCTGTTCTGGGCGACACTAACAGGTTCAGGTAAGCTTCCTCGATTCATCAACAGAGGCCGATTGGACCTGAAATTGGAATCAGATTCATACCCTATGTTCCCCTCCCCCAGTTCCTTCCATCCAGCGAGTAATAAACCTGCAACAGGTTCAGTTCTGAGTTTTTTTTGTCTAACCCAGTTGCAGAAATTAAAAGCTATTTGTTCCCTTGATCTTAGAGCCTGCAATGGCTCATACTCGAGGTGTTCGAGGTTGCGAATACATGCCTGAAGTTTCAGATCCAACCAATAGGTATTGAAGTTCTCACCTTTTGTTTCTCTGCTCAACCGTTTCTCTTCTGTCGTGAGGAAGAAGACAACCTTTTCTTCTCACGATTTCTCTAATCCCCTCTTTCTTATTTCTTAATTTCCTTCAATACCCCTTCCCTTCCTCCCATATTCTTCATTGTCCTTTTTTTTTTCTTACATCTAATTCCTAATTTACCCTTTCTACTAGAACTTTGTACACCAGTGATTATGTCTTGAAGTTCTAACAAATTACAAGTCTGCCACCATTATGATCTTCAATCTATTTATAGGATTGCCACTCCCTTCTAGATATCATCATATTTACTATTCTTCCACCCGATGTGCTAATTATTTAAGTGGGCCCACATCCACCTGGTTTGAACCTCTTGGGGCCCACGGGACCCCCCATTACTCTGCTTCAGCAAAGACTCAGAATGCCAGAATCACCTTTTACTTTACATATTGATCTCAAATTTGCACCTCCACATGAAGAGAAGAGACCACCAATCAAAGAAAAGGAACTTGAGGTCAAGGAGAAAGTGTAAGAGATCACAGTGGAGTGCCTGTCGATTCAAAGACGGAAGACCTATAAGTAGAGGATTTTAATGTGGGGTATACATTACAGAGTTCAAAGCAAACAACTTTGACGTAGTGTTTGAACTTGGAAGATAACGCTAAGAGTGAGGACAAAATCAAGGACACTCTCTAAGAAACCAACAATCACAATGGTATTCTTGAAGTAGAGTTTTCCTTATCACTTCAATTCTTGAACAAGAAAATCTCCAAGGTTGAGGACTTTATTCCGACTATATTACACAACCAAAGTTCTGTTTGGGAATGGTCAAAGCTGCCACTCACATGTTTCCCCCTAATCACTACAAAACTCATGGATGAGTTTTTCAAGCCGAGGAGAATTGATGCAGATTAAATCACAAATAGCTTAATTTAGTGGAAATAAGCGTTCTGTGATTACATGTTGGGCCTTTGGTCCAATGGGTTTTCATTGTAATGGGTCTAAATTATGGGTAGAGGGAAGGAATACGGGATTTACTTCATTAGTTAGTTGGAGTCTTGTTTGAGTCAGTTTCTTAGTCATTTTATGTTTCCTTATCAGTTTAGGCCTTTCCTTTTTGAGTTTAAGTCTGTTTTTGAGGCTTCTTTGTAAGTTTGTAAGGGGCTATAGCCTTGTACAAGAATTTGAGTAATGAATTTGGCTTTCTGCCTTCTAAGTACTGTGGTGATTCAGAGCATTGGTATTGTAGTGGTGATTCAACAGGTTCGATTGGTGGTGACTCCAATTAATACCTTGTGGTGAGAAACACAGGTATTGTCCTTCTATTCTCTTGATCTCCTCTTCAAAATTATCAACTCAGTTTCTACTCTTCCATAACCTGCAATCAATTCTCAGTTCTATTCATACGATAGAGTTATCCTACTTACACTAGGACTGCTGAAATCAAGGGCATTCTGCAGGTCTGATTCATATTCTGATTTCAGAAAATATATGTGTTCAGTACTCTAAACATTATTCTGATATCAAGTTCTGAATCTGCTTCATGAATATTATAATCCTACCTCAAGTGCAATTCTTCAGTAACTAAGAATCTAACCATCAGATTGAGACCAGTTTCTGATATATTCTTCATCTGTTGAATTTCAACCAGACTTTTGACCAGGTCACAGTTGTTGATCTTGTTTATTTGAATTTTTCTTTAAATCTGGATTTTATTCCATCACCACGATTCTGGTCTTTCAAAGGATTCCAAATTCCAAAGCCAAGGTTATTTAGAACTACATTACAAACTGATCAATGTGTCCTGGATTTTACAGTATATTTGATCTAGTGGATGAGTAAGCTCTAAGTTAAGACCTCAAGGAGGAAGCTACTGAAGAAGAGAATAATAGACAGAAACACCGCAAGGAAACATGAAGCTACAACATGCAAACCTGCAGAGAAACAAGATTACAAACAGAACGGCAGCAAGAAACTTTCTAGCCATACCTGCAAGTCCATCATCAAATGAAGTCATAGAAGATTGAATACAGTGACTTGAAGCAAGAGAAAATCCTTCCCCTCCATTCAGAGCCTTCTCAAATGCTTCCTTAAAATGATCCAGTGTTCCGGACCGTATGTGACCCAGCATCGATTGGTAAGCAGGTTGGACTAGCTAAAAGATTCAGCAGAATACACGCAATGAGAAGAGAAGATGAGTGCCTTTCTTGAATAGGATGACACTTTTATTCTTGAATTAGGCAACCCATAACTCGAGTACAAGCTTCAATTGTAATAAACTTGAGTAAAGCATGAAAAGAGAATTTTATATAGGCTATGTTTGGTTGTTAGGGAAATTAAAGGGAAGGGAAGTGAAATTTTCATACTTAAAAAAGAAATATATGTAATCATTACCCATGTGACTTTAACATTAACTTCAAATCATTCCATATTTGGTTATAAAATTTCACTTTATTTTGCATCCAAAACCCTTTGCCATAATATGTAAAATAAAATTTACATGTAAAATGCATCATTACTAAATATGGTTACAAAAATTAAGTAGTTCATGCAATCATATGGAGTAATCATTATAAACATTTCTTTTTAAAGTATGAAATTTCACTTCCCTTCCCTTTAAATTCCCATTGCAACCAAACAGAGCCATAATAAAGTTAAAATCAACCAAGTACATGCACCTTCTACATAAACCAGAGTTTGATTGGATGTCCAGAAACCAGTTATTTAACAGCATTCTCATATGTGTGTGTATATATATATATACATGTGTGTGTGTGTGTGTGTGTGTGTGTGAGTGTGAATTTCAGTATTAGTTCAACATGTGAAATTTATGAACTTTCAGCCGCCAGAGATAACAATTGGTCATTCTAGATGAAGTGATAAATTGTCCAAATTCCCCAACTACATGGTAGAAGCTTTTGAGGTTTCTCTATTGATTCTAGCATCAGAGATTAGAGAGAGACAATCACTTCATCACACCATATCACTTCACTACAACACTTTGGATTGCCCTTAATGCCCATGCCAACAGACGAATGTACAGGATACAGTCTGGGCAGTATTCAAAACACTTTTGGAGAAAGGGAATAAAATATGACCCATATTTTTAAGGCACAAGTGGGGGGAGGGGGGCAGAATTAGTTACAGCAGAGTTAAAAGCTCTTGTTTTTGGCTAATGTGCCCACTCTCTTCATTTCACTCATGTAGAAGCAGAAGGAACTTTGCTACATTTACTGGCGGGAATTCATCGGTCACCATTCCAACCAACATGGAGACCCCCCAAAAAAAATCTTCAGAGGAAGCTACAGCTTTGATGTTGTAAATGATCATCTCATCCTAATGAAGATGTAGAACTAGAAATCAACTAGCAGATGCACTTGTTAAAAATGGGTCCTCAAGGGATTTACACGTGCGGTTTTCGGAAATTCCCTATTATCAAGGTCAACTTGTTTATTATACCTCATTCCTTTGCCTTCAATTGTAATTGGCAATTCTCAACGTTGGTGTATAGGCCTTTATGTCGGGAATCAAGCATATTGTACATCTTGGTTATGGTTATTGTTCCATTCCAATGCGTTGTTTGCTAAAAATAATATATTTCAGTCCTCTATTTATTAAAAATGTAAATTTGAAGGCCTCAGATTATGTACTAGTTATGCATCAACTCAACAATTGTTCTTATATATATTTATATATATATATATATATATATTAAACCAATTATATACCAACAAACTCATTATTTTCTTATACTTTATGCAGTCTAACTTCTTTATTCTTCATCACCTTTCCTCAAAACCCTACGCCTAATTCCTCTCTACTATTCTAAGTCCTATTCCCACCCTTTCACAAGGTCCTAAGCCTAAACTCTAATTTATGCCCCACAAACTGAACCTTTCAAAATCCAACCTCCAAACGAATCAATCCTTTTAGTGAACCAAACCGTCAACTGGTCAGAGGGATCCACTCCAACTAAACTGCTTGCTTAGTTAGCTAAAACAGCCCCTGTATTTGGTAATTTTGTAAAAATATAACCTGAGCCCTAATCTTCTTTTTATATTCTTTTGGAATATGGTAGGAATAACTATCTTTTTGGTTAAGTTCTCAAATGTTCTGAAGACCAATTATGATCAATTTTAGGGTCCAAATGAGCATCTCAATTCTAAATCCTAGTCCTACATTATTCTAAATTTGTTTAACCCAAGAAATATTAATGATGCACCTCCAAAAAACTCTAGAGACACCAATTTGACCATTCTCGATTATAAATCAAACATCCTAATTGTCTCCTCCCAAAATAGCATGTAAAACAATCGTTCAAAATATTTTGGAATCATAAAAGAAACAGTGTTCTTACTTATCCCACAAAAATAGGACTAGTGCTACAGAATTCTAATTCTAGAAGAGTTGAAGGATTTTAAGTAATACTTGCAACAATTTTGCCCCTAGCTGCTGCCGCTTTGCTGTCCTGACACCTTCATCAAAATAAATAGCTTCAGCATCATACCTGCAAATAGAAGAATGAACTCAACAACTTAATTTTGTGAAAGAAACATTAATAGTACACATTGAGAAATTTCCCGAAAACAGAGTAAAAATATAACACAACAAAGAGAGTCAATAAATAATTAAAATTCCACCCCACATGTAAAAAAAATTTCATGCTAAAAAACTGGACAACATTTTTCCGTAGCATACCACTCTCTTTATAGGCAATGCAAAGTAAGACTTCTTTAGTGCAACGACTGTTCAAGCATTGTCATCATATTGAATTCCTCATCTAATGTGTAGAATATGTGTGGAAAGTACAAATTGGTCTTTCCATTATACAGTGATGAGCTCCTTAAAAGATGGGAGCAAGAGATCCCGATCTGATGGCTAGATTTGGATCATATCTGACTCAGATCTAATGGTCAGGTTAGATGGAAGATGATAACAGAATTTTAAATTAAAAGTTCAAGATACAAGATCTGAAATCTAACAACCCAAATAATGCATATCAATGAGATGGAATAGAGCCTATTGGAGGGCTAGGATTCATGTTCCCGACCCCATTTAGCTGAGATTCTCCTGCCTTGTTGGGTTGGGCCTATTTCCTCTTACTCTCAACGGTATACTCTCATCGTTTCGCTCCCCCTCCCCTTTTTTCTCTGTTGTGTTTTGTATGGATCCATGTAGTTGACCACATTAAGTTGGGATAAGGCTGAGTTTGTTGTTGTGGTGGTTGTTGTTGTAATGAGATGGAATAGAGAAGGAGAAAGAAAAGGGTGATCAATGGTAGATAGAGAGAATATTTAGCAGTATGGGAAGGTTAATGGTTATAGGTGACATAAAAATAAAAAAATAAAATAAAAAATTCTTTCCACAAGAATGGTTCAATGTGTGAAGAAAAGTAGATGTCCATTAAAGGAACGAGGGAGAGAGAGAAAACGGGAGAAAAATTAGGAGAGAGAAAAGATCTTAAGAAGTAGAAATAAGTATTGACTTTAAGGGAGGAGAGAGAAAATAACAAGAAAGAGGAAGATCTCTTACCAAACCGAGAGAAGAGAGAATTTCATAAACACAAGAAATTATGAAATAAACAAAACTAATCCACTCAATTCCATCCAACAGGGTGGTTATATATTTATAAAATGATAGGAAGAAGAAAATCAAATTATTTATCTAATAAGAACTCTAAACAAACTAGCTAGATAAGCTATGTATAGCAGAGATCAAGATGTTGAGATGGATGTGCGGCGAAATTAGAAAGGTAAAGTAAGGAATGACCATACTAAAGCTGATTTGGGAGTTGCCTCGATTCATGATAAGCTCCGAGAAAGCTGTCTGAGGTGGTATTGGCCATGTTCAACAGGGACCTGGGGATGCACTAGTAAGGAGGAGTGATCTGATTCAAATTGAAGGATCTAGAAGAGCTAGGGGTAGGCCTAAAATGACCATAGGAGAAGTAGTGAGGAAAGACATACATAGTTTAGGTGTTGTCCCAAGTACCTCGAATAGATCTGACTGGAGGGCAAGAATCCATGTAGATGACCACGTTTAAGTGAGATTTTACTGATTTGTTGTATTGTGTTCCTCCCCTTTTACTTCTATATTTCTTTTTGCTGTCTTTGAACGGATCCATGTGGCCGATCACATTTAGTTGGGATAAGGCTGAATTGTTGTTGTTATAGACAAGCTAGCTAGACACATAAGGAGACTAAATTCCTAATACACAAAGTCACAAACAACTTAGACAACTCAAACCCACAACCAGCCCAGGAAATATAATATAATATCTTAAATTTAAAATAATCCTAGTCAAAATCTAATCAAGACCCTTATCTGCCTTTAAACACTAATTTAATAAGAGAAAATTACATGATTGCCCCTCCCACCCCCCCACCCCCCCTCTTTCCTTAAAAACTATCCTGCCCCTGACATAAAAAATTTGAGCTTATACTAGTCAAAGACTCAAAATCAATCCCAGACACAATCTGGATCTTGGATTGCTTCTGCATTAAAGTTACTGCCAATGCTTTCTCTTGTGTGAACTCTATATAGAAACATGACGATACCAAACTATGATGTAATTAACCATAAGAAGGGTCAACCAAGAGAGGATTAGAATATCAGAAACAGAGAAAAAGAAACTAACAAGCATAAAGGTGTCATTTCAACAATTTTAAACATGGTAAGAGGGAACAGAAATGTAAGACAGCTGTTCTTGTCCAGTTGTCACTAATAAATAAGATAATAATTTTATAAAAATAAACATAACTTTAATATGAAACTCTACCGATGAGAAGAACCCCAAAAAATTAATGAGTTCAACTTCATAACTGGCTAACCCACCCAAGAAACACAAACCCTCTGTAATCCATCAATTTCTTATGCCAAAGGTTAAATAATGGATACTTGAACAAAAACTACATAACCTCATAAAATCAAGTGATAGTATTACAAGAAGCAGTTTTACATGTTAAGGCAAAATAACATGTCTTCTCATGAGATAAATTGAACTAAATCATGTATTACAACTATTAAATATTTTATTCATGATCACAGGCGACTGGTTCCACTATTACAAAACAGCTGGAGCACTCACTCTGATAAACAAGTGTCTAGGATTACACTGATCTTTTTCCCAAAGCCCATAACTGGTCCAGACTGGACAGCCTCTTCCAGCTGACACCATTCCTGTGATAATTTGAAACAAAGAGAAAACACTGTCAACAATTTTGCATTTTAGAAAAGAATCAAAATAGAATGTTCGATGATGCACATCAAATACCTCATTTGCAGTTAAACAAGAATACTTTTCATTCGCAATTTCCTCACAACGTACAGTTGCAACCATAACCTACAAACAGAGAACAAAGGAACATATACATCAGAGCCAATTTGCATCTTTTACAGAAGGGGTCCAAAAAAGTGATTATTTGCCAGGTCACCTTGTGAGCAGGAAGGTCAAGGTCCTTGTTCTCCTTAATAATTTTCCAAATCTGCTGTGCACTGAAAGAAAACCCTGAAGCAGGAACTACACCCCTTCGATCTCCAGCAAGTCCGCCAGGAGCTATAGAATGATTGAATCGCTGCCTTAAACTAGAGACCTTCAATAACAACAAAGAGAAACTAAATATGAAACAGTGCATCTCCAAAATATTATTCACAAGTTAAAGGTCGGCAGAAAAATCCTTTCGAGTTTGACAACCACAGACTATTATTCCATAGCTCATGTACCTGATCTCTAAATTGCTCTTCCTTTTCTTCATAACTAGAAAGTGCCACAACTTCAACCTGTCGTTTAAACAACCATACCCCATGATGTTACAACCATGTGAGCATTTATTAGTAATGAATGAAGAAATTACAGCCAATATTAAATGGGTGAGAGCAGAAAATCTAACATTGAAAAATTCACTCAATGGGGTTTCTTTGTGCGCTTCTGGTTTAGGAACAGAGTCCCATATCTGCACAGAAAGAATTAGGTAAAGAAGCGTATCCATAAAACTCCAATAGATGCAGAAAGAATCACTAGGTTCGATACCTTCTGAATATCTTCCCTCAGAATAGGTTCCAAGTTTTCCAATGGTGTCTACATAACAAAATCAAGGGTAAAGAAGAAATAATTAGTGATCAATAGCCATCAAGGAGAACAAGAAAAGATTGTAAAAGCTACAACTCTCCAGACAGTAGATAGAAATTGGGAGCATACCCTTGTTTTATCACGTATGACAAACAACAAAGTTGTTTTACGTGGACTGAACAATCGCATCATGACCTGGTATAGAAATATCATCAGAAAAGATAACCAAAATAGCTAACACATTGGAAACATTCCTGGACAGCATATACCCCAGGAAAAAATACCTGAAAAACAGTCTTTAGAAGAGGCTTATTTGCAGCCTGCTCACGGCCAACATCATGACACCACCTAACACAAGAATAATTTCAGTGCATGTACAACAAAATAAGTCCCCGAGTAAAGAAGAAATGATCCAATGAATGGAAACTTAAGATGCGTTCCTGATGCCAGAGTAGTGGGCTTACATATTTATGAGTACTATATCCGAAACGGCAAGAGCAAAAAGGGCACTTTGCTTCTCAAATGCAGTATCATCCTGCAAATAATACAAAGGCGTTATATAAGGACCAAAAGGTATAGATGCATATCTTCAAACTCTAGTTCGAAACCAAATCTTTTATCTCATATTAAAGACAAATTAGTTTTATGCCTTCACCAAATCATGAACAGATACTGCATGAGACTAGATTGAATCTTAACTAAATCATGTGCCAGAAAGGTTCTTTAAATAAAATAGAATTAGAACATCTTATCCCTTACACTAATAGAAAATCAAAGAAAAACAGCAAAAACAAATTCCAGGGACAGTCAATCACCGTCATAAACCAAATGTCACCAACAAAAAGGATTCAGATCTTGGAACTTCCACATTTAATGCATTTTAAAAAATATTTAACAGGTAGAAAGTGGAAAAATCTCAATTTTGCAAAAAAAATTTAAAAAATATATATCATGGATAAAGACTTCAGGCTCTTTAAATAAAACATTCAATGTTTATATGGTTCTTCATATATTTAGTGTCTTGGGCAATGTATAAGCTTTTAAGAAAAAGAATTCCTTAGTGAGAAGTGATTTATAAAAAATAAAAAAATAAAAGAAAGGCATATGATGTCAATGATGCACAATAACATAAAAGATGACTTGCAGTAGCACCTCTCCTCTTTCTCTTCCATCAGTGCCCTCCAAATCCATGACAATTGTGCATGGTTCAATGTCAACACATCGTGCCATCCAAATACCCTTGGTTGTTTGAGACCTGGAAAGATGCATTTTTTCAACACCTAATCATTAACCAAGTACCATGGATTTGAAAAAAAATTTGAATTTTAAAGTTAAAAAAAAAACTTGCCTTCCCTTAAAAGCATCCATCTCTCTAAAGTTGGTACGAAATAGATGGTTCAGAAGTGTGCTCTTCCCTGCCCAAATCATAGAGGATAGATGAATTATTTTGAATAACCGTACTCCAGTAAATTTATGGAACAGTATATACATCCCAATACAATTGTGAGGGAAAACACACACACATCTGGCAGCATGTTTAAACCTCGTCTCGTTTAATGTACACAATAGTTTACATTATCAATATGCTTATGAAACAGAAAGCAGGGAAAATAGCATGTCTAAACAAACAGCTGATGCAATAATTGTTCTTGGCAATATGTTGGAATGGCAAAAGCCACACATATGATGCAAGATCTGGTGGTACATCATAATTAGGATAACTATGAAACTGGATAGCATTGTTTAATTTTCTCCCTCTGTTGGGGAGGTAGATTTGGGTAGGTAGGAAGGAGGTCGGTTGTCTGATTCATTAGTGAACTGAGAGGGTTTTAACTCCACAACTAAGCCATCAAAACTTGTAAACTTCACCAAGTTAGCAAGTTGGCAGCTCCAAAATAGATCAAGAAAGATTTTGTGTTCTAATAGGATCGATTGTTCCCATGGATAAGAATCATAATGTACCAAAATATAATACAATCCAACTTGTTTCAGACAAGACCGGGTAGATAACAAGTTGTAGGTCAGTACCTGTTGGGTTTACTAAACTTAGTGTTTTTTCGCGTTGTAAATTCAAACACAACTCAAATTCAAGATGGCTTCATTCAAGGATTTGGATAACCCCACCCAGTCCAAGCTTGACAATATAAGATTTGTCTTAGGCCTTCATTTATTATAATAATTATTTGCTCCAGGTGTGAAACACATTTATGTTCAAAACCTTGATAATAAAATGACCATAAAAGCAAGCACAGCGCAAACATTTTCCGTTCTCCATTCCAAGAGAAGAAGGATTCCAGAACAAGTATCATATACATACCACTACTTTGTGGACCCATGATAGATACAACAGCATAGGAGAGTCCGCAAGCACCAAGATTCACCTCCTTTGTGAAGTTGTCTAGTCCAGTCACATTAAATGTACCATCTCCCTCAATGAGGTGGGTTGAGCAACAACCATCACCCATCCCTGCTAAATCAAGCAAGTCAATGAATAAACTTAAATAATAGCTTCTAATGAAATTGTAGTTCATGGGCCAATAACATATCAGCTAAACTTGAAGAGCTTAAGAACCTATCAGTTGGCGCATTTGCTCTGCAATATGATATTCTTCCAACATTTAGAATACATGTACATGAGAGAGAGATAGAGGGACCCTTTACATTTAGCATAAAAATCCTAGCCCTAGCAACAACTAAACTAAAAAGGCTCTTATCATTATGATCTTCTTTCTTGAGGCCTATAGTACCCATAATGTTAGATTTCATGACAACCAATCCTGTTCCATATTCCAAATCCTTGTCTAAACATGCTTCCCAACCATTAGTGGTTGCGTTTTGAAAATTACACTAAGTGCACCAGATAGTTGAGTATCAATTCCAAAAACTCATTTGAACTATTCATCACTGCATTTAATGATTGAAAAACACATTTTATCCAGAAAGATACACATGTAGTACAGAATATAACGTTTAAAGTTCACAAGCTGCTACTCGGTATCACAAATGGTAAAAGAGTCTCCAGACATAGCTCACAACTGTTAATCCTCATGAAAACTGTCATCTCGATATTCTGGGAAAAGTCAAAAGAAATAATTTTGCTGATGAAATTTAATACTAAGCTCAACTGATATTACACTAAAAAGCAGAATCTCCATTGCCAGTTCCAAACAGATCAAAAATAAGAAATTAGGGTGGAGTGGGGGGAAGGGGAAGGGGAAAAGGGAGAACCTTCAGACGCATTAGATCACAAAACCACCCAAAACAAAAGGAATGGTTACCGCAAAAAATAAAATTACCAATAAGAAGAACAAAAAAAAAAAAACAAAAATCAGATCAAATTCGCAGCAGAAGAACAGATTGGTATTTAGAAACAGAAGAAGATGGAAATACATACCCATTGGATAAGTTTGACTGCTACCTAGGCCAAAGTAGAGAAGAGGAAATTGAAGCTGAAGCTCAGACGGACCTCCGAAATCAAGAAATGGAGGAGGATCGAGTTCCAGGAGAGATCAGAGAAGAGAAGAATGATCCAAGATGGCCATCGCATCACCCTACTTTTTAAAAAGTATCCAAAGCTTGACTGCTTCCTCTGTTAAACATATTACTATAAGATTTGAAAAAAAAAATCATATAAATACGTTCGCCGTATATGAAATTAAATCAAATAGCTATTTTGTATACGTTGGCTTCGTATAAATATACGGTTTTCGGAGAAAAAGATGATTTATGAGATTTATGGGAACCCAGAAAGAGCCGGCGGAAAGGCGTTTCTCCCACCGGCCACCACGCCCTTTTTATTCCCCAATGCCCACCGAGTCACCGACGCTGGTAGGTCCCACAAACCGTCCAGCCTTCCGTTTGCGTAAGAAATTGTCATTTTCTCGTCCTTTTTGGTAAAAATGATCTTTTTATGTTTTCATTTTAGGTTATGTCTCGTGGCCAAGAGGAAAAAAAATAAATAAAAAAGAATCTATAAAATAAAAGAAAATAAAAGAAATTGTGAGAAAATAAAAAGAATATGTATGTTTGATTACCATGAGAAGAAAAAAAAATTTTAATTTTAAATTTTAAAAGAGAGATTCATAGGAAATCATTGTGTAACCATTCACTTCTTGTTTTATTATGTTTTTCATATTTTCTCATGTTTTCTTGTGTTTTTAGCAAGGAAATTTAGGGAGAGAAAAAAAAAATTCACAACTCCCAAGGATAATTTTGAATTTGAAAAATATAATCTTCTCATTAGTGAAGACATATCAAGTACAAAGAAAAAGGTACAAAAATTGTATTTTTTTCTTTTATTTTCTTTTATTCTCTTGATTACCAAACACAGCCTTACTGTTCTTTATACAAGTTCCGTCACTTCTTAAAGTCATCCTCCCCCTCTCGCTTTAAGTCCAAAACACAATTAGAATATCTTAAGTCAAGAAAATAATACCATATTTTTTATTTTTTTCTTTCATTTTCTTCTCTTAGGTACTAAACCCAATTCTATGGGTATTAATCTGTTAGTCCGGATTGAACCAGTTTTTGTCTTGTATTAAGTCAAATTGTTGAGACAAAAGTTTGGCTCCATTGGTTTGGTCTGGTTCGATTCAGTTTTTCATTGGATTGTTTTAATGGGCTCTTATCGGTTCATTATCATGTTATTACTAGTCTAGTTCAATTTCTTTATATATATACACATTAAATTTTTTTTCCGAGTTTCCCTACACCCATGGTGAATGGGAATAGATCTAGGAAGTATCATGAGGATTTTTATGAAGTACTAAAACCCTATAAAAGTTAATGAACCTCATAGGATGACGTGATGATGGTAGACCTCACCACCTAATAAAGGAAAAGTTTGTCCATAAATTTTAGTGGGAAAAAAAATTTTTCTTTTGATAACAATAAGTATAACATTCCTTAGTACACAAATACATTTTTTTTTTTTTTGTGAAAGTATACAAATAACTTTCAAAGCATATAAATGATTAAATATAATCCTAGTCATCCCGAATAATCAAACATCGATTCTATTTTTAAGTATACAAGCAAATATTAAAATAAGTCCAAAACCATAATAACTTTTAATTATTAATTAATTTTATGTAAAGTATACATTTTAAATGGGTCCTAATAGTTCCAATTTCTTATTGAATTGTTTTCAACCCATTGAAAACTCATCCCAAAATCGTCTCTTTCCATTTATAATGAAATGAATAATTTTAATCTTTGACGGGTGGATCAATTTCTGGATAGTATCTTGTTATGATCACAAATTGACACCGTTAGGCGCATGAAACCGGCAGCACAATCACATTTATCATCTTTCCCCCATGTGGCTATCACGTAACGGAGTTGTAGGCTTTAGAAGATCCAGATTGGACGAATGTGCAGCCACGTTGGATAGCAAGCCGAGATCCTTACCGTCAGATTCGAGTTGATCAAAATCGTATATTGAAACGCTATGCTTTGTTCTTTGGAGTTTACGAAAGCTAGTTAGTCCTCGTGATCATCACCCTTCTTTGCTTACTTCATTGGCGTTGGTGACCGCCCCACAGCCCAAAGCTGCCGAAAGCTTTGGAAATTGACATCATCCATGGGCCTCCATCTGGGCCCATATAATAATAATGACCCCAACAAATATAAATTATGGTCTCCCGTCCAGTCTCCCTTTCGAATTTTTTTCTTTTTTTTTTTTCTCCGCTAATGAAGAATCCCTTGGATCTACCTGATTTTACGATTTAGGTCCAAAGGTATTTATCATACCTAATCATATGTAACCCATGTAACAAATCTGTTACGGGAAGACTCAAACTTAAAACATCTATTAACACACATCATCTTTGGACCACTGAAGCTACACACGGGATGTCAGACTCCCTTTCCACTATATCATTTCATATTTTATGTTATACAATTGTAGAATTCTTACGTAGAATTTAATTGTAGGAGCCTTACATATTCCATCTAAAACCACATGAAGTGTAAAACTTCACTAGAATCAGGTGAAATGTAGTTTTAAGTGTTTGTACAAGTATTGATATGTATCATTGTATTGGACTATATTGATATGATTCCATATTAAAACACCATTTTTCATTAAAAAAAATATGCACGTTGTATTAGGCAATCCAATATTTATTCCTAAGACCACATGGGAAGGAACAATTCCTTTTCTATTGATGATGTGACTTTATAATTATAAAAAAAAAAAAAAAAAAAATTCTCACGCCCTATTTTTTAGGGTCACAAATATCCTCTCTTGACTTGAATGTCAAACTTTAGGAGATTCTTAAGAGGGGAAAAAAAAATAGGTGCAAAGAAATAATATGGAAAAAAAAAAAAAAAAATTATCATTAATTCTCACACCCTATTTTTTAGGGTCACCTCTTGACTTGAATGTCAAACTTGAGGAGATTCTTAAGAGGGAAAAAAAAAAAAAGGCA
>NC_056570.1:11888579-11905443 GCF_013358625.1 Macadamia integrifolia
TACCCAATACTTTTCTAGTCTTCTTTGCATTTATTTTTTTTTATTTTTTATTTTTATTTTTTAATGGGCCAAATTAGGGTCATATCCATGTAAATCTCAATTCAAAGTCAAGCATTGTCGGAACATGATCCATTATAAAAACTTCCATGCGTATGATATGCTTTCACAATGTTGATTAATTCCACTTGTATAATGGTTGTAAAGACATGTAGCATTAATATCTTTTTTGGTCAAATAGTTGAATTTCATATCTTCTATAGGCACCAATATAGACTAAACCGACTTGTGAACTTGGGTAACTTCACCTAGATCTGTTTCACAATCTGATACCTCCGTGCCTAGTCATTTCATTTGTGGGTGATTAAAGTGAATTGATTAAGCTAAATCCTTCAAATTTGTTTGGAGATTATCTGTTCTTATCAGTTGTTTGGTGCTTGTCCCAAAGTGTTGGGAAATCATCCACGTCACACCAATCATAATGTGAGAATAAAATTCGGTGATAAAAATTTCAAAAGGTCACGAAGGACAAAGAATGTAAGTGCAAGGTCCACATGGTAGGAGATGGCATGAAAAAACATCCGTTGATGTGGCTATTTTTTATTTTTGTAGAAAATGAAAATAAAACAAAAAAAAAAATAAGAGGATCAATGTGTGATAGATTAATAATGATATTGTGGTCCTAATGTTGAATGGGCATAAGTTCCCTAAATAGACCATATGTCAAATTTGATAGTCTTTTTTGATTAAACAGCCATAGTTCACTTGGTACTGAAGTCTAGTTTGTAAATGCCTTTCTTCAAACAAGTTGATTGTTTATAGATTTTTGAAAAGGGTGTGCAAACTGTTTGATTGCCCAACCATGTGTCTATCTCTTTCTCCCCCAGGACCCCACCCTTAGTGAAGACTCCTTTCCCATGGCTGCCCATTACTCCCCTACATTTAAGGGTATGACCATGGCTACTGTAGATCATGTCCACTCTATCCAACGGTTGGAATGAACAATAAACAACATGCCTTGGTAACAATAATAATTTTTTTTTCTAAAATTCTACATTACAAATATTTATAAAGATTTTAATCATTAAGTAAATATGAATGAATCTATGTGATATAGGAGCTTGCATTCATTCCACCTGTCAATTTTTAAATTCAAAACTAAATACATAAGTCGAGCCAAAATTAGGTTCAACTATATCCTTTTGCCATTGCTTGGTGTAAACTCCATAAGATATCATTGGCCTTTAATGGCAACACAATCCCAAAAAGGATTATAATTCAAAACATACATAATGAAATTTTGTTCTAAAAAGAATAGTAGAAGCCCAACCACTATCATATGAAGCTGGATCTAAGCAACCATCACAAATAAGTACAAGTCTATCATCGGATGGTAAATTTTGATATCTTTAGCCTTTGATGTCAACACAATCCTTAAAAACGTCATAGCTCAAAGAGACAAAAATGAAATCTTATTTATAGAGAACAATAGAAACCTAACCACTATCATATGAAGCTAGATCTAAAGCAACCACCACAAATAAGTACACGCTGAACCCGATATGGTAAAGTTTGATATTCGGCAAGAAACATGAAGAAAATTAATGGAGTTGCATTTGATGTTGAAAAACACACTTATTTACGAAATAATCAAATAAAATACATTATTATAACTGAAATATATAGCACATAACAGAGATCCGTCTTAGAAGAAAAAAAAAATGTGGAACAAACTAGGGATTCAAAGAAATCAAACAAAGACATAGCTCGGAGACAAACCGTGCATAGACCTAAAGGCCCAATAACACATGCTTAGAAAATAAGAAAAGACGCCATATAGATGAATCCCATGGGGACATGGTTATGGCATGGGAGATAATCCCACATTGGTTTTTTTTTTTTCAAACCAAGTTTTATGGGTCAACTTACATGTATCTGGACTAATTATCGGAGAGACTAGCACAACAATCCACCGCCATATTATCCCACGTTAGTGATACAAGGAACCTCTCCTTAATGATAAGTAAGGAAAGAGGTTATTTGAGGCGCCTACCAAGGTAAATTATCCCTCTCTCTACTCTATATATCTTATTCTCATATGAAATGATCTCTCTACGCTTATACACGAAGTTCGCTCTTCATTGTTTTTCTCCGATTCCATATATGCTGACTATGTACCATGGTTTAAAAAAATTGGAATAAAAGTCGAATCAGTTAATTAGATCAAAATTGATCATTGATCAAGATCAATCCTGATTCCGGCCAAGGTTTTTGAGACCAATTCCGGATCAAATGGGAAGCGATTCGACCTCAATTCGGAGATTAAGCATTTTTTATTTGGAAGGGGCGAAAAATAATGACCAGTTTCGGACCGATTAAAACGGGAATCGGCACTGACCGACTCGGATGCCGAGTCTGAATTTTAAAACCCTGCATACGACGGGGAAGGTAGAGTTGCGAGTCTTGCGACCGTGTTAGTGAAGTTGTTGACTGACGAAGCGAAACACAGCGACCAAGTTCAGGCGCGAGCTCCGAGACCAGTTATCTTATCCCCTTTCATCAGCGATGGTGAGAATCATCTTTAACATTGTGAAGTTACAGACATGAATCTAGGCCCTATAGTCGTTAAGGTCGTTATGTTCTTCATCTTCTGATTGTTTTTGTTTTTTGTTTTGATTTGGAAAAAGGCTCAAGAAGCAAAACCCATCACAAGTCCTGTACCAGAAGCGTTGTATCCGACATTGGCCCTTTTCATGCTTGCGATCGGCTTAGTAGTCACCGCTTCATTCTTCATGTGAGCCATCCAATTCAACTCACGCTTCATTAATCTCTGAAATATAATGTGATAGAACCTAGATCTATGAGTCGAATTCAATTTTCTTTATTTAATTTTGTTGCATATTTTTTACTTTGTTTGAATGCGAGCGAAGTTGTTAATGATTTTGTATTCTTTGGAATCTGCTTTTGTTTGATCTGAATTATCGACAATTCTGGGAATTATCAGGTTATAATCGGTTGTTGACATTTTTCATTCTAGAAAAAAAAATTATCTTTTCACGTTGGCGATTTATGTATGATTTTGACTGCCAAGTGAAATCCTGGATGATCCTTAAAACAATGCTTAGCAGGGCCTTGACTATCTTTGAATCTAGTTTTTTTATTATCGATCTGTTATACTTTTGAGTTGGTCATTTCAATCCAAAATTGCTGCTTTTCCTCTGTTACTGGCAATTAGCTTGCCTACCTTTGTCTCTTATAGCATTCCAAAGAAGAAGAGTTGTTGTTTCTCTTCATTATAATGCAGTACTAGCCTGTGAATTTATGAGATGTCCATCATCGAATATATGTGATACATTATTATAATTCATTATTCATGTGATTGAAAGTGAGTTATATATGCATCAAGTAATTTCATCGCCAACTAAGAATTAACTGCTTCAGCTCTAAATTTTAAAGATAGGAGGTACCCATAAAACATTTGTTGTCGGCAGAGTCATATTTAAGTGGAAACATTATTGCACTTGTTTACACACAAGTGCCCTAGCATGTGGGTGTGAGTACATATATCTGAAACAGATGGGCTTTGTTGAAGAAAGATTATAGTGGCTTGATTTGCTAAATTTGTTGCTCCTTTCACCCTTAAGTTGCACTTCAAGCATGCATCATAGTTGGTGGTTTCATATTTGGTTATGGGAACATCAGAACATGCCCAATGCTTTGCAGCCTCGCGCCCATTCTTCAGTTTCATATCGTTAATTCCATGCCCATGTGAATCATTCATCATATTGGCACAGAAGCCATCATAATGGTTGCTGTGGTTTTCTCCATGAAAAAATTAAAATTGATGTGAAAAAACTTGGTCTATTGCGCATTTGCACTGATCTAGAAGTGTGCCTTCCTTTACTCAAAATCACCAATAGTGGAATGGTTCACTATCCTGTACAAGAAGGTCTCCCATGACTTAATTTGAAAGAATCTACTGCTAACTTGTTTGAAGAAACAGCAATAGCTGCCTGTTGTAGCTTTCCTGGCAGCAGAATTTGGTCCATAGATATGCTGCACCCTCTCCCATTCATGTGTAAGTTTCAGCCCTAGCGAGATTTGATACATCCTAAGTGAAGCATTCAGAAATGTTGAAAAGTAATGTTTGGATAACAGTTATCCAGCTAGGAATACAGGGGCGGAAGTTCATACAAGGTGGGTTATTAAACTGAGACAGCCCATATAATTTGATATATGGCAAATCCGGATGTACCCTATATATTAAGCAGTTCAGATTCATCTATCAACCCTTCCTATGCCTCAAGTCAGACAATACATACACCGAATCTAGCAACACAGCATCCTTGTAACCTCCTTCTCTTTGGAAGTGGTGGGGGAGGAACCTAATATCTAAGTAAGAATATAAGTACACTATTTATTATGAGTAACACCTATGAATAATAAATATATCATTTATTTTCAGTATGACGTTACTGGAAGTACTTTCTTCTTTCATTTTTTGAATAGTACTTGATGACGTAGAAAGAACCATCATTTTTTTTAAGGGAATGATGCTGTAGACCTCTTGTCATGGCCATTCACATGCATGCGTAATCAAGTGGAATGGTATACAGATACCCTCAATTCTTTCCTGCTTCTTTTGAATTTTCATGGAGTTGATTTGAATAACTCATTCCTTTGGGATATGCAGCGGAACAAAATAATGTGTTTGGGCTACAAGTCCAGGTTTGGATGGCAAAAGTGAACTGTGTTTTCTTTTGGCCAGAAAACTAAGTTTAGGCTGCTAAAACATGGATTTAGATATTGATTTTCTAGTCCTCTTATTTGTTTTTTGTTTTACATAAATCATACTCGTCATTTTTGTTGAAAAACTGTTTTTACTATGGAACCCGTTAACAAGTCTTCCTTCGTATCTTGGAATTTCTGTTTATCCTCCAAAAATTGCACACAGTTGATGTTTCTCTCGCACAAATTCTTCCATCTGTCATTCTCATGTACCCTCTCATCGGCCCTGGTTCTGGTTTGATTATGTAATATTTGGCCATTGCATCTAAAAGAGGTATTCTTATGCATATATAAAAGATATGGTGCTAATTTATTTAGTTGACAGTATATTTTAAAATTTAATTTCTATGTTCCTTGACAAACAGAACCTTGATGTGTTATATTGTCTTTGAACATCTGCCTCTCTTTCGTATCTTCAGTAAAACTTGTTTCTAGAAGAAATATAATTATGAAGCTTCGTATTTTTATAATTGCTATGCTTTAATACCATTTCATTTTCTCATATAACTTTTTTTACGTTAGGACAGATAATGTGGTGATGAAAATCAATGAGAGAGAGATTCCACAAAGTAATTATTTTAGGTATCTGGGCTCAATCATAAATAAAGAAGGTGATATAGAGGACGATGCTTTACAGAGGATTAAAACAGGATGGATGACATGGAGATGTGCGTCTGGAGTGTTGTGTGATTGGCCTATTCCTTTAAAAGTCGAGGGAAATTCCATGAGACAATCATACAACCGGCTATGATATATGGTGGGCAATCAAGAAACATCATGTGGATGAACTTAGTATAATGGAGATAAGGATGTTGATATGGACGTGTGGCAAAACTAGGAAGGATAAAGTAAGGAATTATCATACTAAAGTTGATTTTGGAGTAGCTCCGATACATGATAAGCTGCAAGAAAGTCGTTTGAGATGGCATGACCATATTCAACAGAGGCCTTTGGATGCTCCATGATAGAGATGTGATTTGATTCAGATTGAAGGAACTAAAAGAGCCAGGTGCAGACCTAAAATGACCTTAGGAGAAGTGGTGAGGAAAGACATGCATAGCTTAGGCTTTGTATCAAGTATGACCTCGAATAGAGCTGATTGGAGGGCAAAGATCCATGTAGCTGACCCCATTTAGTTGGGAATTTGGGATAAGGCTGAGTTGTTGTTGCTTGAGTTTTGAACTAATAGTCTTCGAGACTGGCAAACTTTTGCATATCTAGGAGTTTCCTTTAAATTGAGTTATCATTCAATCATGTGCTGAGGATTAACTCCATGTTGACATTGAAGGTGTTAAGATTGGAAGTATAATAGAAATAAGGGGAAATTACCTAGATCCACTAGATAAGAAAATAAATTACAAGATAAGTAGGTTTCAAATTTATTTTACATTGATTAGTTTCAACTTTGAAAATATTTACTTAATCCCCATAATTTGTTATTGCTCGGTTAAAAAAAAAAGAAGAAAAGTTCCTAAAATACCCCAACCTCAATTCTTTTATTTTTATTCAATTCATTTTTAATCGCATGTGGGACCTACTTCTTGTTGGTGTACGATGTCTTGTATTTCGTCATAGTTTAATTCAGGGAGTACTGGTGCAGCGCCTCAATAGGCAGGACTGTGGTCCTGCTAAAGGTTTCTTTCTCTGTAATGCAAGCAATATTGAGAGGTGTGAGGACGAGCGTTGTAATCTTATTCTCCATTGATAGTGAAGCAGGATCTCATCTCACCGAGGACGTATGTAATCTTGCCAAATCTCGTAAATCTGTGTGCATTGTTTGTTCTGTTTTTCATTATCTTCTGCATCGTTTTAGGGTTGCATTTCTACACTTCCCCCTCGGCTCCTCCCCTCTCCTCTTCCGCCTCTTCTCCTTCCTTCTCCACAAAGGCCACACCCTCCCTCCTGCAACCCCTTGCTCTATAACTCCACCCCAACCTACAACCCCAAGGCCCTCCAAGAATTAAGGTTGTTCCACGTAATGGTTTGAAAATTTGATATTATAAGTAGGTCGAGGTTTGAGTGTCTGTAAGAGGACAGTATCTATCTCTCAAACATCTCCCTTTGATCGATCTTTTTTTCTCCTTTATCTGTGAGAGAGAGAGAGATGGGTACCCTGCATCGGAATTCAGTAGCAGCCCAAGCAAGAGAGGATACCAAGCATGGATTGTTTGGTATCCAGGGATCATCCCAGAAGTGAGTTGTTGACCCATTTCCAATCCTCTTGATAGTCATTTTTTTGAGGGTAGGGAGGATACTTACAATGCTTCCCCAGATGATTGATCCTTTCTTTTTCAAAGTTGCAGGATGAAAGATGGATCTGTTGGAAAAATATTTATTTGAAATAATCTGAGTCCATAGGGCTTTATTTTCACTGAGTAGTCTCCATCCCAGCTTGATTAGTAAGGCTTTATTCTGAATTTCAGAATTCCTTAGACCAAGCCCTCCTTGCGATTTAGGCTTGCAAATCCTTTGCCAGCCAGTGAGGTGTGTTCCTCTTCCTTGAATATTCCCATTCCAAAACTGCAAATAAATTGAATCAAGCTTTTTACATACTGTTTTTGGGAATGAGAAACATGACATGAGGTAAGATGGGATTGCTGCAAGAGTGGATTGTAGTAAAACCGTTCTACCTGCAAAAGAAAGAAGATTAGCTTTCCATAAGCTTGTTAGATGCCCTTTTGATAATGTGGTTAAATCTTGTCGATCTAGCTCTTGGGGAAAAAGATTTGTTGCTAAATAAACAGAAGATTTGTGCATTTCGTTTATTTTAAGAATGTTACATATGCTGTTTTTCCAAGAACTAGAACATTAGGGCTGAAGAAGATTCCACTTTTTTTCAAAATTAACCGAAAGACCTGATAAATCAGAGAAAAGTTCAATGATGCATTTAATGGTGGAGACATCCTCCGGGGTAGCTCGGCAGAAAATAAATGTGTCATCGGCATAGAAAAGATGTGAGACTTCAGGAGCATGCCTAGCCACCCTGATTCCCTTAAACATATTAAGGTCCCTGTACGTAAAAAGAAGTCTAGATAACCCTTCCATAGCCACAATGAAAAGGAAAGGGATGAGAGGGCAACGTTGTCGAATGCCCCTGGTGGGTTCAAAATGGTTATAAGCAGATCCTCTAAGTTTAATGGAGAAAGAAGAGGAGCTAATTAGATAGTTAATTAGGTCTCCCCATTTATCCCCAAATCCTAGAAATCAAAGATGCCCCTTAAGACACCCCATTCCAATTTGTCATAGGCCTTTGCCATATCAAGTTTGATGGTGATAGAGATAAGTCACTTAGGATTATTTTATTGCAAATAAGCCTTGGGTTGTGTTATATATGTGTTGGGCCTTTGATCCATGAGTTTTCTTTGAAATGGGTCACTTTAATGGGCCTAAAATATGGGTAGAAAAAAAGAAAACGGGATTTAATTCATTAGTTTAATTAATTGTTATTTAATTCAATAAAGGCCCATTAGGCCATTAGTCGGTTGTAAATTCCTATATGGACTATTAGTTAGTTAGTCCTATTCCATGTTGGAGTCATAAAGTCAAGTCCTAGTCCTATTTTGAATTCCTAGTTGTAGTAGGAGTGTCTAGTCCTCTTTGGAAACTAGCTCCTAGTCTTAATTTGATTGTAAACTTCCCCTCTATAAATAGAGAGGCATATGTACCATTATTTCACAGATTTGAATGAAAAGAAAATTTGCAACTAAATGCTTAGAGTAGCTGAGATAGCTGTGGGTGAGAAGCCCAGGCTGAGATAGCCACCTCCTCCCCTGCTTTCCCTTGTTTCTTCTTTGTTTAATCTTTCTATTTTCATTCTTAATTGTTGCTGTTTATGTTTACTGCTGCTGTGAGTATTAAAGAAGTTCAGATCTATCCAAGCATTAAAAACCATAATCGATCAGCCAAAGAGTTCTTGTTTTTGAAGCCAATCGTGCTCCCCAAGTCTGAGATCTGATCTGCAGATCCTTTTGGTGACTGGTTCTACACTTTTAGAAGATCAATCGATCATCTCTTGAAGACCATCTAAAGTCGACCAGCTACTATTCTTAAGAATCTTGAAGTTCTCTCTCCTAGGTCAGAAAATCAAGAAAGCTTGTAACTTCACAACTAGCTGCCAGAATCTTCTCAACTTTGGGGGTTTTTGTACCCTCCCTAGTGACTATCTACGCCCAAGAGTGCAGCTCAATCGGACTCCTACAGGCCTAGTCGCACCTTTCTCTCTCCAGCTCTATAGCAAGTCTTTCTCTTTCCTATTGGGTTAGGTTTTGGGCTGGTTTTGCTCCTGTATGGGTATTGTATCCTTGGAGGTTTATTTGATGGTCTTATTTCTTTGTTTCCTGATCATGTTGGTATTGTTTGCGGTTATAAACTGCTGGGGTAGTTTCTTATAATCTACTCTTACATTAGATGGCCACATAGCCCATTCGCCCTTTAATGTTTTTGAGGTAATAAAAAATCTCATGGGCAATGATGATATTGTCAGAGATTTGTCTACCAGGGACAAAAGCTGATTGGCAGGGGGAGATGAACTTGTGAAGAAGACCTTTTAGTCTATTTGCCAGGATTTTCACAATAATTTTGTAGGACACATTGCATAGACTTATAGATCTAAAATCCTCCACGAAGGAAGCAGAATCTTTTTTGGGGATTAGACACACATGGGTGTGATTAGTTCCAGGTGGAAGGAACAACTCACAGAAGAATGTGTTCACCATGTTATAGACATCATTAGAGATTAAATCCCAAAATTTGTGATAAAAAATAGCCTGGAAACCATCAGGCCCCGGAGCTTTATAAGCTTCAATGGAGAAGACAGATTTCTTGATCTCCTCAAAAGAAGGACTGATATGCAATGATTCTCGTTCATGAGGAAGGATGGTGGGGGGAAACAAGCATTCAATGAAAGATGGATCCAAAGGGTTGGAGGTAGTAAAAAGAGAGGACAAGAAAGAGGCAAACTCATTGGCCATAAGGCTTGGGTCATCAATGACCGTTCCATCTCTGGTTTTGATTGAATCAATATTTCTCTTTTTCATGTTGAATTTAGCCATAGCATGAAAGAATTTGGTGTTTCGGTCTCCCTGGGAAACATAGATTTGCCTGGATTTCTGGAACCAGAAAATTTCCTCAGCTTCCAGGATCCAACGAAGTTTCTCAGAAATAGCAGAGACAGCAATATCCCTAGTCATCAGTAGTCTTCTGCTAAACAATGTGATTCAAAAAGGCCTGACTTGAGAGTGTTAATATTCCCAAAACAGAACTTATTCCAATTGGAAAGCATTCTGCTCAAACAGGCCAGCTTTTTAGTGAACAGATCATGGTCAATGGATTTCCAGCTCTCCCAGCAAAAAGCAAAGAAATCTGGATGGGCAGTCCAGGCATATTGAAAATGGAAAATCTTTTTGGTACTGGGACGGGGTGTTTGATTGTGTAGGAGGATAGGGTTGTGCTCAGATCCAAGAGGGGAGATTTTGGTGAGGCAAGCATTGGGGAACATGGATAGCCATGCAGGGGAGGCAAAGGTCTTGTCAAGGCTTTCCTTGATGAGCTTGGGTGGTGTTTGTTTATTGGTCCAGGTGAAATGGTTGTTAGGTAGTTTTATCTCAGTGAGGTTGAGGGAGATGATTAGGTTTTCAAGTTGATTTCATTTATATAATATTGTAGGATCATGGATGTACTGTGGATACCATTTGACGATTTTGATAGTAGCTTCGGTGCTGCTGAGTCTACCGTATGTGTTCTCATCGTTGGGACAGATAGGAGGAGTGGTGTGTCTGTGTGTGGGAGCGGCGGTGACGTTTAACGCATCCCAATTCTTGGAGGGCCTTGGGGTTGCAAGTTCGGGTGGTTGGGGTATTTTAGGAAGTTTACTTTTATTTTTTTCTTGAACCGCATGAGCAATAACAAATTCTGGGGATTGAGTAAATATTTTCAAAGTTGAAACTAGTCAATGTAAAATAAGTTTGAAACCTACTTATCTTGTAATTTATTATCGTATCTAGTGGATCTAGGTAATTACCCCTAGAAATAATTCCTGTTCCATACTGATGTTTGGAACCTTTGGTTTGCAAATGTACAAATCCTTGAGCGGTTGAATCCGGTTTTCCCCTGATCCCTAACTTGTAAATTTCGACAGTTGATTCTTTCAAAATATTGTGAACTTTTTGTTAATCTTCCGAGTGGTTGAAATTTGAAAGTCTATGGATATTAGAAGGATGTGATACCATTGTTGGAGGAAATATGTATTGGAGGTCATTGAAAGGAGTCTCTTTCTCTCTCTCTCTCCCCCCCCCCACCTTTTATACATTACCTCTTTTATTGTTATGATTTATACGATAAATGTGATTCTGCAGCTATGCAGCCACTGCATCCAAACAATATCGCAGTTTAGCAAAGGAGCTTGCAACTGGTGCGGCGGCATCTGTTTTCTTGGTATTTTCACAATCTATTGCTTCTGTTTTGCCACACTAGTAAATATTCTTTTCCTTTGCAATGACAAAATCTAGACCATTTCTTACGACAATTTGATTTTTTTTTTTTTTGGCAGGGCTTTGGATCATTATTTCTGCTACTTACTTGCGGAGTTTACGTTTGACTTCTATAGATGGTTGACAGGGGTTTGCAAAAAAAAAAATATATTTCAGAAGAATTTTATTTCAAAATGGTACTTTGATGTTATTTCTAGAAATTATGCTTAGTTGTTAATGTGAGACCAACCCTAAGGTGGCATTTAATCAAAGGCCACCCAATTTTGTTCAGTGGCATCCAGTGTGGCCAAATCAACCAAATAAAGTTAGAACCTAGCACTACATTAAAGCTTACAAATTTGCTGGTCTGCAAGCCTCTCCTAGGAAAGAAATTTCTAAGGTGGGAATATTGTAGCTGGAAGGGGGTGGGGAAAGGGAGAGAGAGCAGCAATGTTGCAGTGGGAGAGGCGAAGACTGAAAAGGGTTTTTTTTTTTTTTTTTTTTTTTTTTTTTGTTTTGGGGGTGGGGAAGCAAAGATTCTGGAGACTGGAGCCCTTATTTTTGTTTTTAGTTTAAGCTGTTTCACTGCCGATTAAAAAACATGGCCGATGCGGACTGACTCCAGCTAGAATCAGTTGAGACAGATATAGGTCCCTGGATCGAAATCCCGCTCTTTAAAACCCTGGCTTCAACTCACTGGCGGGTCATCTACCAACCACCATACAAATACCTCTTCGGAGGTGATTTCTGCCCAACTTACTCTTTTTATGTGTGTGTGAGAAACAAAAAATATCATTAAGATAAGATAATAGAAGTGTTTAACCAGTTTTCCAGACCTTGTACGCATCCCTATTGAAGCAAATAACTTAAACCAAAAGTACGAGTTTTCTGCCCAACTTGGTTTGTTCACTAAGGCTCTGTACTGTAACGATTTTGTTTTTTTAACATGATTTTGGGTCTAGCACACTTTTTTGCATTTCTATTTTTTTTTAGTGATTCTGCATCTTAAATGTTGTATGGTAATCGCCAAAAAAAATGATTTTATAATCTGAAAGAAACAGAAACATGTATGGTTCGTACTTAACAGAATCGTTTCTGTTATAAACCAATATTTACATAAAGTGCCATCTTCACCATGGGTGTCAAAGTTGTGATTTTTAAATAAAATCTAAGGATAGTCAATGGTTTTTTAATAAATTCTAAGTTATGAAAACCATGATTACCCAAATAACTTAAGTCGAATGAGACAAATAAGAATATCTCCATATCAACAACATGGTGTTCACTTCAAATATGAAATATTTGGCCGTGTTTCCTTGCCATATGAAATATGAAATGTTTCAACAAAAATATGATCTATCATAATAACATAAAAGTATGAACAAGAATAAATGCAAGTATTGACATAATTCTTAAAGTATCTAATTATGAACTTAAGGGCATAAATTAGGTCTTCCAATTTAATTCTTAACTGCAAAACATGTCCCACTACTTCAAAGTTTAAATCCAATCATCAAAATGTAATCATGTAATTTGAGCCATTCCAGCTTTAACAGCTAACTCATTTGCAATCTTTTTCCGAAGATCATCCATCTGTCTTCTTCTTTCTGCTAAGCTTATACTAATGTGAGCCGGTGGTACATAATCTTGAATTTCTTCAGGCTCCTCATTCCACCAATTTTCACCAAACTCCTTAAAATTCTTGTCCGCAATTTCTTCCTCCCGAATGAAGTTGTGAAGTGCACAACAAGCAATGACGATGCATGTTTGGGTGTTCAATGGAAAACATGGCATTTTGCTCAGAATTGGGAAGCGCTTCTTCAAAGAACCAAAACTGCGCTCTATAACATTCCTAACAGAAGAGTGTCTATTATTAAATAGCTCTACTGCTGTCCTTGGACGTCTATTCCTATAATCATTTAGATGGTATCTTTGTCCTTTGAACGGCGTCAAGAATCCAGTAGTAGATGGATAACCAGAATCAACCACATATTATTTACCTAGCACGTAAAGTGAAAAGTAATGAATCAACACAATATGTAAAATAGAGGATAATCAACTATTGATGTTAAGATTTAGAACGTACCAGGTGGAGGATGAGGAAATTCAAATTTAGGGTTATTCAATGCCTCATTGAATACTCGACAATCATTTGCCGAACCCTCCCAACCAGCGTACACAAAAGTGAATTTCATGTCAAGGTCACATGCACACATAACATTCCAGGTCGTATCTCCTTTCCTTCCTCTGTACGGTATTTGTTTGGATAAAGGTACAGAAGCACTAACATGAGTGCCATCAATCGCGCCAATGCAGTCCTAGTACCAATACATGGATATTCATCAAATCAAACCACGTATAACCACAAAACAACATAATCATTGTTTTAATCATAAACAACATACCTTGAAGAAAGGATAGAGCTTTGGTTTTTCAAGAATCTGTTTAGGGCAACGACTGAAGTTTGGAGGTTTGATATTCTCTTGTCCCAGTAGTATGAAAGCACGTAACACTTTCTTAAAGTGTTCACCTATAGTGTTAAGAGAACGCTGAAAGTGTTCTGCTATGTCTCTATACCTATCATTGTGACCAACGATAGATATAAACATTGCCAACTGCTCATCCACTCTTAAATATCGACTATCTTCCAACCAACCACGTTGTCGCATTAACGCTTCAAGGTTGAGGAAGACATGGCGTTCCATTTTATACTGTTCATAGCATCTGTCTACATGTCCGTTTAGAACCTCACTCACTCGCTCTGGTCCTGTCAATTTACTATCTCGTATGGGCTCTCTAGTGTATAATGAATCATGTGCTTTCATCAACAACATTATACACATCATGATTTCTGCATCAGTGTCATCCCTTTCCATTTGTTCAATGTGTTCCCTAGATGCGATCATTCTTTGATCCATTCCTATAATATAAAATTAGAAATATGCAAACACATCAAACCATAATTTTGAACAAATATCCAAGACACCTTAAAAAAAATGAAGGAAAACATAGCAAACCATCAAAGTTAAAAGTAGTGTCAAGGTACAATGATCAAATATTCAGGACATCAAATACTACAGTTATAAACAAAAGTCAAGACACAGTCATCCATAACATCTTAAAAAGTGAAGGAAAACATAGCAAACCATCAAAGTTAAAAGTAGGGTCAAGGCACAATCCAAGTAGAGTTTCAATCTATCTAATTGAAAGAACTTTTCAAGAAGCAAACTACTGAAGGGTACGAAGGAGTATTGACTTCCGATGAGGAGGGCAGGAAATTAATGCTTCTCTCCATTACGGGTCAGCCATTAACTTCCGAAGTGCTTTCTCGTATAGTGCTTCATCTAACTCATATCCTGACTCAAGCACCTCCATGGCCCTAGTAATTCCATACATCTGTTCCGCATTTTGGGTTGAAGCAGTGGACATGCTCGCATCTCGTTCTACCCTTGATTTACTAATATCTTGAATTGCCTTGAATGCCATTGACCAATCATTAGACTTGCTCCTCCTCCTTTTCGCATTTGGAGTCCTATCATGCCTATGCTTAGTAACTGGCCTTTTTTCCACTGCTTCAGTTTGAGTGTCACCTAATGGAGTAACTTCATCAGCGGATCTTGACTCATCACAAGACTCAATCATATTCCTAGCATCATTGGCCCCCAAAGTTTCCAACATGGTTGTTTGAGTCCCACTTCCTTCGCCGTCTGCATATGTATCACCAAATACCATACATAGTTCTGGCCATTGTGGTAGTCCGTGCTTCTTAAATCGTGCCCAAGTAGGGTTATCCTAATAAATAAAAAATACGCATAATCAAATACTTGAATTGATATATCCTGTAATTTCAAAATACTCAAATTAAATACAAATTGAGTATACCTTAATATGCGATTCCCAGATGGATTCATCATCAACAATACAAGTTCTTGAAGCAGTATCCCAACCAAAACCAGTTGTCTCCAATAACTTCTTAAACTGACTATAATCCTGCCTCAGTTTGTTCACTTTATTCTTCAACTGTACAATGGCATAGTTGACCCCAGTTTTTTCTTTGAAGTTATTGGCAATGTTGTTCCAACCAGCTTTATTAAAAGTCGAAGTAGTCCTATGTCCTTTCTTAACTTCCTCTACCATCAGAACAATAAGGGTGTCTACATTTGCTTGGCTCCATTTTGCAGTCTCATTAACTGCTTGTTTTGAAGTTGACATTTTCTCACTATTTTACCAAAAAAAAAAAAAGAACATGAATTTAAAATCCAAATTGAAAACACTGATTTTCACCAAGGCACCCTAACCCTTAATCTATGATAGGTTCTAGAAGGTATAAGGATACAATGAAGCCCCATGAGAACAATTGAAGGTGTCAACCCTCTATCTTTCATTGGTGTCAGAAGGGATTCACAGACTGCATCCAAAATTACATAAACAAAGGTGCAAAATACAAAAAATATTCATTGTCAAGGGATAAAGAGTTACAGACAATGCAATGGATTTACACTACAATAAGGAGAGAGGTTTCTCTTGTGTCTTATTTGACTCTTTTATTCTTCTCCTAAATATGAAATATGAAACGGCAACTATTCATCAGATAAAATAGCAATAAACCAGACATGGATGTGAGCTCGAAAAGGTGATCATCCACATCGTCAATGTAGGATGCAGAGATGAGCTCATGCTTAATAAGATTGGAGTGTTCACTTCCCAAAATAAACAAAATCTATGGTGCCACATAAAAAAACCCTTTTACCATAACCTACTTACTCCACATCATAAAATTACTTGGGATGCAGAGATGGCTTCATGCATAAACTCTAATCTTTGGTAAATATTTGAACATGTGGTACCTTATTTGGATTCAGCAACTTGTTAAACTGAATATTGTCAACCTGAACTCTTTTGTGTATATACTGGAATACATATGACCCTTTGGGAATCAAAGCATGAGAAGGGAACCCTCAACTAGGAAACAGCAACAATAATATAGAACAGTTAATAATAGAGAGGTAAATAGGAAAAACCAGAGGAGTCCAACTATTATGAATGAAAAATGATCCGACATTAGACATCAAAAGTTAAAGAGAAATCAAAACTCGCATAACACTTTAAAAAGAAAAAACAATAAAATGAGAGAGTAATCGTTGTAGATTACTGAGAAGCAATGCGAACTCAGAAGTCAGAATAAACTTTGTTCAAATCATCCCCCAGTAAGACTGCAACCCCTACCCACTACTAGTACGAGTATCCAACTATCCAAATTCAAATCTTCATTTCTTCTTCCCCCAAGTCCAAACAAACGTGCAGTATACTTAACCAACCAAAATTTCCAAATCACTCCCACTCTCTGTTCCAAAAATTCAAATACTTCCTTCCTCCTACAAAAAGAGAAACAATAAGAAGGAGAATCTGACACTCCCACTACTAGTACTTTGATCTTTGGAGAGAATTTTCAGAATCAAATACTTCCTTACAGGACTTGTGCAATGGAAATCTATCTCGAGACCGGAGAGGACAGGGGACTTGCTCAGAAAATCATGGCGACTGCTTTCTTTGACTGAGAATGCCCGGAGAACTCGACGAACAACAAAAAGATAATTATCTTTTTTTTTTTT
>NC_056570.1:11905543-11937358 GCF_013358625.1 Macadamia integrifolia
GATATACTAAGCTCAACCTATTTTATGATAGGTTGTACTAGAAACTTGCATCATGGCACGCCGAATCTTCCTCGTACTATGAGTGATCTTTGTACACAACTAAGTAACTAGGAAGAGGACTTTACATCATGTCATTCTTGTTGTAGACTAGCCATATCATCATATCATTATTGTATAGACTAGTCATCCACGAGTGCCATTGCATGCATTGACATGTGCATTATGAAATTCATTTATTATTTAACATGCTGATATCTTTAATTGTTAAATGCCTAATCTTGCTTAGTGATATGAGATGGATGACTTTAAACTATTGATTATCATGCTTTGTAGACTAGATAACGTAGTTGGATTAGACATGAATGTATTGGTGGCCTGTGGAATGGGATGCGGTGGCACTATGTAGTCGTACTATCTCATATAGGAGAATGCGGTTAAGAATGACATATCCCTGTGATATGACCCTTCCCAGCAGGAGTTTAAGTGTTGGGTATATCACTAGGGAGAAGCCTGAGGTTGTGTACCAACGGTGGCGGTTAGAAGTATGCCCAGCTGATCATTAGGATGGTCAGTAACTTTGGTGATATAACAAGAAGGCCAATCGTACTGCTTTTAATTTAATGTAGGGCACGGCCCATTTAATTTTAATGTCACTAAGAAACAACAATTTACTTTAATGTCATTGAGAAATAGTAATTTACTTTAATGTCGCTAAGGAACAGCAATTTACTTTTCTGGTACCCATGGCTAGCCTTCTCCGGCAACCCTATGGACGTATCGTGGGATGACGTTCGTGGCTCATACCCGGAGCATACGTGCACTATGGTTACGAGTAGCACATGATCTATGTTGTCTAGGTGGACTAAGATAATAAAACGAATGGCACGCATATAGGTTCATTTGTATTGCGCATACTTGTTTGGTTTTTCTTTTCACTTACTGGACTAGTGAGCTCATCCCACGTGCATACCATTTTTAGTTGATCTTGCAGGTTATTTGGCCAAAGAGCTAGAGCCGGGACCCACCATGGAAATTTTAGTCGGGGATTGGTGGGTCCCTAAAGATCTCAGGCACGGGGCCAAGAACTCGTGCTATATCTATTTTGTGAGTCAACAACATTGATACCAAACAGGGACTCTTTTGATTATTTTGGAAATGTTACCCCTTTTACGTTCTGAATATTTAAATTTTATTTCTTGTTTATATATCACGCCTACGGGCCCAAATGTAAATGTATTATGTAATACAATTTGGGTATCAAGAGTATTAGGGTATTTATGGGTATGTACATGTAAGACTTTCGCTAAAATACAGGATTTGCTTGACTTAGTGTGTGTGTATGTTGTGTTGTGGTTACTGTATCAGATGATCCTGGCAATTTTTGGGTCAACAAGAGTTAACTCAGTCATCGGTCCGATTCTGTATGGAACGGGGTGTGACATGAGCCACTTGGTGGGCACCCTTGTTGGGGACACCCTGCCCTTCTCTCCATCCCTTTTGAAGTTCTTCCAATTCCTTTGAAGTTCTTTGGAGTTTTTCAAAGATCTTTGAAGTTCTTTGAAGTTCTTCCCAAGCCTTCCTAGGCCTCCTAAGCCCTCCTATAGCCTATCCTCAGTGGAAGCTCTGCTGGAGTGCCATCTCAGCCTAGCCCCCTATAGCCTATCTCTAGCGAAAGCTCTACTAGAGTGCCACCTCAGCCTAGCCCTCCTATATCCTATCCCCAATAGAAGCTCTTCCAGGGTGCCTCCTCACCCTAGCCCTCCTATAGCCTATCACTAGCGGAAGCTCTATTGAAGTGCCACCTCAGCCTAAGCCCAGAAGTAGCCTTCCTAGCCAAAGCTCTGCTGAAACTCAAAATCTGAAAGTAACCTTTCTAGTCAGAACTCTATCCAAATATTACCACATTCAGCATCTCTTGAGAAAGGAAGTTAAAGGTCAAGACCATCTTCCTCTGATCCGAGAGAATCAACAAGAAAATTCGTGTCCGCACCAATCTGGGGTCCACCCCTCTTGACCCGAAATAGGGGTCAAGCTAAGGTATAATCTCTCACCCGAGTTAATATAATGTAGACCTTTTATTGGCCTTGTTTTAGTGTACATAAGTAATCAAATTCAGTTAATGTATATATCTGTGATAACTTAGCCATGCATGTTGTATAGAATAATTATGAAAAATGTTCGTTCTTTAAGCATCTAGTAGGAAGACAGGTTGAACCGGGTAGATTGGGTGCCTAACACCTTCCCAATTCTATAACCTGACACGTACCCTACTCTCTGAACCAGACCAACTTTCAGGCCCTTTTCTTAGGAATTGGGCCCACCGCTAGGTCCTAGGCCCATGATCCTAGGTGGTGACTCCAAACCCCTTCTGTATGATCCTAATCCCTAGTATTGGACCATCATCAAATACCTGTCTCAATGACGACCCCTACACTCATACAAAATAGGCCCCCACGTATCTCCAAGCGATAGTACGACAGTGCAGGGCCTGCGAATGCACACACATGACACACCCCTCCCTAAGAAAGAGAAAGAGAGGAGAGAGGACTGACTGTAAGTCTCTTTCCCCCCACAAAGGGGGTAAGAGGAAGAATCCTAGCTGCAACCCTTATAGTGGAGACTCTATTGGGGACTTGTCAAGCTTCCGTCACTAGATGCTACCGTTAAATCCAAGAGCATTTTCCAGCACATCTGTTTGAAAACATGTTTGGCTAACCCCATTTTTGTAATTATATTCACTAACCACATCATGCATCGTGCTCGAAGTGAAATCATTTGGCAAGGGACTTCCTATCATGCCCACACCCTTAAGGAGGTCAGTGCATGTTATGGAGAGTACTCTGAGAGTAAATGATAGCTGCTTCCTGTACAAGGGTGTGGCGTATTGTTAAACGGCGAGAATGTTCGTAATTGTGCCAGCAGCCTCGAGGAGGTTTGTGTACTTTATGAAATTCTGAGATCGAATAATGGTATTCCCATATTACACTTATACACACAATCACTCATGATTCCACCACCCCCGTGGCCAGTTGCTTAACCTCATGTGTAGGCACGAGTAATGAGTAAGGACGTCACCCCCTTGATCTCTTACCTTTGGGTATATCAAAAGGATCACGTACCTTGTGTATATAGATCCTATCAAGGAACCTTGTCGGTCCTATTTGCATCCACTGCATGCTCACATCATATAGAAAATAAACGGAGAATGCTAGGAATGCCACAAGCTGATCTATAGAACTTGTTTGAGGTCTTAAAAAGAAATCTTCCTATAATGCATTCTAGTTATAAAGAAATGCTCTCTTAAGTGGGTTTCGGATGAAAGGTGTCCTTCCTCCTTAGAAATGAGATGTGGATGATTTGGTATACGTGACTCTGGGGTGGTTCACATCAAAGTCCCATAAAATGCCAAATTATCTAAAAGACCGAAGGAAACTAGGAGGAAGGTCACCTAGTGGGATAAGATTAAGGAAAGCATGACTTTATTGATAGAGAATGTCTTATAGGAATATTCTGTTCAAGATATTTTGTGTGTATCTCCCACCTATGACATTGAGTGGACCAGGGGCATCAATTCCTATCCACTCCCTATCATTAAGTGGACTAACTTTGGTTGACAATTGAGTGTATGAATGAATAAAGGGGTGGGAATGCAAGAATCCTAAAATAAATCACTTTTGGTTCAGACACAATTCCACACCTTAAGTATTCTCTACGGTCCGTCTAGACTCATCAGGGTAGCCAGTTAACTCACTTAAGTCTGGTGTCACACCCATCGTCTCTCCAAGACTATCCCCTTTTGAGTGATTACACTCTAGTTCACATAGATCCACCCAACGTTGAATCACCTGAGCAAGTATGGGTTCACCCAGTAAAGACATTGCAAACAGAAATGGCTGAAGTCAAGAATGGATTAGCTCAATTATTGCACCTATTACGGACTGATTCCAGGGCTGACCCCACTCTGATCATAGGAAAACAAGAACAGAACAGACCCACAGGTCGTTGTGGAACTTCCTCTAGAGTTAACTCAGAAGAACCAGAACCAACCCATTCAAATGGTCAACAAGGAACTTATTCTCGAGTTCCTCCACCAAGGCTTGTGATTGAGGATGAGGAAGAAGAGTTTGCAGCACATGTGTAGATGGAACCTCTAGAGATGGAGAGAGAAAGAAAAACTAGAGAGCAATTAGAGAATATGATCTGAACAAGAAAGGGTTTGGAAAGTCTAGCAGTGGATTCTGAAAAGATGAACTTCTTTTCCGGGGCAAGGATTCCCAAGGCTCATTTGAAGGTCTTCCTCAGCATTGCCAAGTCATAGCAACTTACTGATAATTAGCTGGGTTAGTCATTCATGTTGACACTATCAGGACCAGCACTAAGGTGGCTCACATAGTTGGAGTCTACACAGACATAGAATTGGACAAAAATGGTGAAAGCTTTCACCAAGCAGTAGTCTTACTACACTGAAGTAGATGTGAAGCATCAGGGAACTTAAGACCTTGAGATAGCAACTTCGAAGGGATTCACTGCCTTCCTGATGAGGTTTAGAGACAAGGCCACCAAGATGGTGGATTGACCTTTTCAAGCTGAACAGGTAGAGATGTTGATTGAAAACCTATCCAAGCCTTATTATGATGTTCTCCACTATCAGCATCTACAAACTTTTGACACTTTGATAGCCATTGGGACACGTGTTAAGAACAAGATCCTAAGGGATGCACATTTTCAAGGAGCTTCTCAAGATGTGGGAAAGAATACTAGAGTTAGGCGAGGAAAGAATCCTGAAACCAATGTGGTGGGTGCGATCCAATAGTCGGTGTCACCCATCACCCCTTCGCAACTATTTGTGATACAAGCAGATACTTTTGCTCAGAAGGCTCTTCACCCAAGGAGATAGTTCACTGATTTGGGGATACCTATAGTAGCAGTATATTAGAAGTTGAAGAAACAAGGCCTATAGGGCACTGTAGCTCCAAGGGCGATCAGCAATCCACCCCCAGCTTGGTACAGGGACCATGAATATTGTGCCTACCACACTCAGAAGGGGCACACCATTGAAAGGTGCCTAGGTCTTCAACATTCAATTCAAGACTTGGTAGACAATGAGACTATTGAAGTTAAAGTCAAATAGCCTCCCAATGTCACTACTAATCCACTCCCAGATCATGGGACAATCAACATGTTGTCTTATAAATGATCGGAGAGATTTTGATCCTCAGTTCTATGATCCAACTCATCTCATTAGGAACTCCAAGAAGTACCATGTCCGGAGGCAATGTGAATGGGTAGAGAAGTTACTGCACGTGAAAAGGTAGTCTCTTCCCCCAAAAATAGTAAGGCATATAATCAACTTCATTAAGGTGGCTTATCAGAAGGAATATAACTCTTTCCAAAGGGCCATCTACATGTACTATGCGGATAGGCACTTCTATCATCCCATGTTTTATGATTTTGGAGGTCCTCACTCTAATCATGTGTATAATCTGGAAGAAGAAACAATGGAAAGTGATCCCACTTTACTCATCAGATCTAGAGGTTGAAAAAATCATATGAATACCTACGCCTACCAAAAAATCAGGAGGCAAAGGCCAAAGTTATGAGAACTCCCAAAAGAGAAGAGTCCTCAAAAGAAGAATCAAAAGATCAGGTATCCACCATCCCTCCTTCATCATCAATAGGAGAATCCACCACACCCTACCATCAACCTTCACCCTGCCATCAAAGGAATCTCCTCATCATTCTACTCCCCACGACCTTTGTCAGAATACCCTACCTCTTCCATCACATCACCTTCACATCGCCCCACCTCATATCCCTCATCACCTTCATGTCACTCCCATTCCCTACCATCAACCTTCACCCTACCATCAACCCTCACCCTCATTGCCAAAATCTCCAAAAGTGACCTCGTCAACAGGCTCAATGAATGTCTTAGGGGAAAGTCAGGATGTTAACCCCACTTCTTTGACTCAGGCAACCATACCTTAGGAGGATAGTTTAGAAACAATTAAAGAAGTTACAAATGACCTCCTCAGAGCAGTAATGGCATTGGCAGTAGGTGAACAAATCAAGGAGCACGCCTCCTTGATCCATATGGGAAGTGGTACAAAAGATGATGAGTCTGGTCTAATCAGGCTCTGAGCTAATAAGAACAAGTCTGGCCTCGTGGATATTTTTCGATCCATACACTCTGAATATTATGAATGTTTGGATGCAGGAGAATTCAAGGGCCATAAGGAATCTAATGAAGAACCAAGTGGGGGGAAAGTCAGTGAAGAAGAGGATGATGAAGATGATCATAAAGAGGAGAGTGAGGATTGGGATGATAGTGAATACTCTGATACTCGAAGTGATGGTGAGTACCAGGACTGGGATAACATTGACTACCAGGGACCTTGGAATAATGATGGAGATGATGAATCTGGGTATTACTCACCAAGGGATCCGAAAGGGTACTTAGTGTATGCTATCGATGAAGATGACACGATGGTTGACCCTACAGATGCTATTCAACCCATACTCATGATCTGCATGGAAGGGGATGAATCTACATCAAACTCAGAAGATAGTGAGGATATCAAAGAACATGATATCATCTTTGAAGGCAATGTAGACCCTATGGCAGAATAGATGATTGACATTTATGGGTGCTTGGGTGAGATGAAACTTGAAGTTGAGGAGATTGACCAGATGTTAGGTGAAGTAGCCATCAGTGAACGCTACTATGCCAAACAAATGGAAGACCTTAAAGAAATAGGGGGAGATGACACACTTGCAAAAATAGTGGATGTAGGGATCAGATGCCTTTCCAATGCAGTGAAGAAATTGCTAGCTATTACTCTCAATATCTGTGGAAGATCTCGACTTCCCACCCCAGGCCGAGAGGGGGAGTCTAAAGAAGAAATGATCCTATGGTAGGGATAATTACTATAATAGACAGTGATGATGAGGATCATTATCCCACAGAGATTGTTGTGAAGAAGCATGTCAGTGTAATGGAGACTAGAAGCGGAAGAGACTACAAGGGCAAGGCCCAGTGGTAGAACAATCAAAGGACCAATGAGGCTGGAATAAGTGGCTCAAAGAAAGAACCTGAGAACCTAGTCTTGGCCCAACTCAAGAAAGCCCAGACCAATATCTCAATTTGGGGATTATTGATGGCCTCCCCTTCACATCGTGAAGCAGTCTTGAAGTCCTTCACCAATGTGCAAGTGCCTATCGAGATAGATCCGATGCATCTCTCACAAATAGTAGGGGTGACATATGCAGTGTAGCCACTGATGTTTTTAGATTCTGAGCTCCCCACCAAAGGAACCCATCACAATAGAGTTCTTCACATAACAGTGGAGTGCCTTGATAAGACTATTCCCCAAGTTCTCATTGACAAGGGTTTGCTCTGAATGTCATGCCCTTAAGATTAGCCAAGAGTATTGGTGACAATATAGAGAAGATGAGGTCATCAAACTAGACTGTGCGGGCTTATGACAATACCAAAAGGGAGGTTCTTGGAATCCTTACCATAGCTATTTTGATTGGCCCGGTGAGGTTCAACATTGACTTCCAGATCATTGACATACTAGCATCTTTCAATATGCTTCTAGGAAGGCCATAGCTACACTATGCAAAGGCAGTGTCATCCAGTCTCCATCAAAAGGTGAAATTCTTACATGAGGGGAAGGTGATCACTATCACAGGAAACCCAGAGATAGTGAATACTCTGGCTAATATTGAAAAAGGGGAAGAACAGGCCAAAGAGGCCCAACTCAGCGAATTTGAAATAGAAGGAACTTGGACAATCCTCTCCAAAGGGACATTTGAAGAGTGCATCTTGGCTGATTATTAAGCAATCTGGAGTCCACCAGTTAGCCGAATGATGAAAAACATACAATATTTCCCTAGAATGGGATTAGGGAAGTATCATTAGGGTGTTCCAAAGCTACCCACTTTGGTTGTGAGCAAAGGAAGAAGCGGTCTAGGGTACAATCCTCAAACCCCTGGATCAGGAAGCAATAATATTAGCAAAGGTCAAAAGGTATTGAGAATGAATAGGAAGATATCAGCCTCTTACTACCCCACTCTCAATGGGTATTTGTAAAAGGAGGAGTCCCTTCTGTGGGAATGTTGATCCGTGGTTTAATGAAACCGTCGTAAAAATGCAACCAGGGTTTGAAGTGTTCTTTTAAGACGATTTCAACTGGATAACTCATGAGTTAGAACAACTACAAACCAAGGAAGGTGATTAGGAAAGCTACATCACTAGGATAGCAGAAGTAGCATTGATTAAAGATGTGTTCTCCTCTGACAATCCTACGATGTTGATCCAGTCCAAGAAAACACCTAGCCCTCGAATCCTTCTGAAGAGAGAATGGGAAAAGAAGATAAGACTTATCTGGAGTTTGTGTCTTCCCACTGATATGAAAAGCCACATTTTCTCCTTCCCACGAGAACCACGAGCTTAAGAGCTCTATAAAATCAAGCCTAGGCCCTTTAGAGGAAGGAGCATGTATGCAAAGCAAAGAAAGGCACAAAGAATGATGGTCTTCATGTACTGTGCTAGAATCAATTGCAAGGGAAAGGTTCATGACGATGGTCAAAGGTGTGATCAGGGAGTAGGGATGGCCTCGATCAGCAGGCTCAAGAAGTTAGATTTCATAAAGAGAGGGTTGAGCAGTCTCCACCGACTTTCGCCTCTCAAAAAGTTCGGTTTCAAAGACTGTGAGATTAATCAGTTTGTGTTTGTAGACAAGCAGGCACCTACCAAAGAGAACAATGTTAACACCACGGAAGAGATACCAGTGACCTCCTAGAAGAAGAAAAAGGCCCTTTGCCACATCTGCTCATCCATCAATCTGTTGAACCACTCCTGAACTAGACAAGCATTGGAGAGAACTTCAAGTTTACTCATGTTATTGAGTCAACCGACCTAAATACCACTAATAAAAGCATCAAGTTGGTCATTGAGTACATTTTTGAGTCCTCTGTTTATAATTACATGTTTGTTTCCCCTCTTAAGGAAAGTCCAGAGTCTGTGTATATCGAGGATATTGCTCCTTCTTTCATGAATGAAATTTCTGATTCCGAGTACAAGTTGCCTCTTTTTTCTAATGATGATCTTAATGAATATCATAACTTAATAAAACAATGCAAAACAAAGAAAGCCCAACCCATCTATGAGGATACCTAAGTTATTAATTTGGGAATCGACCAATGCCTTCGAGAAGTAAAAATTGGTACCACCCTAGATGATGAAGAAGCAAAGCAGATGATCAGCCTTCTGAAAGAGTTCGCTAAAGTCTTTGCCTAGTCCTATGAGGATATACCTGGGATAGACCCCAACATCGTGTAACATCATTTGCCGACTTACCCTGCGGCAAGGCCAGTCAAACAGAAACTTAGAGGAATGTGTCCAGAATGGAGTGAAAAGATTAGAGAAGAAGTTATGAAGCAGTGGAATGCATGGTTTCTACAAGTGGTGAAGTACCCCCAGTGGTTGGCCAATATAGTACCAATTACAAAGAAAGATGGTAGGGTACATATGTGCATATATTTTTGAGATCTTAACAAGGTGAGCCTTAAAGATGATTTTCCACTACCTCACATTGATGTATTAGTTGACAATACAGCTGGGCATGCATTGCTATCATTTATGGATGGATTCTCAAGATACAATCAAGTGAGTATGTATCCAGAGGACCGTGAACAGACAGCCTTCACCACCCCATAGGGAACTCATTGCTACAAGGTGATGCCCTTTGGACTGAAGAATACTGGGGTAACTTATCAGAGAGCAGCTACAGCCATACTGCATGACATGATGAACAAAGATGTGGAAGTCTATGTAGACGACATGATAGTGAAGTCAAGGGATCGACAGGGGCATATTCCTGTACTAAGATGATTCTTTGAAAGGATCAAGAAGTATCAGTTGAAGTTGAATCCTCAAAAGTGTGTATTTGGGGCAACAACAGGAAAATTTTTGGGATTCTTAGTGAGCAAAAGAGGCATCGAATTGACCCTATCAAGATGAAAGCAATCCAAAAAATGCCTACACCTCACATTGAGAAGTAGATACGAGGATTTATGGGTCATATTCAGTATATCAGTAGATTCATATCTCAACTGACTATGATTTACGAGCCAATCTTCAAGCTGCTAAAGAAGGATCAGCCCACATAATGGAATGACCAATTCCAACAAGCTTTCGATAAGATAAAAGGATATCTTATGAACCCACCAGTATTGATACCACCGGTGGAAGAGGAACCATTTCTATTGTATTTATCAGTCGGGGAGTTTTCCATGGGCTTATTGCAAGCATAAAAGAAAACAGAAAAGGGGGTAGAGCATGCCATATACTACCTCAGCAAGATGTTCTTGGAGTATGAGACACGGTACACATCTTTGGAAAAAACTTGTGTTACATTGATTTGGTCAACAAAAAGGCTGCGACACTACATGGCAACTTATTCAGTACAGTTGATCTCAAGGATAGATCCAATCAAGTACCTCTTCGAAAAACCAGCTCTAATAGGAAGGATGGCTCAATGGCTACTATTACTATCAGAATTTGACATCACCTATATTGCTCAGAAGTCTATCAAGGGGCAAGCCATAGCCGATCATTTAGTTACTCACCCCACAGAAGATGGAAGAGCCTTAGATGATGCCTTTCTAGATGAAGAAATCACAGAAATAGAAGAAAAAGACACTACTAATGAATGGTAGTTATTCTTTGATGGAGCGGCTAACCAAAAGGGGTGTGGTGTAGAAATATTGCTTGTCACTCTAGACGGCCTTTATTTACCTTTGTCATTCTACCTTGTTTTTTCCTGTACCAACAACATTGTTGAATATGAAGCTTGTGCCTTAGGACTGGAAATAGTTCTAACCATTGGGGTGAAAAGGATTAAGGTATATGGAGATTCAGCCATTGTCATTTGTTAGACGCAAGGAAAGTGGAAGACCCGAGATGAGAACTAAAGCCGTATCAGGAACATCTGAAAGAGGTCGTTGGACACTTCGAGAAGATCTCATTTGAATACTTCTAAAGAGATAACAACCGGTTTGCCAATAGCCTTGCAACCTTGGCATCCATGGTAGAATACAACCCTATGGCTCAAATCTGACCATTCTTATTGGAACAAAGAAGCAAGCCCAGGTGAACTCTCTCACCATAGATGGTCGGTCTTGGTTTTCTCACATAGTGGACTTCATCAAGGAAAGGAAGTATCCAATTGAAGCTACAGATAGAGAAAAGAAATTTCTAAGGAGATATACCACCCAGTTTATTCTCCAAGGTGATTTGTATAAAAGGTCTTATGATGGGATACAATTGTTGTGTGTAGATGAAGATCAAGCTAGGACAATCATGGAAGAAATTCATCAAGGCCTTTGCGGACCCCATATGAATGCCAAGAGGCTAGCTAAGAAGATTCTCATACTGGGATATTACTAGAACACAATGGAAGTAGACTGTATAGGCTTTGTCAAGAGATGCCACAAATGTCTGATATTTTCCAATATCATACACATCCCACCAATGGAATTGCACTCACTCAGTTCTCCTTGGCCATTCTCTACTTGAGGCATTGACATCATAGGGAAGATCAACCCCAAAGCATCCAATGGGCACGAGTTCATTCTGGTGGCCATTGATTACTTCACCAAGTGGGTAGACGCTCAGTCATATGCAGTCCTCACATCTACTAAGGTGGCAAAACTCATTCAAAAAAATATCATTTGCTGATATAGTGTGCCCCAAGAGCTGATATCGGACTAAGGATTCCATTTTTGGGCCAGAACTTACAAGACCTGTATGAAATTTGGTATCAAGAGGCATCGCTCTACCACCTATAGGCCACAGACCAATGGGCATGTGGAAGCAGCTAACAAGAACATCAAGGTTATCCTATAAAAAATGTTTGAAACACACAAGACTGGGCGGACAAGTTACCACTTGCTTTATGGGCATATCAGACTTCTGTACGAACTTCGACTGGGCCAACCCCCTTTTCCTTATGGGGTTGAGGTAGTTCTGTTAGTGAAAATCCTAGTACCATCCCTAAGGGTGCTCCTGATAGTCATTACCTGACGGAGAATGGTTGAAGGCCAGATATGACAAGCTCAATTTTCTCGATGAAAAATGCATAAAGGCCATAGATAGTTTGAGGAAATATCAACTAGGAATGGCATGGGCCTTCAACAAGAATGTGAAGCCCTATCACATAAAAGAAGTCAAGCTCATTTTTTGAGAACAAAAAACCCCAATTCATGACCCAAAAGGGAAACTTAGGCCCAATTGGAGTGGCCCATTCACTGTAAAAGAAATTCTACTAGGCAAGGCTATGAGACTCATGGACCTCAATGGGGAAGAAATACTTGGACTGGTTAATATGGATCAACTCAAGAGATATTATGTCTGAAAGGGTGAATAGCCCGAACTACGCTAGACCTGATTCCTCTCAAGGGATACGTAAGAAACTTGACATGTGCAAGTGCAGTCTCAACAATCTCATGGCAAGAAATTGGTTCCTAGATTAATAATCAAATTATCTAAAAAGATCATAGCTTGTGTCCCCCAAGAATTACCATTTGGTATGCAAGGCCATTAGGTATCTGTCATTCACCTATGGTCCTCCAAATTCTAATCCAAAGTTCCACCCCTCAAAATTTGCCACCTGGCACCCGTAAATCAAAGCCAGTTCATTCTCCATCCTTGATTAGTCAAAAAAAAAAAATTAATGCAACAATGGTAAAGGTTCAGTTGTGTCAACAGCTAATGGGTGATACCTTGAAGAATCACCTCTTCTCTTTGTTTGGACGAGACATTGAGAAAATGGACCTTGGACATAAACATTACTACACCAGGACTGCTAGAATTTGAGTATGTCAGTACTCAGTCAAATCGGGTGTGTGGAACTACATCACATTTTACTCCAATAAGTGCCTCAACACTAGGATATTGATCTTCACGTATTTCGGTTTGGGATAGTTGAGACCTGCCTGACTCTCAATGAATTCTGAGATTACATGCTATCTCTACCTAAGGGCAGATTGATTCAACCATCTTTGAAGAAAAATTACTCAGAGGATATTCAAATTTTTTTCGGATGGGGAAAGGAGGAAATGAAGCAATTCATTAGATATAGGAAGATTGACATTTTGAAGGTGGCTAGGATTTTCACCCGGTATCTATCATTGGGAGGAATCCATCAGCAGAGATCATAGGATGCTTATCTACTTTGTATGATAGCTCGTAATGTTCTCTAAACTCCCAGACATGGTGCACCACTTGTTCTGAAGGAAGGAGGTGATATCGTCCCCATAGCCCTTATAGAGGCCCTTAAGGGATTTGATGACATGAACCATAGCCACAGATTTGGAACTGATCATTATCAAGGAAGTCCAACTATTTTCCAACTTTGGTTACTTGAGAAACTGAAACTGGCCAAGCCACTAAATGGATGCTAACTCGGAGTTTCATACTACCAAGGCAAGAGGGAAGTCACAGAATTCAAGCTCATTGCTAATTGGAAAGAGTAACTGCAAGGAAGAACTATATAGGATATTGCAAGGAGGTGCCCATAGTGGCCATAAGACAATTTCCTACTGAAGACTCCTGGATGCAACTATGTCAAGTTGATGGGATTGACTTATAAATCCTTTTACTTGCCCACTCACATCAGCCGACAATATGGATTGATAGAAGAGGACCCCGAGGAATTGATGAACTATCATCCACCCCAGGAACTGTCTCCCCACATTGTAACCTACCTATCCTATCTTTGGTAGGAAAGTTCTTCCCCATTTCTGTGTAATTCACTTGGTAATGAAGTGAGGTGATATTTGGACTTTCACGTTATTCTAGCTATTCTAATGAAGACTTGAATTATGGAATTGATCATGCCTTGAAATTCAAATTCATGAATAAGAAAGATCTTTCAATACTAAAAGATAAGCTTTCATTCCCAAAATAAAATGACAAGTCTAGCTATACAAAAGATAAAAACAAAAAAAGGGTAATAAACATGGGGGAAAAGATAAATAATATATATACAAAAACTCAACATCCGTGTCTTGCAGGGAACAGGTTTCTAAGAAGCAGCATCTTCATCTGTGCTATATTCGGGACTGTCTATGGAAAACATTAGAGAAGTGTCAGACGTCAGTCTCGAGTTCGCCATTTGTGCCATGAGGTCCCTAATGTGTGTGGCTTGTTGAGCCATCATCGCCGTTGCGAACTAACCCTCCTATTAGAGAACCAACCTCTCCTGTCAAAGAGCCAACCTATCATGTCAAAGAGATGATCTGTGCACCTTGAAAAGCAAAAGAGACAGTCAGAACAAGAGGAAATGATGAAAAAGAATCAAGCCAAAGAAATGATGGTACCCTCTGGTATATCTCATCACAGAGACCCTGATGCATTTGCTAAAGTTTAACATATGCATGTCAACAAAAGGAAGGGAAAATTCAATGAAACAAGGAAAGTTTAGACACTCACATAGTTATATTAAATAGGAAGGCCAAGACAGGCATCTCGATCCAGTCATCATTCCCAAGTTCTCGGGACACTAGGGTTGGCTGCATCAGGATAGGACCAACCAAAAAAGCCAGGGAAGGGAATGGTGGCCATGCTACGAGGGGATCCACCCATAGCAGTAGAAGACCCAGTAAAAGAAGGATAGGTAGCCCTCGGTTGCGATCGAGTAGAAAGAGGAACCATGGGGCAGGTTCTCCACTATAGGAGCATCACATAATTAGGAAAGAGGACTTAAAATATGGAAAGAACATTCAAGAGAGAGAACATACCACTAGACCTATGGGACTTAGGGGGATACAGACCATCTCCTCATCCAGGAAGGTCTCATAGTCCCTATCCATGATAAAAAGGAGTCGTCCCATACTCCTTCAGCTAGCTCCTCAACCTCAGCCTTTGGAATGAGCTCTAGATGATGTATAGTGGAGGAAGGAAGGCAAGGAGGGACACGCTATTCAACACCAGACCACTGAGGAGTGAATCGATCCCCTAAGTACCAGACATGGCCCTCGAGGCCACAAAACAATAACCTCCATTGGGTCAAGAAAAGGGCCCTAGTACCCTCTACAGCAACTGAAAATTCGAGGTACAAAAAGGTCTCCAGGTGACGTGTAATTTTAGATGCGATAAGAACAACACAAAGAAAAAGAAACCTAGAAGTGAGAATGATTTACCTCAGAAATCTCGTTCAAGAGAGAATGAGCAATGGCCCCTGGAAGTAGAGATGGACCCTTGGGCATACGGCGGTCCCCCCACCTCGTGGCTGCAGGAAAGAAGAGAGCTAGTGGGTCGTGAAGCAAAGGAAGCATGATCCCCAGATGCTCATAACACCAAGGCTGATTTGGGAAAATCAAGACAATAAGATGACAAAGATGCATGCTTGATGAAAGAAAGGATACAAGGTTAGAGGATTACCTGAATAATGTAGCCCGCTCCATGTGAGGGTAGCGGCCGTAGATGGTCTGGACCATGCATCCTCGTCCTCTCTCCTCTCTCTCTTCACCTTCAAGTGAGGGGGAGGGGTTTGAGTTATGTCTGCTTTACTTGCGGGCCCCACACCGTCGTATCACTGCTTGGAGATACTTGGAGTCCTATTCGCAAGAGTGTAAAATTCATCATTTGAGATGGGGGTTTTGATGATGGTCCAATTTGGGGATCGGGATCATGCAAATGGGGTTTGGAGTTGCCACCTAGGCTTATAGGCCCAGGACCTGGGGGTGGGCCCGATTCTTGAGAAAAGGGCCCAAAATTTGGTCTGGTCCAGAGATTTAAGGTAAGTGTTAAGTTACAAAGTTGGGAAGGTGTTAAGCACCCAATCTGCCTAGTTCAACCAGTCCTCTTGCTAGATGCTTGAGAATGAACATTTTCCACAATTATTATTATTCCACATCTATGGCTAAGTTATCACATATATATACATTAATTAAATTCAAACTATTATATACACTAAATCAAGGCTTATTAGATATCTACATTATGCTTAAATGAGGAGAGAGATTATACCTGAATTTGACCCCTATTTGGGTCAAGAGGGCTGGGCCCCTGATTAGTATCGGCTCATACTATTTTTTGGATTCTCCTAGCTTAGGGGAAGATTGTCTTGACCTCCAACTTCCTTTCCTGAGAGATGTTGATTGTGATAGTATTCGGACAGAGTTTCGGCTAGGAACGATCACTTTCGGATTTGGATTCGGATAGAGCTTCTGCTAGGGAAGGCTATTTTTGGATTTGAATTTAGACAAAGCTTCAGCTAGGGAAGGCTTTTTTTGGGCTTGGGATGAGGTGGCACTCCGATAGAGCTTTCGCTGGGGATAGGCTAAGGGAGGGCTAGGATGAGGTGCACTTCGGCATACTTCCATTAGGAATGGCTATTTCTGAAAGATTCTAGGGACACTCGGACAAAGGTTTGGCTAGGAAAGGCTATTTTTGGGTGGCACTCCGGTAGAGCTTCCAATGGCAATTGCTATTTTGGAAAGATTCCAGAGAAAATCGGACAGAGGTTCAGCTAGTAAAGGCTATTATCGGGCTTGGGATGAGGTGGCACTCCGACAGAGCTTCCGCTGGGGATAGGCTAAGGGAGGGCTAGGCTAAGATGGTATTTCGGCAGAGCTTCCGCTGGGAATGGCCAATCCTGGAAAGATTCCAGGGACACTCGGACAGAGGTTTGATTAGGAAAGGATATTTCAAAAAAAAAAAATGGACTGAACTAAAAATGGATTGAAGAACTCCAAAGTCCCAAAGAACACTTTAAAGATCCCAACAGAGTTTCAGATCTTAACAAAGATCTCTTCGTAGACCCGAAGAACCTTAAAAGGGGGGTTTCTATCTCAAGAACACTCAAGAACACTCAAGGGAGGTGGCTCAAGAACATACTATTTTTGGCTAAAAATAGGATGTAACTAAAGATTAGGATTGAAATTCTTCAAGATCCCGAAGAACACTTAGATGATCCGAATGAGTTTTTGGATCTCGACGAAGATCGCTCCAAAGATCAGAAGAAAATCAAGAGGGGGGGAGGAAAATTTCACTCTGAAAGGGGATTATGGTGTGTTGGTCTCTTTTTTTCTAAGGGAGGGGGGTTTTTATAGTTTTTTCCAGCCAAATAGGAGAGGGGGAATCACTTTATCCAGTGGATGAAAGGGTGGGGCTCTTACCTAAAGTGAAGAGATAGGATTTTTGCGCAATGGGTAAAAGGGGGGTTGAAGGAAAAAATGGGTGGGCAGGGCTTTTGTCCAGTGGGTAAAAGGGTTTTTAGAAAAAATGGGAGGGAGAAATTTTAGCCAGAAAAAGGTGATTTTCAAAAGTGGGAGGAGAGAGAAAGGTTAGCCAGAAAAGGCAATTTTTGAATAAGTGGAAGGAGAGAAAAAGTTTAGTTGAAAATGGTAATTTTTGGAAAGCAAGAGGAGAGAGAAAGCTTAGCTAGAAAAAGAAATTTTTGGAAAAGCAGGAGGAGAGAGAAATTTTTGCCAAAAAAGTAGTTTTCAATTTTTCAAAAAAGCGAGAGGAGAGAGAAAGTTTTACCCAATTTTTTTTTTGAAAAAGCTGGATGAGAGAGAAAGTTTTAGGCAGGTAGTGCAAGTGATGTCACCATTGCATGAATGCATGGGTGTGCAGGCAATGTGCATAGTGGGTGTGTGCACGAGCTGGCAATGTGCACAGCGGGTGCGTGCACGTGAGGGTGTGCGAGCAATGTGCATGGTGTACAGGGCCACCTGCACGTGGTGCATGCACAGTGTGCACTGCCATGTAGTAGGGGCCTGCAAAGCGTGCGGTAGGGGCATGCACACATGCTACGAGGCCACACACAGTGTGCTGTGGGGCCACGTACAGTGTGCAGCAAGGGTGTATGGCATGTGCATGAAAAAAATGTGATTTTCCAGGGAAGGTTGCAAGAGATCCGTCGGTCCGATTTTGGTGTACCATATATCGTCGAAATCATATTTTTGAGAACTATCCATCTGTACAGTCATCTTGACCAGATTTCTTCGTATATAAGAAGTTAAAATTAGACCCCTTCCCTCCCACACGGGGATTTCTAGGGTTTCAAACCCGAGAGTGTTTCAGGGTTATCTGGGTAGGTAGGGGATGAATTTTACGGTGTTTAGGTTAGGTGAGGAATTTTTTAGGTTTCCAGCGGGACTGTCCACGTGCGCAGCATATGTGTAGGAAGGTGTATTTTTTGGGGATGATTGCCGAAGATCTATCGGCCCAATTTTGACGTATCATATATCATCGGAATCATGTTTCTGAGCACTATTTATCTGCATGGTAATATTGATCAGATTCCTTCATCTATGAAAAGTTAAAATTTGACCTTCCTCTCTCCCGCGTGGGGATTTCCAGGGTTTTGGGTAGGGGAATGTTTCCATCAACACCTCTGTCGCTCGAAAGTCGAAAGTCACGCCCAAGATCCTTATTTCATCATAGCCAAAGGAGGTGACAAAATTGGGTGTCTATAGAATGCCCCTCTTTAACCGAGGCCTGTGCCAACGGCCAAAGGGCAAAGAAAAGACCAGCCACATTTTGTCACCCGGAGCATATACTGCCATCATCTTGCTCAGTTATGACGGAGTTGAAAAAAAAATGCAATTGATAATATCTCTAAAGTTTTAGGTCTGACCTAGGCTGCCAATTAGGGGAGAGAAATTCGCTACTCTTCCAATCCTACAAAAAAGGTTAGTACTTTGGCTAATGTACTCTTTCTCAGGTGTTCCCGGAGATCTATTCTAAGATCAGGAGGATGCATTATGGCCTGTGCGAGGTGATAGTTACCAAGGATCGAGAGATTGCTCGGCAGGGTGTCCTCATTGAGGACCTGACCTAGAGGCTAGAGCAGGTTGGAGTAGCATCTGTGGACACCCTGGTGCTTTATGAGGATGGTTCAAAGTACGGTTCAGATGATGGCTTCTAGTCTATAGGGATTTGTTCCTGTATTTCCTGCAAACACAAACACATGGATATTTTCTTTCCCTTTTCTTTTTCCTTCTCCTTGTTTGTTCATCATTTATTTCAGCATCTTATAAAAACTTACTTTTGGCACAAAGAAAATCTTTCTTTCTTCACTTTTTTTTTTTTGTTTGCAATGCTTAGGCACAATCAATTCCATAACTCAAGTTATAATTAGAATAATCAGGATAACACGAAAACCCATATACTTCCTCATTCCATTACCAAGAGAATTACATGAAAAAGGGGACAACTTTCCTACCATAGATGGGATAGGTGAATAACAAGGTGGGGAGACCATTCTTGAGGTGGGTGAAAGTTCACTAACTCTTCTGGGTCCTTCTCCTCGAGCCCATATTGTCGGCTGATGTACATAGGCAAATAAAAGGACATGTGTGTCAATCCCATCAATCTGACATAGTTGTGGCCAAGGGTCTTCATCAGAAAATCTTCTTGTGGCTTCCTTGGGCACCTCCATATGATATCCTGCACAGTCCTTTTTTGTAGGTACTTTTCCCAATCAGTGATAAGGTTGAATTCTGGAACTTCTCTCTTATCCTCGTAGTAAAAAAACTCCGAGTGGGCTTCCCCTTAATGGTGTGGTGAGCTTCAGTTTCTCGAGGAGCCAAATCTGAAAAATAGCAGGACTCCCTTGATAATGGTCTAGTCCAAATTTATGGCCATAGCTTATGTCATCAAATCCCTTTGACATTTCTGCAAGAACCGTAGGGACGATGTCACCTTCCTTCTTCAATTGTTTTACTACCTCAATTAGAACATATGGTGCACCATGCCCGGGAGTGCAGAGAACATAACGAGCTATCATACAAAGTAAATAAGCATCTAGGGATCGCTACTGATGGATTCCTCCCATTGGTAGATATTGGATGAAGATCTGAGCCACCTTCAGAATGTTGATCTTCCCATACCTGACAAACTGCTTTACTTCTTCTTCTTTCCATCCGAAGAAATCCTGAATTTCCACTAAGCAATCTTTCTATAAAGAGGGTTGGAACAAATTACCTTTGGGTGGAGACAGCATACAAGCCTAAAATTCTTCAAGAGTTGGGAAAATCTTCGCTAATCCAAACCGAAATACATGCAGGTCGGCATCCCAGTGTTGAGGCACTTATCGGAGTAATTGGTGATATAGCTTCACACATCCAAATTGGCCAAGAAATGACACATTCATGGATTCCAACAATCTTAGTGCCCTCACATTTATGTCTAAGGTCCATTTCCTCAACGTCTTATCCAACGAGCCCATGAATTTTCTTGAAACCAATACAAACAACAAGATATGATGATTTATCAAAAGCATTACTCATTGGCTAATGATTCAAACAGGCCTTTACCACTGTTACATCAAGCTCTTCTTCTTTTCTTTTGACTTTGACTAATCAAGGGTGGAGAATAAACTGGCCTTGATAAATTGGTGCCGGGTGACGATTTTCTTTTAAGGGATAGAATTCTGGATAAGAATGGATGGACCATAGGTGAATGACAGATACCTAATGGCCTTGCATGTCAAATGGCGATTCTTGGGGGATAGAATCCTGGATAAGAATGGATGGACCATAGGTGAATGACAGATACCTAATGGCCTTTTATGCCAAATGGAGATTCTTGACACAAACTATAATGATCTTTTAAGGTATTTTGATTATTAATCAAGGAACCAATTTATCGCCTTGAGATGGCTGAGACCGCACGTGCACATGTCAAGTTGCCTACATATCCCTCGAAAGGGATCAGGTATGACGTAGTTCAGGCCATTCACCCTTTTAGACATAATATTTCTTGAGTTGATCCATGTTAACTAGTCTGGGTATTTCTTCGTCGTTGTGGTCTACGAGTTTCACAGCTTTGCCTAGTAGAATTTCTTTGATAGTGAATGGGCTGCTCTAGTTGGGCCTGAATTTTACTCTTGGGTAATGAATTGGGGCTCTTTGTTCTCAAAGAACAAATTCGCCTAGCTCTATGTGGCAGGGCTTCACATTTTTGTTAAAGGCCCTGGCCATTCTCAGTTGATACTTCTTCAGATTATCCATGGCCTTCATGCGCCTTTCATTAAGAAAATTGAGTTTGTCATGTCTAGTCTTCACCCACTCTCCTTCAGGTAGCTAACTATCAAAAAGTACCATTAGGGATGGTACCAGGATGTCCACGGGTAGAACCGCCTCAACTCATACACCAAAGAGAAAGGAGTTGCCCCTGTCGAAGATCGTATAGAAGTCCGGTATGCCCATAAGGTAAGGGGTAACTTATCAGGCCAATCCTTGTGTGTTTCCCCATTTTTTGCAGGATGAATTTGATGTTCTTGTTGGCTGCCTCAACTTCTCCATTGATCTGTAGCCTGTAAGTGGTAGATCGATGCCTTCTGATACAGAATTTTGTGCAAATTTTGTCAATCTTGCCCCAAAAGTGGGATCTCTGATCTGATATCAATTCTTGAGGTACTCCATATTGGGAAATGATGTTTTCCTGGATGAACTTGGCCACCTTAGCAGATGTGAGGACTGCATAGGACTGAGCTTCTATCCACTTAGTGAAATAATCAATGGTTACCAAGATGAACTCGTGGCCATTGGATGCTTTAGGGTTAACCTTTCCAATGATATCAATGCCCCAAGTGGAGAATGGCCAAGGTGAACTGAGCGAATGCAACTCGGTTTTTGGGATATGTATGATGTTAGCGAATATCTGACATTTGTGGCATTTTCTGACAAAGTCCACGCAATCTGCTTCCATTGTGTTCCAGTAATATCCTAGCCTTAGGATCATCTTAGATAACATCTTGGGATTCATGTGGGATCCACAAAGACCTTGATGAATTTCTTCCATGATGGTTGTAGCTTGTTCCTCATCTACACACAACACTTGTATTCCGTCATAGAACCATTTATATAATAGATCCTCTTGGAGAATAAAGTGGGTGGCATATCTCCTCAGAAACTTCTTCTCTCTGTTAGTTGCTTCAAATGGGTACTTTCTTTCCCTAATGAAATCCACTATGTGAGCGAACCAAGACTGACCATCCTCAGTGAGAGAGTTTACAGAATTCTGATAAATGGGCCAACTTCTTTGTTCTACCAAAAATGGTCGGACTCTAGCCATAGGGTTGCACTCTACCATAGAAGCCAAGGTTGCAAGGGCATCAACAAACTTGTTGTTATCCCTCTAGAAGTATTCGAATGAGATCTTCTCAAAGTATTCAATCATCTTTTCCAGATGTTCTTGATATGGCTTCAACTTCTCATCTCTAGTTTTCTACTTTCCCTGTGTCTGACAGATGACAATAGATGAATCACTATAAACCTTGATCCATTTCACCCCAATGGTTAAAGCAGTTTTGACTCCCAAAGCACAAGCTTCATACTCAGCAATGTTGTTGGTACATGGAAGTCAAGGCAGAATGACGAAGGTAAATAAAGACTGCCAGGAGTGACAAGCAATATTCCCGCACCAAATCCCTTTTGATTGGCTACTCCATCAAAGAATAATTGCCATTCATTAACTGTGTCTTCTTCCTCTATTGTGGGGATTCCTTTATTGAGAAAGGAATCATCCAAGGATCTTCCATCTTCTGTGGGGTGGGCAGCCAAATGATCAGCTATGACCTGACCTTTGATAGATTTCTGAGTAAAATAGGTGATGTCAAACTCTGATAGAAAAAGTAACCAACGGGCCATTCTTAAAGAGATATTTGATGGGATCCATCTTTGAGACCTAATGCATCGGATAGGAAACCATATAGTGTTGTAGCCTTTTAGTTGCCTAAATCAATGCAGCATAAGTTCTTTCCAAAGATGTGTACCGGGTCTCATATTCTAGAAACTTCTTGCTGAGGTAATATATGGGATGCTCTGCCCCCTTTTTCATTTCCTTCTGTGCTAGCAAAGAGCCCATGGAATTTGCTCCCACGGACAGGTACAACAGAAGTGGTTCTCCTTCCACTGGCGGTGTCAATACTGGTGGGTTCATAAGGTACTCCTTGATCTTGTCAAAGGCTTGTTGGCATTGGTCATTCCATTCCGTTGGCTGATCCTTCATCAATAGCTTGAAAATTAGTTCACAGATTGTAGTCAACTGAGCTATGAATCTGCTAATATATTAGATGTGACCCAGGAACCCTCATATTTACTTCTCAGTCTGAGGAGTGGGCATTTCCTGAATTGCCCTGATCTTGATAGGGTCGACTTCAATGCCTCTTTCACTCACCAAGAAGCCTAACAAATTTTCCGTTGTTGCCCCGAATACACACTTATGAGGGTTCAACTTTAGCTTATACTTCTTAATTCTTTCAAAGAATCGCCTTAATGCAGGAACATGCCCCTACCAATCTTTAGACTTTACTATCATGTCATCCACATAGACTTCCATATTTTTGTTCATCATGTCATGCAATATGGCTGTGGCTACTCTTTGATAGGTTGCCCTAGCATTCTTTAGTCCAAAAGGCATCACCTTGTAACAATAGGTTCCCCATGGAGTGGTGAAGGCTATTTTCGCACAATCTTCTGGGCACATGCTTATTTGGTTGTATCCCGAGAATCCATCCATGAACGATAATAAAGCATGTTTTTCTGTATTATCCACCAATACATGAATGTGAGGTAATGGGAAGTCATCTTTAGGGCTTACTTTGTTAAGATCTCAGTAGTCTACGCACATTCATACCTTTCCATCTTTCTTCGGTTCTGGTACAATATTGGCCAACCATTGGGGGTACTTCACCACTTGTAAGAAATCCGCATTCCATTGCCTTAGAACTTTTTCTTTGATCTTCTCACTCCATTCTGGCTGCATTCTTCGGAGCTTCTATTTTACTGGCTTTGCCCCAGGGTAAGTCAGCAATCGATGCTGCACAATGTTGGGTTCGATACAAAGCATATCCTCGTAAGACCAAGCAAAGACCTTAACAAATTCCTTCAGAAGATTACTCATCTATTTTGCTTCTTCGTCATCAAGGGTAATGCCAATTTTTACCTCTCGAAGGCATTGATCAGTTCCTAGATTAATAACCCAAGTATCCTCACCAATGGGTTGGACTTTCTTTGGTTTGCATTGCTTTATTAATTCTTGATATTTATTAAGATCATCATCAGAAAAATGAGGCAAGCCATACTCGGAATCAAAAATTTTATTTATGAAAAGAGTAACAAACTCATCATACAAGGACTCTGGACTCTTCTCAAAAGGGGAGATTGACACAAAATCACAAACAACAGATTCGACTATGGACTCGATAACTGGCTTGATGCTTTCTCTAGGTGTAATCAGGCTAGTTGACTCAATAGCATGAGCAAACTTGAAGTTTTCTCCAATGCTTGTCCAATTCAGAAGTGGTTCAGTGGCTTGATGGATAAGGAGATGTGGCAAAGGGCCTTCTTCGCCTTCTGAGAAAGTTGCTGCTATTTCTTTAGTGGCGCAATGGTTCCTCTGGACAGGTGCCTGCTTCTTCATGAATACAAGCTGATCAATCTCATGCTCTCATAAGTGAAACTTTCTAAGGGGTGAAGATCGATGGAGAATGCTTAATCCTTTTTCTATGAAGTCTATCTTTTTTATCCTGTTGAGGGATGCCATCCCGGTACCTCGGTCACATCTTTGACCACCTTCACGAGCCTTCCCATTGCAATTGGTTTGGGCACAGTACAAACAAACCATCATCCTCTATGCTCTCCTCTGTTTTGCATACACACTTCTTCCTCTTAAAGGACGGGGCTTGAGTTCATGCAACTCTCGGACTCTTGGCTCTTATAGGAGAGAGCAAATGAAACCTTTCAAATTAATGGGAAGTGGCAGACTCTAGGTGAGACTTATCTTCTTCTCTCATTCTCTCTTCATGAGAAATCAAGGACTAGGTGCCTCCTTTGATTGGATCAATGTTGTAGGATCATCAGAGGAAGATCCAGTCTTAATTAGTGCAATTTCTGTTATCCCAGTGATGCAACTGTCTTGGTTACCTTCGTTGACTAGCATTTTCTATTGTTCCACTTCATAAGTCACCCAATTGAACTCGTCTTGGAAGAAAATTTCAAGTCCTGTTTGCATCTTGGTGGTGGTTTCATCAAACCACAGCTCCACATTTCCACAAAAGGGGAAATTCTCTCCTTCTTTCACAAAGTATCCATTGAGAGTAGGTAGTAAGTGACGGAGATCTTCCTAGTCATCCTCAGCACTTTCTACCCTTTGATAGTTAGGGGAGTGTACCCGAGACCATTCTTCACATTGTTCACTGCCAAACTAGGCTGCTTTGGAACTCTTTAATGATATTTCCCTAGCCCAATCCTAGGAAAGTACTGCATATTCTTCATCATCTGATTCACTGACGGACTCCAGATGGCTTCATAGTTAGCTAGGATTTTCTTCTTTGGAGCTTCTTTGGCAATGGTTGTGCAAGTGGTGTCTATTTCAAAACCACTCAGTTGCACCTCCTGGTTTTGTTCTTCCCCATTTTCAATGTTGGCCAAAGTGTTAACCACTTTAAGATCTCTGGCCACTAAGACCACCTTCCCCTCATGAATGAAATTCATTTTTTTATGGAGACTAGAGGACACCGCCTTCGCAGAATGCAACCAAGGCCTTCCCAAGAGCATATTAAAAGCTTTTGGTACATCAATGACCTAGAAATCAACATCAAACTTCACCGGGCCAATCTTTACAGGAAGGGTAATGACTCCAAGAATCTTCCTCTTGGTATTATCGTATGCCCTATGGTTTGGGTGGTTGGCCTCATTTCTTCCAAGTTAATGCCGATACTCTTTGTTGATCTTAAGGGTAGCACATTCAAAGCGGACCCGTTGTTAACAAGAACCTGAGGAACCACTTTGTCAAGGCATTCAACTGTAATGTGGAGAGCCCGATTGTATTAGGTTTCTTTAGGAAGCTCAGAATTCGAGAACATTAGGGACTGCACTGCATATGTTGCTCCTATTATATGTGGGAGGTGCATTGGATTTATCTTGATCGGCACTTGTACATTAGAGAGAGACCTCAAGACTGCTTCATGGTGCGAAGGGGATGCCATCAACAATCCCCAAATAGAGATATTTGCCTAGGATTTTTTGAGTTGAGCTAAGACTGAGTTCTCTGGCTCTTTCTTTACGCTGCTAGTTCCGGCCTCATTAGCCCTTAGCTGCTCTACTACTAGAGCCTTGCCCTTGTAATCTTTCCCACTTCTAGTTTCCATCACGTTGATTGGTTTTTTCACAATAATCTTGGTGGGATAACTATCTTCATCATCACTATTGGTTAGGGTGATTATCCCCACCATAGAATCATCTTCTTCTGATTCTCCTTCCCTGGTTGGGGTGGGAAGTTCAGGACCTCCACAAATATCTACTACCCTGGATCGTAGCTTATTGACTGCATTGGAAAGCTATTCGAATGCAACGTCTACCGCCTCTACGATTGTGTTATCTGGTCCTATTTCCTCTAGATCATCCAATTGCTCCCGGTAGTAAAGATCACTGACGGTTACTTCTCCTAACATTTTATCAATCTCTTCTACCCTTTCTTGCATTCTCAATGTGTTGGAATACACTTGACACATTTTTTCTTCCAACTCAATTGTGGGTACTGTTCGTCCATATAAACTTGCGTCGGCTCTCTAGATTCCCCCTCATTCTCTGAATCTGATGTAGATTCATCTCCCTCCATGCATAGGGAAGGGTAAATGCCACTTATTGGATCAGATATTAGGTCATCATTACCAATGGCGTAGATTGAGAAATATATCAGATGTTCTGGTGAGTAATATTCTGACTCATCATCATAATCATTGTACCAAGGCCAGTCATCCCAGTCTGGATACCCATCATCCTCTCGAGAATCAGAGTCATCTCCATCCTTCTCATCTTCTTTTTGTCCTCATCATCATCATCATCATCCTCTTCTTTTCTGATTTCACTCCCCTTTGATTCTTCATCAGATTCCTCAGGACCATCAAATTCTCCGATATCCAAATGCTCATAGTATTCAGAGTGTACGGACTGGAAGATTTCCATAGGGTTGGTCCTATCATTACTCGCTCAAAGCTGGACAAGTCCTAACTTATCATCCTTAGTGTCACTTCCTATGTGGATTAAGGAAGTGTATTCTTTGATCTGCTCCCTTATGGCCAATGTGGTTACTGCTCTGAGAAGATCAGTTGTAATCTCTTCAATTGCCTCTGGATTGTCTTCTGAAGTTACGACAGGATGAATTAGAGAAGTGGGATCACTCTCCTAGTCTTCCCCTAATACATTTATTGAACCTATTGATGAAGTCATCTTTAGGGAATCTGGTAGTGCAAGCATATCCTTCTAATCGTACCCGTCCGTCCATCCTTCTTTTGGGTTATATACTAAACCTTGAGAATGGGATTGGTATGAGGGTGATGAGGGTTATAAAGTGGGCTAGTATGAAGATGGTGTAATGTGAGAGGTAAGATATGAGGATTGGGGTTGATAGGATGAAGAGGTTCCTCCACTTTGATGGTGGGGGAAATGTTGATGATATGGCAGAGGCTGATAATGTGGTAGAGGCTGATAATGTGGCGGAGGCTGGTAATGTGGTGCGGTGGATTCTTCTGATGAAGAGGGATGGACGAGGCGTACCTGATCTTTTGATTCTTCCTTTGATGATTCTCTTCTTCTATGGGTTCTTATGACTCCAGCCCTTTGACTCATGATTTTCCTATAAGCGCAGGCATTCATATAATTCTTCCAAGCTCTAGGTACAATGAGTTGAGTAGGGTCACTCTCTGTAGTTTCTTTATCCAGATTGTTCACATGATCGGGGAGTGGATTGGTATTGACATTGGGAGGGTATTTGATCTTGACCTCAATGGTTTCATTGTCTACCATGTCCTGAATTGCATGCTGTAAACCCAAACATCTTTCAGTATTGTGCCCCTTCTAAGTGTGGTAGGCACTATATTCATGATCCCTATACCAAGCTGGAGGAGAATTATTGATCACTCTTGGAGCCACTATCCCTAGCAATCCTTGCTTCTTTAACTTCTCATATATGGTCGTTACAGGCATTCCCAGATCAAAAAACTGCCTTCTTGGGCAAGGAGCCTTTTGGGCGGGTGCATCTACTTGTATTATGAAGTGCTGTGACGAAATGGCTGGTGAGACTGACTGTTGAACTGCACTTACCATATTAGTTTCCAGACCTTTTCCCTGTCTGACTTGGGTGTTCTTGCTAGTATCTTGAGAGGATCCTTGAAACTGGGCCTCTCTCAGAATTCTGTTCTCCACCCATGTGTTGGTGGCTATCAAGGCATCAAAAGTTTACCAATGTTGATAGTAAAGAACATCATAATAGGGCTTTGACAAGTTCTCTATTAACATCTCTACCTACTTTGCTTCTGAAGGCCTATCTACCATCTTGGCGACCTTATCTCTGAATCTCATCAAGAAGGCTGTGAATCATTCTTGAGGTTGTTGTCTCAACGTCTCAAGCTTTCGATGTTTCACATCCACCTAAGTATTGTAGGAGTATTATTTTGTGAAGGCTTTCACCACCGTTGCCCACTTCTAAGTTTGTGATGACTCCAACTGTGTGAGTCACCTCAGTGCTGGTCCCAATAGGGTTAATATGAAGGCTTGCCCCATCTAGTTATCTACAAGTTGCCATGACTTGGCGATGCTGAGGAAAACCTTGAGATGAGCCTTGGGGTCTCCTGACCCATCAAACCTATCACTCTACCATTTGAATTTTTTTGGAATTCTTGCTCTAAAGAAGAAACTCATTTCGTTAGAATCCACTACTTGGCCTTCTGAGCCTTTTCTCGCTCAAGTCATGTTCTCCAACTTCTCCAACTGCTCTTTGAGTTTCCTTTCTTTCTCTGTCTCCAGAGGCTCCAAGTGGACGTGTGCTACAAATTCCTCTTCTTCATCTTCAATCACTACCCTAGGAGGAGGGACCCTGGAATAGGCCCCTCGTTGACCATTTTGTCGGGTAGGTTAAGATCCTCTCTGACCGGTTGGCCGGACATGCTCTGGTTCCCCTGAGTTGACTTGGGAAGAATTCCCACGATGACTTGTAGCTCCATTCTGGTCTATATCTCCTGTTGCCAGTGCTGGCTCATTCCTGGGATCAGCTCTAGGAGGGTTTTGAAGTGTATGCAATATCTAAGCTATCCCTCTTTTGACTTCAGCCATTTCTGTCTACAAGGTTTCCATGGGATGAACCCAGAGCTGTTTGGGTGTTTCCATGTTGGGTGGATCCATGCTTACTAGGCTGTAATGACCTAGTAGTGGACAATCTCAAAGAGATGATAGATGTGATTCTAGATTTAGGAGAGTCAATCGATTACCCTGACACGTCAAAAGGGACCGCGAATACTTGAGGTGTGGAATTGTGCCTGAACCAAAAGTGGTTTATTTTAGGATTCTTGAATTCCCAGCCCCTTGTTCATTCATTCACTAAATTAAAAAAAGTTAATTCATCCAAGGTCAGTCCACTAAATGGTAGGGGTGGATAGGGTTTGATGCCCTTGGTCCACCCAATGGCATAAGCAGGAAGTTCATACAAATGGCTTGTTGAGAATATTCCCATAAGATATTCCATGTAATAAAGTCATGCTTTCCTTGCTCTTTCCCCACTAGGTATCCTTCCTCCTAATTTTCTCGGGACTTGACGAGACTCTGGAGAGATTGTCCCTGAGTCACGTATCTAGACTTTTTCTTTAAGGAGGAGGGATACCTTTTATCCAAAACTCACTTTAGGAAAGAAATTCTTTATGACAGAAATATAGTGTAGGAACATTCCTTTTCAAGATAGCAAACAAGTTCTATAGTTAGCATGTGGCGCTCCTCGCTTCTTCATCTATTTTCTACATAATGCGAGCATGTGGTGGATGCAATAGGACCGAAAAGGCTTCCCTGACAGGATCTATATATGCAAGGTACGTGATCCTTTTGATATACCCATAGGTATGAAATCAAGGGGGTGACTTCCTTGCTTATTACTCGTGACTACACATGAGGTTAAGCAATTGGTCACGGGGTGGTGGAACCGTGAGTGATTGTGTGCAAAAGTGTAATGTAGGGTAACCATCATTCAATCTCAGAATGCCGTAAAGTACTCAGACCTCCCTAAGGGTGCTGGCACAAATAAGAACATCCTCGCCGTTTGATGATGCATTCGATCTCAGAATGCTATAAAGTGCACAGACCTCCCCGAGGGTGCTGGCACAAATACAACATCCTCATTGTTTGATGATACCTTCCACTCTTGTATAGGAAGCGAGTATCATTCACTGTCATAGTACTTTCAATGACATGCGCTGACCTCCCTAAGGGTGCGTTCATGACAGAGAGTCCCTCGCCAAATGATTTCACTTCGACCACGATGAATGATGTGGTTAGCAAATACAATTACAAACATGGGTTAGCCAAACACGTTTTCAAACAAAAGTGGTGGAAAATGTTCTTGCATTTAAAGGTAGTATCTAGTATTAGACGCTTGACATTAGTCCCAAGTGGAGTCGCCACTGTGTGGGTAGTAGCCGGAGATGGGCTAGACCATGCATCCCTGTCCTCTCTCCCCTCTCTCTCTCTTCACCTTCAAGTGAGGGGGAGGGGTTCCAGTCGTGTGTGCTTTGCTTGCGGGCCCCACACCACCATATCACCACTTGGAGATATGTGGAGGCCTATTTCGTAAGAGTGTAAAATTCATCATTTAAGACAGGGTTTTAATGATGGTCCAATTCAGGGATTGGGATCATGCAAATGGGGTTTAGATTTGCCACCTAGGGTTATGGGCTTAGGACTCGGGGGGGTGGGCCCGATTCCTGAGAAAAGGACCTGAAATTTGGTACGGTCTAGAGATTTAGGGTAAGTATCAGGTTATAGAGTTGGGAAATTTTTAAGCACCTAATCTTCCCGATTCAACCAGTCTTCTTGCTAGATGCTTGAGAACGAACATTTTCCATAATTATTACTATTCTGCATGTATGGCTAATTTATCACACATATATTATCACACCCCGTTCACACAGAACTGGGCCAGTGACCGGGTTAACACCAGTTAACCCAAACCTGTCAGGATCATCTGATACAGTATTTCACCACAGCATACACACAACTAAGAAAGAGCTTATCAGTTCAGCGGAAGACTTGGTTTACCTATGAATATTCCCATAATACTTGATACCCGAATTGTGATACAATAGTTAAATACATGTGGGCCCGAAGCCGTGATATTTACATAATAAGAGTACGATTCACGTATCAAGTACATAAAAGAAGTCATAAAAAATTAGAGTATACAGCTCGGCTCGGTATCAAAGCCTAGAGCTCAGCTCGGTATCAAAGGTTGAGCCCAGCTCGGCTTCACAAGGTAGAGCTCGGCTCGACATCAAAAGTGGAGCTCAGCTCGGCATCAGAACTGCGGTCTCACAGCACAACTCGCACGAGCAATTAGTGCCGTGCTCTAACTCCTCAGGGGCCCACCAGTCCTCTTCAGGGAACTCGATCGTGGGACCCGCCCCGTGCTCATCTGGTTGATGACCTGCAAAATCATCTAAAAGAGGTACACAGGTGGGATGAGCTCACTAGCTCAGTAAGTGGAAAGATGGACCACACAGTAGTCCACACAACAATCACAACCATATGCACTATATGCTATTCAATACATTTTAAATCACATCCACCTAAGCAACATTACTAAGTCTTTGGTTTAGTGCTACTACAACCACAGTGCGCGTATACTCCGGGTACGAGCCACGAACTCCATCCCGCGATACGCCCATAGGGCTGTCAGAGAAGGCCCACCGTGAGTACTCGAAAAAATAAAACATACCGACCACCGGCTCTCAACATAAAATAAATGAC
>NC_056570.1:11939080-11939217 GCF_013358625.1 Macadamia integrifolia
TACATGAGAGGGATCATAAACATATCGCTTCAGTATGGATACATGGAATACATTATGAACATCTCCCAGTGACGGTGGCAGAGCAAGCATGTAGGCTACTAAGCCAACCCGGGCTAAGATCTCAAATGGTCCAATGT
>NC_056570.1:11940154-11970651 GCF_013358625.1 Macadamia integrifolia
CAAATCCTTCTGGGTGAAAAAGTACTTAAGGCTTTTGTGATCACTGTATATCTCACACTTCTCCCCATACAAATAATGTTGCCAAATCTTAAGGCTTTTGTGATCACTGTAAAAATGATTGCAGCTAGTTCCAAGTCATGAGTGGGGTAGTTCTTCTCATACTCCTTTAGTTGTCGGGATGTATACGCTATCACCTTTCCGCGTTGCATGAGAACACAACCCAACCCAACTTTGGAAGCATCAGCGTAGACTGTCACTCCACCTGTGCCTTCAGGGATGGTCAACACAGGGGCCGACACCAACCTCTTCTTCAATTCCTGGAAACTCTTCTCACATTCCTCTACCCAGTCGAATTTCACACCCTTTTTGGTCAATTTAGTCATTGGCGCTGAGATTCGAGCAAAATTTTCAATGAAGTGTCGGTAATATCCAGCCAAACCCAAGAAGCTTCTAATTTCAGTGACATTCTTAGGGCTTTCCCATTCTACTACTACTTTCACCTTATCAGGTTCCACTTCGATTCTGGCCTTAGACACTACGTGCCCCAGGAATCCAACTTGCTCAAGCCAGAATTCACATTTGCTGTATTTGGCAAACAACTGTTGTTCTCTCAACCTCTGTAACACCATTCTTAAGTGTTGAGTATGCTCCTCTTCAGTCTTGGAGTAGATCAAGATGTCATCAATAAAAATAATTACCCATTTATCGAGTACATCCTGAAATACTCGATTCATTAAATCCATGAATGTTGTCGGTGCATTGGTTAACCCAAAAGATAACACTAGGAACTCATAGTGACCATACCGAGTCCTAAATGTTGTCTTGGGGATGTCGCTACTCTTTATCTTGAGCTGATAATAGCCTGATCTAAGGTCTATCTTTGAAAATACCCTTACACCCTGCAGTTGGTCAAATAAATCATCAATGCGTGGCAAAGGATACCGGTTCTTAATGGCTAGCTTATTCAATTCCCGATAATCAATGCACATACGCAAACTGCCATCCTTCTTCTTGACAAATAACACTAGGGCACCCCAGGGTGAAACACTTGGGCGAACAAATCCCTTTTCCAATAATTCATGCAACTGCTTCTGTAACTCCTTCAATTCAGCTGGTGCCATCCTATACGGAGCCTTAGATACTGGAGCTGCTCCAAGAGTCAAATCTATGGCAAACTCGAACTCTCTATCAGGTGGTAAATGCATCAGATCATCTAGGAAGACGTCGGGAAACTCTTTAACCACTTTTACCTCTTCTAGAGGTGTAATCCTTGCATCAACATCAAGTACTGATGCTAGGTAGCCCTAATATCCACTTTCCAACAATTTTACCGCTTGAAGGGTGGAGACAAGGACCTTACCCACCCGTTTCATTTTATCTGCTCGGTATACCAATTCTCTTCCTTCGTCATCTGTCACCCTAATCAACCTTTTAGCACACATCACATTAGCTCGATGAGCTGATAACCAATCCATGCCCAGTATAGCATCAAAATTATGCATATTGAACTTAATGAGTTGTGCATCAAAGTTCTTCCCACTAATTTCCACTGGACACGGCCCATACACCTCCTTTAACTAAGTAAATTTACCAGTAGGCATACTAACAATCATTCCATGACCTAGGATCCTGGGTGGCATCCCAAGTTTCTCAGTAAATCTCTTAGATGCGAATGAATGAGTAGCTCCTGAATCGAATAAAACATAGGCTGGTATGCCTGATATGGGTAGGACACCTAGTGTAACAATGCATATAATTTCAACAAGTCATCAATATTTAACATAAGGAAATTCTTAATTTAAAATGTACCTGCTACTACTTCTGTACTGGCCTCAGCTTCCTCAGCTGATAGAGCATACATCCTTCCCTACGATTGACTTCCCCGAGTTAAGGGAGGTCGGTATGCCGAGAGCTGACTGGAGGGCAAGGCTGGTCTGACCCGATAATCTTTTGCATAGTGCCCATATGAATGGCAGTTAAAGCAACGAATCTGAGGTGTCAAAACTGGGGCGGGGCCCCTCTGCACTTGACCCGTTGAAGATGGAGGTCGTAGCAGCCTTGGAGCTGTAGGTGCCGCACTAGTGTTCGGGCGAAAAGATGTGGAGCCCGAACCACCAGCGGGTCTAGGAGGGTAGCCAGATGGCCTATAGGGCTACCTATAAGTAGGCCCAGAACTGTACGATCCATGGTATGCCTTGGAGGGGTTACCCATATCCGAAAATGGATTTGTTCTCTTCCACAGTCCAGGTGTGAGGGATTGTTCTCCCTTCTGCTTATCCTCCATGGTCTTGGCCTTCTGCACAATCTGGCCATAGTCGGTCAAATCTAAGACCTCCAGTATAGACCCAATGGATGCCTTTAGGCCCTTTAGAAATCTCGCAGCCTGCTCCTCAGCTGTCCTCATATGCCTAGGGGAAAAATGGAACAAGCTCTCAAACTGCTGTTGGTACTCAAGGATAGTCTTACCTCCTTGAGTTAATGCCATAAACTCAGTCTCCTTGTGGTCTCTGAAACTGTGTGGGTAATGATTGTCTAAGAACAACTCCTTGAACTGTTCCCAGGTGGGTTCTGGATGGGCAGCCAACAATATGGGCTTAGAGGCTTGCCACCAAGAGTTGGCCTCCTTCTTGAGTTGCAACCCCGCACAAATGAGCTTCTGTGCATCCGTGCACTCAATCACCTCAAATATTTTCTCTAGCTCCTGGATCCACTGGTCCAGCTCCAGAGGATCACTCCCCACCTTAGAGAATACAGGTGGCAAGTTCCTCTTGAATTACTCCACTACCTTTGACGTATTATTCGTCGGCGGGAATTTAGGAGCATAAGCCAGATAGTAAGAGTATGGAGGGGGCACCCCATACTGAGGAATATTGAATGGTGGAATTGGAGGTGTACCTCCCACTTGTGGCCCCGTACCAGACCCTACATGCGGGTCCTGTGGAGTAAGTATCCGGGGAGGTTGACCTGATTGAGAAAGGTCCAATTGTTACTAAATAGCAGTCATAAATGCTTGCTGTTGTTGAAGCATTTGTTGCTGGAAAGCCTGTTGTGACTACTGAGTTATAGTAGCAACATCCCCCGGAGTAATAACCAGTGGAGGGTCCAGAAGTGTAGTCATAGGTGGGTCCCCATATGCCCCACCCTGACCAAGGGTCTCTGGAGGTGGTGGAGGTGAGGTTTGCCCCACAGAGTGGGACCTCCTGGGATTCGGTGGTCGACCTACCGAACGAGGACCACGCGGGGTACCTCGGCATGGCTACCGGATCTAGTACGTACCATCGTATCCCTGCACCTGGAACATATCATACATCACATTGGTTAAACACCATAGAATTTATATCGGCACATAATTGTATGCCAACACACAGGGTATTGTAGTGTATGATAGTTTGCAGCTAACTGCAACTTGATTCCAAAAATACAGGGTTAGTGCTCCAACAAGTATGACAATGGTCCCATTTGACCATAACATATCATTATAAGAATAATAACAATAATCATAATAAGTATATTAATAATAACCATAATAACAATAAAAATTCCATTTTTTTTTAAGTTTTTACTCAATCGGCGGGCAGGTTGGCCCGTCGGTCGGCCCGCCAGTCCAAAACTTTAACCGGTGGGCTAACATAGGCGGGCAGGGTGGCCCGCCGGTCCTGACCGAGTGAAAAACTCGAACAGGGCCTTTTAAGCTCTGTTTTCCCTTATTTCCTTCATTTCGTCTCTCTCTCTCTCTCTCTCTCTTCCTCGGGCGATCTTGGAGGTCTCCTTGACGCTTCCACTCACGATCCCACTCAATAACCTGGCGCTTTTTGAGAAGATTCAACTCCTCCACTTCCAAGTAAGTTTCTTCCTCTTTTCTTCTCAGAACTTGCATTTTGGGGTAGAAACTCATGAGTTGTCTTAATTCCCACTTCCTTTCCATGATTCTTTCCATAGAATAGTGATTTCATATGATTTTGATGTTCTCTATGTGATTTATTTCTAGTTTCTAGGATTTACTTCTCCATTTTGAGAAAAACCCCAACCGTGCCCTAGTTTTTCTCAAATTTGGGGATTTCTTCATTTCTTGCTCTTTTTCCCCAATTAATGACTCAATTGTGATGCATTATGCTTGATTTGTACTTAACATGCTGTAGAGATCATAAGAAGTCCCTTATGTGTGAAATCCCATTTCTTCCTATGAAAATCCATCTTTTCTGTTAGGTTTTCTTTGATTTTCTTTACATCCGTTGGTATTTGTGGACCCCAATAGCATAGTAGTAGATGTTTTTGTATATTCTAATTTGTAGATTGATGGCATTTCATCCATGAACATGTAAGCTTCATGCTTTCTCTGTTGTGAGTCTTTTGCACTTTTTCTTAGCTTGGACTTGCACCTTGAGAATTGGGGTTTTCTCCTTCCTTAATTGTCATGCCTTTTATGCCTCTTGTTACCTTGCTGTTTTGCCTTACTCTCTATCTTGTCACTCTTCTGTTTTGTGAAAATTGAGTTTTGGGGCTTTCTCTTATTGCTCACCCCTCTTTTTATTCGCCTTGTTATTCTCTTTTTCCTTGCTCACCCTGCTTTCCTCTTTTCTTGCTAGGATGTCATCTCGCAAAGGCAAGGAGCCTGCATCCTCTGGTACTCGGCGTAAGACCACCGCTTCTAAGCGGAAGAGTGCGGGAACTAGTTCTCTAGCCCCCCGCACAGGGAGACCCAGACTTGCCCGGTTTGATCCTTCTGACTACGATGAGGAGCTCTTCCACAGTTCAGAGGCAGCAGCCAACTGGCCGGCCTTCCTGAAGAGGTGGAGAAGATCGTGGTAGTCGACGACTTCCATAAGGTTCAGCTTCGGGAGAGGTTCACAGCACTGGGCTGGCAGTCCATCCTCCAGGTAGACCGTCTGTGCTATGAGCAGCTGGTTCATAGATTCTACTGTAACCTGGAGGTTTCCTATCAATACGGAGAGTATACTATAGTCAGCATGGTGAAGGGGGTGGACATCCAGCTGACCGTGAACACCTTGGCCAGCATTTTGGGCATCTTTGCAGTCGGGCACCGTTACTACAGTCCTCCCAGGAGTAAGCCCCTGGGCCCATTCATGAGTTTAGAGACACCGGACTACATCTATGAGACCATCTGTGGCAGCAGTGCCCGTCCAGAGTCCGAGACATCATTTTTCCCAGAGGTTTGAGTATTTGTCCGACTGGTCCAGTTCAACTTGCTTCCCAGAGGAGGTCACCGGAAACAGGTGGGCTTCATGGCAGCCTTTTTAGCCTTCTGCATCTATAAGGCTTTAGAGGGAGGTGAAGAGAACTTGTGCTTACCCTATGTCATCCTCAAGACCATGGAGCACCACACTTCTCACCCCGAGGATGGAGGATTCCCATATGGCAGGATCCTCACTATAATCTTTGAGTTCTTCGGAGTGGACCTTAGTGGCGAGGAGGGGAAGACTCCGGCGGACAAGTTTGACAGGGGTAACCTCTTGAGGATGGGTCTCCACACCCTTATGGATACACCTCAGAGAGCAGGAGCTCAGAGAGGTAGGGATAGGAGGGCTGCCCCTATGGAGGATGTTCCCATGGAGGAGGAGTCCAGTGAGGAGGATGAGGACTATGTTCCTCAGGATGAGGAGGATGATTTGGTGGATGAGGACATCCCTGAGGAGGTGCCTCAGGAGTCGGAGGTACCGATCCTGGCTTCACCAGAGCTGCAGCCCCACAGCATAGAGCCCCACCACCTGAGAGTGGTGTATATGATTTTGAGGGCATGATGTCCACCATGGGGGCTTTGAAGGATGGCCAAGATCAGCTACTAATAAGGCTGGACGAGAGTGCTTCCAGGGAGGAACGCATCCTAGAGAGGCAGGCTACCTTAGAGGATTCCCTCCTCAGACTGGGCCAGGACTTGGACACCACGGCCAATGCCATCTCAACAGATTTTGGCCGACTTCAGAGGGAGGTACGGCTGGTGAACTCGAGGTTTAACTACTACGACCATCGCCTCAATGTTAACTATAGACCTTCGGCAAACGTAGTAATAATAGACAACGACGATGATGATTAGTGAGGACTTAGCTCGTCCACACCAGCTTGTCATCTGTTCCATGTTGTCTATCCTATTGTATTTTTCCTTTCTTTTCTCATCCTTTGTACTTGCTCTGTAACTGGACTTATTTGTGGGATAATGCACTTTGATAGTGGTTTGTGGTGAATTCGTATGTGTGATGACTTGTGTAGTTTAGTTGTGGTGTCTTTGTAAATTTTTTTTTTTATCATTGTTATATTATGTAAATCTGTTGTTTATCAGGTGTTTGTGTGAAAATTTTTAGAAATCTCATTTTACGCCGTTATGCTGCCGAAACTTCATCAAACTTGTACTCGATGAGTTATGACACCAATTAACTTACCTTTTATTTTTTTTTCTCACGCATGCCATGAATGCAATATATAAATGCAACAATTTTTAATACTTCCTTTCTTTGGCTTTTAACTCTTTAAAGCTTTTACATTAACCCAATCCCATTTTCCTATTATAGATTCTATGGGATTCTAATGGTATGCTATGAGTGGACTAGAGCATCACGCTTTGATACCACCGTTGTCACACCCCGTTCACACAGAACCGGGCCAGTGATCGGGTTAACACCGGTTAACCCAAACCTGCCAGGACCATCTGATACAGTAGTCCACCACAGCATACACACAACTAAGAAAGTGCTTATAAGTTCAGCGGAAGACTTGGTTTACCTGTGAATATTCCCATAATACTTGATACCCAAATTGTGATACAATAGTTAAATACATGTGGGCCCAAAGGCATGATATTTATATAATAAGAGTACAATTCATGTATCAAGTACATAAAATAAATCATCAAAAATCAGAGTATACAGCTCGGCTTGGTATCAAAGCCTAGAGCTCAGCTCGGTATCAAAGGTTAAGCCCAGCTCCGCTTCACAAGGTAGAGCTCGGCTCGGCATCAACCACACAGCAATCCACACAACAATCACAACCATATGCGCTATATGCTATGCAATACATTTTAAATCACATCCACCTAAGCAACATTACTAAGTCTTTGGTTTAGTGCTACTACAACCACAGTGCGTGTATACTCCGGGTACAAGCCGTGAACTCCATCCCGCGATACACCCATAGGGCTGTCAGAGAAGGCCCACTGTGAGTACTCGAAAAAATAAAACATGCCAACCACTGGCTCTCAACATAAAATAAATGACATAAATTAAAGGTGATGACTCCAACAATTTAAAAGTAGTATGATTGGCTCTCTTGAATATACCACCGGGGTTGCCGACTGTCCTATTGGCCAGTCGGGCAAAATGTCTAACCGCCACAGTGACCTGATAACTGCGACCACTGCTTCCCCCCAAATGGTAACCCAACACCTTAACCCCTGCTGGGAAGGGTCATAGCACGGGTAGATGATAATCCTAAACCGCATGCTTCTATATGACAATAGTACGATTGCATAGTGCCATCGCGTCCTATACCATGGGCCACCAATGCACTCATTTCCAAGCCAAATATAACATCTAGTCTATTAATGCATCATGCACAATGATGTCAACATTCATCACAGAAGCATATTATCACTTGGAATTTAGAAAATAAACACGACACCCATGCATAGCAATGTGAGGATGACTAATCTACATAGCATTTTCATGATGGCATGACTAAACTAGATACAATTAAATGGATTCCAAACAATGCCTTGAAACAAGGCCAAACGTCCTCTCCCCACTTACCTATAATGTACAAGGACTCATGCTCGGTACGGGTGAGATCCGGTGCGAGAAGCGTACGCTTTGGTGAACCTAACATAAGTGAGCAGGATTAGTATTTCTCCACTTTGGGATCAAGATTTACACGATCCAATGACAAGATCATGTTTAGAATCCTAAAAGAAGGTCACACGTCCGTTTTGGGTCCAATCGAATGTAAAAATCGCATTTGGAGCCTCTCGGGTGGGTCGGACAGCCCACCTGTCTGACCCACCAGTCAGACCCACCGGTCTGGACCGACGGGTAGGTCGGCCCGTTGGTTGGCCCGTCGGTCTGGCCCACTGGTTGGGCCCGAGGCCCTGCTAAGATGGGCTGGTAGGGTGGCCCACCGGTTTGGCCTGCCGGTTGGGCCTGAAGGCCCCGCCCTTTTAAGTGGGTGCCCACAGGTGGGCCAAGTGGCCCACCAGTCTTGGCGAGAAACTGCTGTTTCTTTCCAAACTTCTCCCAACCTTTGGGGATTCAATTAGGGCTTTTCCAAACCCATTATTCACTTATTCAAGGTCTCATAAGATGGTTCTAACATAGATTTAGGTTAGATTTAAGGAATGGGAAGCCATCTTACCTTCTTTGCTCAAGAACACCTTCAAAATCCCAAAATCACGTCAAGTCCACAATGCTTCTCCGACCTTGTAAATACTTCTTCAAATCCTTCAAGATCAACACATAAACCATCTATTAAACCTTAGATTCATCATTTCAAGGGGGATTTACAAGATTTCAAGAAACCCTACCCAAATCAAGGGTTTTACTTGGGTATGGTGAAAGTTTAAGGAACCCAACCTTTGCTCACCTCTAAACATAGATCTAGTGTTGGAGATCACTCTTTCAACGTCGGAATGGGAAGATCAAGCCTCGGCGCCATTGACATCCATCTCTTCTTCCTCTTCCTTCTCTTCTCCTCTTCTTTCCTTTCTTTTCTCTCTCCTCTTTACTCTTCTCACCAACGTCCGAGTGTCATAAAAGAGAAAAGAAAAGAAAATCATAAATGCTATATATACTTCTTAAATAACTAAGTAATTCACATGGGTGGGTCACTCAGGTGGGTGGATGCGCCCACCTGTCCACCCACTTGAGGGCCAAAACTTGGGATTTTAACAGAATTCGGCCCTCGGCACGAATCTCACTCTTGGCATGCGATGTAATATACATATACGCCTTAATATACGGCTACATACCTGCTTTATCTGTACATGGCCTTATGATAGGTGCATGTACACGGCTTGGGTACACCCGTCTCTTCTAGCACTGGCTCGGACTTGTCGGGCCAGCCGGTGTTTAAGGTCACCCTTGGCATCATAGTCCCTAAGGATCCCGCTTTAACTCTCTCCGGTTCGGGTCCTGCATGGTTAAATCGGGTCAACTGGGTAATCAGACCGGGTTTAAGGAGTAGGGTATTACATATATACATTAATTGAATTCAAACTATTATATACACTAAAACAAGGCTTATTAGATATCTACATTATGCTTAAATAAGGAGATAGAGTATACCTGAATTTGACCCCTATTTTGGGTCAAGAGGGGTGGGCCCCTGATTAGTATTGGCATGGACTATTTTTTAGATACTCCTGGCTCAGGGGAAAATGCTCTTGACCTCCAACTTCCTTTCTTGAGAGATGCTGATTGTGATAGTATTCGGATAGAGTTCCGACTAGGAATGGTCGCTTTCAGATTTGGATTTGAATAGAGCTTCGGCTAGGGAAGGCTATTTTTGGATTTGGATTCGGACAGAGCTTCGGCTATGGAAGGCTATTTCCAGGCTTGAGATGAGGTGGCACTCTGACAGAGCTTTAACTAGGGATCGGCTAAGGGAGGGCTAGGCTAAGGTGGCACTTCGGCAGAGCTTCCACTGGGAATGGCTATTTCTGGAAAGATTCCGGGAACACTCTAACAGAGGTTTGGCTAGGAAAGGCTATTTCCAGGCTTGGGATGAGGTGGCACTCCGACAGAGCTTCCGTTAGGAATGGCTATTTTTGGAAAGATTTTAGGGACACTCAGACAGAGGTTCGGCTAGTAAAGGCTATTTTTGGGCTTGGGATGAGGTGGAACTCTGGAAAAGCTTTTGTTGGGGATATGTTAAGGGAGGGTTAGGCTGAGGTGGCACTTCGGCAGAGCTTCCACAGGGAATGGCTATTCTTAGAAAGATTTCAAGGACACTGGGACAGAGGTTCGGTTAGGAAAGGCTATTTCTGAAAAGAAAAAAAATGAGCTAACCTAAAAATGGGTTGAAGAACTCCAAAGTCTCGAAGAACACTTTAAAGATCCGAACAAAGTATCAGATCTTAACAAAGATCTCTTCGTAGACCCGAAGAACCTCAAAAGGGGGGTTTTTATCTTAAGAACGCTCAAGAACACTTAAGAACACTCAAGAACACTCAAGGGAGGTGGCTTAAGAACATACTATTTTTGGCTAAAAACTGGATCTAACTAAGGATTTGGAGTGAAAATCTTCAAGACCGAAGAACACTTTGAAGATCCGAATGAGTTTTTGGATCTTGACGAAGATCGCTCCGAAGATCAGAAGAAAATCAAGAGGGGGGAGGAAAATTTCACTCTGAAAGGGGATTCTGGTTTGTTGGTCTCTTTTTTTCTAAGGGAGGTGGGTATTTATATTTTTTTCTAGCCAAATAAGAGAGGGGGAATCCCTTTATCCAGTGGATGAAAGGGGGGGCTCTTACCTAAAGTGAAAAGATAGGATTTTTGTCCAATGGGTAAAAGGGAGGATTGAAGGCAAAAATGGGTGGGGAGGGCTTTTGTCCAGTGGACAAAAGGGTTTTTAGAAAAAATGGAGGAGAGAGAAATTTTAGTCAGAAAAAGTGGGAGGGGAGAGAAAGGTTAGCTAGAAAAGGCAGTTTTTGAAAAAGTGGGTGGAGAGAGAAAGTTTAACCAAAAAAGGAAGTTTATGGAAAAGCAAGAGGAGAGAGAAAGTTTAGCTAGAAAAGGTAATTTTCAAAAAAGTGGGAGGAGAGAGAAAGTTTCATCGAAAAAAGAAATTTTTGAAAAAGCAAGAGGAGAGAGAAATTTTTGTCAGAAAAAATAATTTTTAGAAAAGCGGGAGGAGAGAGAAAGTTTTGCCAAAAAAAGCAGTTTTCAAAAAAGCGAGAGGAGAGAAAGTTTTAGGCAGGTAGTGTAGGTGATGCCATGGGAGGGCGAATGCATGGGTGTGAGGGTGCGTGCACGTGCGGGTGTGCAGGCAATGTGCACGGTGGGTGCATGCACGTGCGGGTGTGTGGGCAATGTGCACTACGGGTGCGTGCACCCGCGGGTGTGCGGACAATGTGCACGGTGTGTGGGCCACCTGCGCATGGTGTAGACACAGTGTGCACAGCCATGCAACAAGGGATTGCACAGCTTGGGCGGGGGCGCCGCACACAGTGTGATGAAGGGATGTGCGACATGCTTACGGAAAAAATGTGATTTTCCAGGGAAGGTTGCGGGAGATCCGTTGGTCCCATTTTGGCGTACCATATATCATCGGGATCGTATTTCCAAGCTCTATTCATCTGTATGGTCATCTTAACTAGATTCTTTCGTATATAAAAAGCCAATATTGGACCCCTTCCCTCCCACGCAGGGATTTCTAGGGTTTCAGAACCAGGAGTGTTTCGGGGTTATCTGGGTAGGTAGGGGATGAATTTTAGGTTGTTGGGTTAGGTGAGGGATTTTTCTAGGTTTCCAATGGGACTGTCCACATGCACGGCATATGTGCGGGAAGTCGTGATTTTCTGGGGATGATTACCGGAGATCTGTCGGCCCAATTTTGACATATCATATATCGTCAGAATCGTGTTTTTGAGCACTATTTATCTGCATGGTCATCTTGACCGGATTCTTTCATATATGAAAAGTCAAAATTAGACCTTCCTCTCTCCCATGCGAGGATTTTTAGGGTTTTAGGTAAGGGAATGTTTCCATCAGCTCCTCTATCGGTCGGAAGTCGGAAGTCACGCCCAAGATCTATATTTTATCATAGCTGGAGGAGTGTGACAAAATTGGGTGTCTACACTTCCTTAATACTTCGATCTCCATAAGCTAGGAGATCATGCATCTACAACAGATATGTGTAAGCTGCCCCACCCTAGTCCTAAGTGTCTATCTCATCAAGATCTTGGAAGAGGGCTGTCAAGTGAACATCCACTCTACCCCAAAGGGTGTTGAAAAGACATTGCCCTATTACAAACAAGAAAAAAGAGCAGACCAACTGAATAGTCGTATCGGGGTTCAGTCCCCCTTGAGATGGGCTCCACCAGTGGTCTGCAATCTCACCCAATGTGATGGATTTCTGGTTCACATAAATGGGAATCCCAGTCAAACTGACAAAGTCGTCTCCTCCATGATGTATGGAAAAATCAAAGGCCTACTCCCAAATGGAATTCCTGTCAAGGCGTAAAAGCAGAATGGGGTGACAGTAATCTCACCCACAGGAAGATGAAATGACTATGTACTAGGCCACCGCTGCTTGATGAGCCCTTTCATCAACTCAGGGTCCAATTCTTGGTCTCTAGCAGAGCCAAGCGACACAGGTAGGACTCATCTATGAAACGTCTGGCCCTTGGGAGAATGATCTTATACCATTCTCGGATAGTGTTGGGATGACCATACCTGACTAATGTTGGAGGTCCATCCCCAACAGGCACCTAAACATAATAAATAAATAAATAAATAAAAGAAAAAAACAAAAACTAGAAAGAAAAAATAACAAATGAATGGTTTTTCAAAGATAATAAATAAGGGAAGAACAAGGAGGACTTATCCATGTGCCCCACATAGAATTACAAATGTGCCCTCGAGTCCCTTGAAGTGTCTGTCCAGTGTACCAGACGGGGGAATCCTCACCCCCCAGCCAATGGCCATGCCCGCCAGTTCATGCTTCCCGCAGGTCCTCTTCCTCAATCTTTACACCATAAAATCTCAAAATTATAGAAAAACCGAATAAATTTCACAAATTGCATAAAAGCCTAAAAGATTTCAAATTCACCAAAGTGCTTCCTCTCAAGAACTTTAAAGATCTTTGAAGGAATGATGAAGATCTTCAAAGAAATGGTGAAGAACTTCAAAGAAATGATGGAGAACTTCGAAGAAATTTGAAGAAATATCGAAGAACTTTGAAGATCTTCGAAGGATTTTTGAAGAATTTTAGGAAATCTCAAAACCCCAAGAACTCACTTAGAACTCGTTCCCAACTCAAAATATCGGAAAATGAGAAGTGAGTGAGGGGGGACCATTTTATTCAAAAAAAATGATGGAAATTCTAACCAAATTTCAAAATTCAAATTAAAAAAAAAAAATCGGTGGAAATTCCCACCAAGTTCAAAATTCAAATCAAGAATCAAGTTCCAAATTTCAAATCAAGATTCAAATCAAATTCCAAATCAAGAATCAAATCAAATTCCAAATCAGGATTCAAATCAAATTCCAAATCAAAATTCAAACCAAATTCCAAATTTAAATCAAAATCAAAGATCAAAATTTCAAGAATCAAGAACCCAAAAATCCAGATTCAAGGATCAAAAGGTCAAACTTTCAAAAAATCAAGAATCAAAAGGTCAAATTTTCAAAGAATCAAAATTCAATTTTCAAAGATCATGATCAAATCGTTAAACCGGCCCCAAGTGGCCCAATCTCATTAAGATCAAGATACCCGGTCCCATGGTCTGAGCGGCTTAAGAAAAATTTTTGCCTAGACCGATCCAAGTGACCCAGGTTAGGAAAATTAAAATATGAGTTGGCTAACATCCTTTGCAGGAATGGTGTGAATCCCTGCAATCGATGGCAAGGGAACTATGTGAAAAAGGATTGTCGAACCAAATTAGACTAACATCCTTTGTAGGAATGGTGCAAATCCCTATAACCGATGGCCTAGGAATGGCATGAAAAAGGATTGCCAGACCAAATCAAATACTAACCTTTTTTGCAGGAATAGTGTGAATCCTTGTAATCGATGGCCCAGGAATGACATGAAAAAGGATTGCCAAACCAAGTACTAATGTTTTTTTCTACAGGATTGAGAGGGCTCAAATCTCTTTCTGATAGTCGAAGATCCAGGTAAGATCCTAAACTTTGAAATAGTTAAGAGATATTGCCTATTGCATTTTCACCTATATCATCATTGAATAAGATGACGACAATACTTGCTCTGGGTGACAAATGTGGTCGTTCTTTTCTTTGCCCTTTGGTTGTGGCATAGGCCTCGGCCAAAGAGAGGCATTCTATAGACACCCAATTTTGTCACCCTCCCCTAGCTATGATGACTCACAGATTGTGGGCATGGCCTTTTGCTTCTAATCAACAGAGATGACAACTAACTGAAGAAACCTTATCCCGAAACACTCTATACTCACCCAGAGACCTTAGAAACCCTATGCTAGAGAAAAGAGGGGTCCAATTATGACATCATATATACAAAGGAATCTGATCCAAATACATATGGATAGTACTCAGAATCATGATTCCAATGATATATGGTACGTCAAAATCAGACCTTCAGATACCCCGTTATCATCACGGAAAAACAGAATCCATCTAAGCCCTTGGATGGAATCTGGGTATATTCCATGGAATATTCCCACACCTAACCAAGCCCATGCAAGACCAACCACATGCATCACCAAGCCCCCAAACCCACCCACCCACCCCGCATGCACCAAGCCCCCAGCCCCCATGCATCCCGCGTGCACCAAGGCCCTAGCCCTGCGAGCCCCACGTGCACTAAGCCCCAGCCCCCGTACACCCAACATGCACCAAGCCCCCAACCCCTACGCACCCTATATACACTAAGCCCCAATCCCATGTGCCCCATGTGCACTAATACCCTACCCCCGTTTGCCCCATGTGCACCAAGCCAGTGTGCCCCTGCCTGCAACCCAGTCGTTTCCCACATGTAGACACCCAATTTTGTCACCCTCCTCCAGCTATGATGAAATATGGATCTTGGGCATAACTTCTGGCTTCCAATCAATAGAGATGCTGATGGAAACATTCCCTTACCTAAAACCCTGGAAACCCTCGCACGAGAGAGAAGAGAGTCCAATTTTAATATTTTATATACGAAGGAATCCGATCAAAATGACCATATAGATGGATAGTGCTCGAGAATATGATTCTGACGATATATGACACATCAAAATTGGACCAACAGATCTCCCATAATAGTCACCAGAAAAACAAATAGCATATATGCACGCTGGCCAACATGCCAGCCCGTATGGGTGCTTGCTACCCTTGGCTGCAGCCTATGCCTACTACCCATGGCAATGGCACATGGTTGATTCCCATGGGTTGCAGAGCATGCTACCATGCACCACCCAAGTCAAGCCCTTGCCCACCAGCCACGCACCTGCCATGCACCTACCATGCACCACCCAAGCCAAGCCCCTGCCCACCAGCCATACACCACCCATGTACCCCCAGCCTGTGCCCCGTGCATAGGCTCGTGCGCCCGTACCTCATAGCCCATGGCCCCGCACTAGCCTACCCGCACATGCAACTCATAGGCCCACGCCCCCATGCCCCGTAGCCCACGCCCTCGTACATAGGCCCACACCCCCACCCTCGTGCCCACAACCCGTGGCCCCTCACAAGCCAACCTGCGCATGCACCTCATAGGCCCGTGGCCCTGTGCCCCCACGAACACTGGACTATGCCCATGCCCTATGCATGTGTGTTGACTCACAGGCTAGCCAACGCATGCGCACACTGGCCAGTAGGCCAGCCTACACATACCAGCGCACCATGTGGTGCCCAACTGTCCCATCCATTGCCCATGTGCTACACACTCATGACCCTGTCCTGTGCACTTCGGCCCAATCATTCACACCGCCAACAACGGCCAGGATTCGTGTTCCCCTGACCCGTTGGGTGAATAAATTCCCTCTTCACCCACTTAAGACCAAAAATATCCTTTTTTTTACTAAGGATTCTCTCTCCCAAAAAACCCCTCTTGTACCCATTGGACAAAAGCCTTCCCCATCCATTTTGGTCCCAACCCCTCTTTTACCCAGTGTATAAAGGTCCTCTTCCCCCACTTTAGGTAAGAACCCCCTTTCTGTCCATCGGGCAAAGAGGTTTCCCCTTTCCTATTGGCCAAGAAAACCTATAAATACCCCCCTCCTTTGGAAAAAACACACCAAAACCCCACCTCACTCCCTTGTAGTGAAACTCTCCTCCCCTCCCCCTCTTGATTTTCTTTGGGTCTTAAAAGTGATCTTCGTCAAGATCCAAAATCTTGCTCAGATCTTTAAAGTGTTCTTCGGGACTTTAAAGATCTTCAATCCAAGTTCTTAGTTTGATCCAAATTTTTTCCAAAAGTCGTATGTTCTCAACCCCCTCCTTTGAGTGTTCTTGAGTTTTACCCAAAGTAGAAACCCCCCCTTTTGAGGTTCTTCGGGTCTACAGAGATCTTTGTCAAGATTCGAAACTCTATTTCGATCTTCAAAGTGTTCTTCAGGGCTTTGGAGCTCTTCAATCCATTTTTAGGTCAATCCATTTCTTCCCAAGAATAGCAATTCCTAGCAAAAGCCCTGTTCGAGTGCTCCTGGAATCTTTTTAAAAATAGCCATTCCCAGCGGAAGCTCTGCCGAAGTGCCACCTCAGCCTAGCCCTCCCCAAGCCTATCCCTGACGAAAGCTCTGCCAGAGTGCCACCTCAGCCTAAGCCCAAAAATAGCTTTTCCTAGCCAAATCTTTGTCCAAATCCAAATTCGAAAGTAACCATTCCTAACCGAAACCCTGTCTGAATACCATCACAATCAACATCTCTCAAGAAAGGAAGTTGGAGGTCAAGACCATCTTCCCCTGAGCCAGGAGAATCTGAAAGACAGCCCAAGCCAGTACTAATCAGTGGCCCACCCCTCTTGACCCGAAACAGGGGTTAAGTTCAAGTACAATTTCTTAACCGACTTGTTATAATGTAGACTTTATATAGACCTGGTTTAGTGTATATAGTAGTTTAAATTCAATCAATGTATATATGTGTGATAACTTAGCCATGCATGTGGAATTGTAATAATTGTGGAAAATGTTCGTTCTTAAGCATCTAGTAGGAAGACCGGTCAAACTGGGCAGATTGGGTGCTTAACACCTTCCCAATTCTATAACCTGACACTTACCCTAAATCTCTGGACTAGACCAACTTTTGGGCCCTTTTCTCTGGAATTGGGCCCACCCCTAGGTCCTAGGCCCATAATCCTAGGTGGTGACTCCAAAAACTTTTGTATGATCCTGATTCCCGTATTGGACCATCATCAAATCCCCGTCTCAAATGATGAACTTTATACTCTTACGAAATAGGCCTCTATGTATCTCTAAGCAGTAATACGGCGGTGCGGGGACTACAAGTAAAGCACACACGACACACCCCTCCCTCATTAAAAAGAGAAAGAGAGAGGAGAGAGGACGGGATGCAAGTCCTTTTTTCCCCCTAAGGGAAGAGAGACATCAGTCCATCTCGGGCCACTACCCTCACAGTGGTGACTCCATTGGGGACTAATGTCAAGCTTTCAATACTAGATGCTACCTTTAAATACAAGAACATACATTTGTTTGACAACATGTTTGGCTAACCCCAGGTTTGTAATTGCATCCACTAACCGCATCATGCATCATGCTCAAAGTGAAATCATTTGGCGAGGGACTCCCTATCATGCCCGCACCCTCGGGGAGGTAAGCATATGTCATGGAGAGTACTCTGAGAGCACTCTGAGAGCAAATGATACCCACTTCCTGTACAAGAGTGGAAGGTATCGTCAAATGGTGAGGATGTTGTATTTGTGCCAGTACCCTCAGGAGGTCCACACACTTTATGACATTCTGAGATCTAATACATCATCAAACGGTAAGGATGTCCGTAATTATGCCAACACCCTCACCCTCGGGGAGGTCCGTGTGCTTTATGGCATTCTGAGATCGAATGATGGTTACTCTACATTATACTTTTGCACACAATCATTCACAGTTCCACCACCCTGTGGCCAATTGCTTAACCTCGTGTGTAGTCACGAGTAATGGGAAAGGAAGTCACCCCCTTGATCTCGTACCTACGGGTATATCAAAAGGATCATGTACCTGCATATATAGATCCTGTCAAGGAAGCCTTGTCGGTCCTATTGCATCCACCGCATGCTCGCATCATGTAGAAAATAGATGAAGAAGCTAGGAGCACCACAAGCTAACTGTAGAACTTATTTGTAGTCTTGAAAAGGAATGTTCCTATATTATATTCCCATTGTAAAAAATTGCTTTCATAAAAGGTGTCCCCCCTCCTTAAGGAAAAATTCCAGATACGTGACTCAAGGGCAATCCCATCAGAGTCACATCAAGTCCCGAGAAGTCCCGAGAAAATCAGGAGGAAGGACCCCTAGTGGGAAATAGAATAAGAAAAGCATGACTTTGTTACATGGAATGTCTTATGGGAATATTCTCGACAAGCCATTTGTATGAAGCTCCCACTTATGACATTGGGTGGACCAGGGCATCAAACCCTATCCACCCCTTATCATTAAGCAGACTAACTTTAGATGGATCATTGGTTGTTAATCTAGTGAATGTGTGAACATAGGGTTGGGAATTCAAGAATCCTAAAATAAGCCACCTTTGGTTCAGGCACAATTCCACACCTCAAGTATTCTCCACAGTCCCTTTGGATGCATCAGGGTAATCGGTTGACTTGCCTTAGTCCAGTGTCACCTCCATCGTCTCCTCGAGATTGTCTACCACGAAGTGATTACAGCCCAGTTAGTATGGATTCACATGATTCTAAATCACCCGAATAGGCTTGGCTCTATCCCATGGAGACCTTGCAAATAGAAATGGCTGAAGTCAAAAAGAGGGATAGCTCAGATATTGCATGCACTTCAGAACCCTCCCAGAGCTGATCATATAAATGAGCTGGTACCAACTACAAGAGATATGGATCAGTATGGAGCTACAGGTTATCGTGGGAACTCTTCCCGAGTGGACCAGGAGAACCAGAGCAAGTCAGGCTAACTGGTCAAAGAGGATCTTCACCTACTCACCCAAATGATCAACGAAGGATCTATTCTAGGGTCCCTCCTCCCAAGGTAGTGATTGAAGATGAGAAAGAGGAGTTTTCCACACACATCTGAATGGAACCTCTAGAAACAGAGAAAGAAAGGAAACTCAGAGAGTAGTTAGAGAAGTTGGAGAATGTGATTCGAGTAGGAAAAAGCTCGGAAGGATTTAGAGGAAATGAGTTTCTTCTCCAGGGTAAGAATTCTTAAAAAATTTAAGTGGCAGACTAATAGGTTTGATGGGTCAGGAGACCCCAAGGCTCATATAAAAGTCTTGCTCAGCATTGCCAAGTCGTGGCAACTTGCAGATAACCAGATTGGGCATGCCTTTATGCTAACCCTATCAGGACCAGCACTAAGGTGGCTCACACAGTTGGAGTCACCCCAAACTCAAAATTGGGCGATGGTGGTGAAAGCCTTCACCAAATAGTACTCATGCAACACCAAAGTAGATTTGAAGCAATAAGAACTTGAGACTATGAGGCAACAACCTAGAGAAGGATTCACCACCTTCTTGATGAGGTTTAGAGATAAGGTTGTCAAGATGGCAGATCGGCCTTTAAAAGCAGAGCAAGTAGAGATGTTGATAGAAAACTTGTCAAAGCCCTATTATGATGTTCTTTACTATCAACATTTGCAAAATTTTGATGCCTTAATAGCCACTGGAACATGTGTGGAGAATAGAATTTTGAGAGAGGCCCAGTATCAAGGGTCCTACCAAGATGCAAGCAAGAACACTCGAGTTGTATGAGGAAAGGGTCCAGAAACTAATATGGTGAGTACGGTTCAAGAATCAGTCGCCACTCTTTCACAACCCTTCATAATACAAGGAGATGCACATGCCCAAAAGACCCCTCACCCAAGAAGGCAGTTTTCTGATTTGGGAATGCCCATAACAGCTACATATGAGAAGTTAAAGAAGCAAGGATTGCTAGGGATAGTGGCTCCAAGAGTGATCAGCAACCCTCCTCCAGCTTGGTATAGGGATCATAAATATTGTGCCTACCACACTCAGAAGGGGCACAATACTAAAAGATGTTTGGGTTTATAGTATACAATTCAGGACTTGGTAGACAATGGAACAATTGAGGTTAAAGTCAAGCAGCCTCACAATGTCAATACCAATCCATTCCCTGATCATGTGAAAAATCTGGATGAACAAACTACAAAGAGTGATCCCACTCAACTCATTGTACCTAGAGTTCGGAAGAATTATATAAATGCAAAAGCTTATAGGAAAATCATGAGTCAAAGGGTTGGAATCATATGGACTCCTAGAAGAAGAGAATCATTAGAAGAAGAATTAGAAAATCAAACACCCACAGTTCATCCTTCCTCATCAATAGAAGAGTCCACAACACCACATTACCAACCCCCACCATACCTTGCACCTTCACCATATTATCAGCCTCCGCCATATCATCAAACTTTCCCCCACCATCAAAGTGAAGGAACCTCTTTATCTTATCACCCCTAATCTTCATATCCTACCTCCCATATCACTTCGTCTTCATACCATCCCGCTCATATCCCTCATCACCCTTATACCATTCCCATTCTCAAGGTTTGGTGTATAACCCAAATGAAGGATGGATGGATGGGTATGATAGGAAGGATATGGTTGCACTAGTAGATTCCCCAAAAATGACCACATCAACAGGGTCAGTGAATGCATTAGGGGAAGACCAAGAAAGTGATCCCACTTCTCTAATTCAGCCCGTTATATCTTCAGAGGATGATCCATAGGTAATTGAAGAGGTTACAGTTGATCTTCTCAGAGCAGTAACCGCATTGGCCATAGGGGAATAGGTCAAGGAACACATCTCCCTAATCCACATAGGGAGTGACATAGAGGATGATGAGTTAGGACTGGTCCAACTTCGAGCCATTGATGTCAAGGTCAACCTTATGGAAATCTTTCAATCCATACGCTCTGAATACTATGAGCGTTTGGATGCCAAAAAATTTAATGGTCCAGAAGAATCTGATAAAGAACAAAATGAGGGGGAAATCAGTGAAGAAGAAGATGACGACGATGACAATGAGGATGGGAACGAAGATGAAAAGGATGGAGACAACTCTGATTCTCAAGAGGATGATGGGTATCCAGATTGAGATGAATACCAAGGACCTTGGTACAATGACAATGATGATGAGTTAGAATATTACTCACTAGATCACCAAACCTATTTCTCAGTCTATGCTATTGGTGGTGATGATTTAATAGTTGATCCAACAGGTGGCATTTACCCTTCCCTCTGTATGAGAGGAAATGATTCTACGTCAGATTCAGAAAGTGATGAAGGATCTAAAGAGTCGATGCAAGTTTATTTGGATGAACCCAAATCTCCATTAGAGATGGAGGAAAAGTTGTGCGAAGTGTACTCCAACACATTGAGAATGCAAGAAAAGGTAGAAGAAATTGACAAAATGTTGGGTGAAGTAATTGTCAGTGATCGTTACTACCGTGAGTAGTTGGATAATCTGGAGGAAATAGGGTCAGATGACACTTTCACAAAGGCGGTAAATGTTGTATTCCAACAGATTTCCAATGCAGTCAAGAAGCTACAAGCCAAGACTATGGATATTTATGGAGGACTTTGACTTCCCATCCCAAGTAAGGAAGGAGAATCAAAAGAAGAAGATGATTCTATAGTAGGGATAATCACCCTAATAAACAATGATGATGAAGACTGCTAACCCACAGAGATAATTATAAAGAAACATGTCGATGTGATGAAAACTAGAAGTGGAAACGATTACAAGGGCAAGGCTCTAGCGGTAGAACAGTCAAGGACTAATGAGACAGGAACTAGCAGCGTGAAGAAAGAGCTAGAGAACCCAGTCTTGGCTCAACTCAAGAAGTCCCAAGCAAACATCTCAATTTGGGGATTGTTGATGGCATCCCCCACACACTGTGAAGCAGTCTTGAAGTCTCTCACCAATGTATAGGTGTTGATCGAGATAAATTTGGCACATCTGGCACATATAGTAGGGGCAACATATGCGATGCAATCCCTGATGTTCTCAAATTCAGAGCTTCCCAAAGGGGTCCAGCACAATCGAGCTCTCCAAATCATAGTAGAATGCCTTGACAAAGTGGTTCCCCAGGTTCTTGTTGACAACAGGTCTGCTTTGAATGTGCTACCATTGAGATCGGCAAAGAGTATTGGCATCACCTTGGAAGAAATGAGGCCAATCACCCAAACCATTTGGGCGTATGACAATACCAAGAGGAAGATCCTTGGTGTCATTACCCTTGCTGTAAAGATTGGCCCGGTGAAGTTTAACATTGATTTCCAAGTTATTAACATACCAGCAGCTTTTAACATGCTCTTGGGAAGGCCCTGGTTGATCCTATGAAGGTAGTGTCCTCTAGTATCTGCCAAAAAATGAAGTTCATCTATGAAGGAAAGGTGATCACAGTAACTGGAGATTCCAAAGTGGTGAATACCTTGGCCAACATTGAAAATAGGGAAGAACAAGACCAAGAGGTCCAACTAAGTAGTTTTGAATTAGATACAACTTGTGCAGCCATTACCAAAGAAGGGCCAAAGGAGGAAGTCCCAGCTAACTATGAAGCCATCTGGAGTCCGCCATTGAATCAGATGATGAAGAATATGCAATATTTTCTTAGCATAGGACTACTGAAATATCATCAAGGAGTTCCAAAGCAGCCTAGTTTGGTGGTGAACAAGGAAAAGAATGGTCTCGGGTACACTCCTCCGACCACCAAGGGCCAGAAAGTGCTGAGGATGACTAGGAAGATCTCTGTCTCTTACTACCCTACTCTCAATGGGTATTTTGTAAAAGGAGGAAAGGATTTTTCCTTTTATGGAAATGTGGAGCCATGGTTTGATGAAACCGCAACAAAGATACAACCAGGATTTGAAGTGTTTATTCAATACAACATCGACTGGGTGACTCATGAAGTTGAACAACAGAAAATGCTCGTCAATGAAGGTGACCAAGACAGTTGCATCACTGGGATAGCAAAAATTGCACTGATTGAGACTGGGTCTTCCTCTAGTGATCCTACAACATTTATCCAATCAAAGGAGGCACCTAGTCCTCGAGTTCTTATAAAGAGAGAATGGAAAAAGCAGATAAGGCTCACCTGGAGTCTATCGCTTCCCATTGATTTGAAAGGCTTCATTTGTTCGCTCCTACAAGAGCCGACAGCTTGAGAGCTACATGAGCTTAAGCCTAGTCCTTTCAGAGGAAGAAGTGTGTATGCAAAGCAAAAAATGGCACAAAGAATGATGGTCTGTATGCACTATGCCCGAACCAATTGCAATGGGAAGTCTCATGAAGTTGGTTAAAGATGTGACCGAGGCACCGGGATACTATCCCTCAACAGGCTCAAAAAGATGGACTTCAAAGAAAAGGAATTGAGCAGTCTCCACCAATCTTCACCCCTCAAAAATTTCAGCTTCGAAGAGCACAAGATTGATCAGCTGGTATTCGTGAAGAAGCGGGCACCTGTCCAGAGGAACCATTGCGCCATGGAAGAAATAGCAGAAACTTTTTCAGAAGGAGAAGAAGGTCCTTTGCCACACCTCCTCATCATTAGGCCACTGAACCACTTCTAAACTGGACAAGCATTGAAGAAAACTTCAAGTTTTCTCATGCTATTGAGTCAACCAGCCTGAATACCCCTGGCAAGAGCATCAAGCCAATTATCAAGTCTGTAGTCGAGTCTATTGTTTATGATTCTATGTCAACCTCCCCTCTTGAGGAGAGTTTAGAGTCCTTGTATGTCGAGTCTGTTACTCCTTCTCTCATGAATGAAATTTCTGATTCTGAGTATGAATTGCCTCCTTTTTCTAATGATGATCTTAATAAACATCAAGAATCAATAAAACAATGCAAACCAAAGAAATCCCAACCCATCTGTGAGGATACTCAAGTTATTAATCTAGGAACTGACTAATGCCTTCGAGAGGTAAAAATTAGCAATACTCTTGATGATGAAGAAGCAGAATAGATGATTAGTCTTCTGAAGGAATTCGTTGAGGTCTTTGCTTGGCCTTATGAGATTATACCTGGTATCGACCCCAACATCGTGCAGCATCGATTGCTACTTACTCTAGGGCAAAGCTGGTAAAGTAGAAGCTCCAAAGAATGTGGCCAGAATGGAGTGAGAAGATCAAAAAAGAAGTTGTGAAGCAATGGAATGTAGAGTTTTTACAAGTGGTGAAGTACCCCCAATGGTTGGCCAACATCGTACCAATACCGAAGAAAGATGGCAAGGTACAAATGTGTGTGGACTTCTGAGATCTTAACAAAGTAAGCCCTAAAGATGACTTCCCATTACTTCACATTGATGTATTGGTGGATAACACTATAGGGCATCCTTTGTTAACATTTATGGATGGATTCTCGGGATACAACCAAATAAGCATGCACCTAGAAGATCATGAGAAGACAGCCTTCACCACTCCATGGGGAACCTATTGTTACAAAGTGATGCCTTTTGGACTGAAGAATGCTGGGGCAACTTATTGGAGAGCATCTACAGCCATATTGCATGACGTGATGAACAAAGATGTGGAAGTCTACGTGGACGACATGATAGTGAAGTCAAAAGATCAATAGAGGCATATTCCCTTGCTAAGGCATTTCTTTGAAAGAATTAAGAAGTTTCAGCTAAAGTTGAACCCTCAGAAGTGTGTATTTGGGGAAAAAGCAGGAATTTTTAAGTTTCTTGGTAAGTGAAAGAGGCATTGAAGTTGACCCTATCAAAATCAAGGCAATTGAAGAAATGCCCCCACCTCGGACGGAGAAAAAAATGCAAGGATTTTTGGGTTACATCCAATATATTAGCAGGTTCATAGCTCAGTTGACTACAATCTGTGAACCAATTTTCAAGCTACTGAAGAAGGATCAGCCCACAGAATGGAATGACCAATGCCAACAAGCTTTTGACAAAATCAAGGGATACCTTATGAACCCACCAGTATTGACACTGTCGGTAGAAGAGAACCGCTTCTGTTGTACCTATCTGTGGGAGAGTATTCCATGGGCTCTTTGCTAGCACAGAAGGAGACAGAAAAGGGGGCAGAATATGTCATATATTATCTCAGCAAGAAGTTCCTAGAATATGAGACATGGTACACATCTTTGAAAAGAACTTGTGTTGCATTGATTTAGGCAACAAAAAGGTTGCGACACTACATGATTTCCTATCCGGTGCACTTGATCTCAAGGATGGATCCCATCAAATACCTCTTCAAGAAATCAGACTTAACAGGAAGGATGGCCCATTGGTTGCTTTTACTATCAGAGTTTGATATCACCTATGTTACTTAGAAATCTATCAAGGGGCTGGCCATAGTTGATCATTTGGTTGCCCACACCACAGAAGATGGAAGATCCTTGGATGATGCCTTTCTTGATGAAGGAATCACAACGATGGAAGAAGAAGATATAGTTAATAAATGGCAATTATTCTTTAATGGAGTATCCAATCAGAAGGGATGTGGTGCGGGAATATTACTTGTTACTCCTGATGGCCTTTATTTGCTTTCATCATTCTTCCTCGATTTCCCCTATATCAACAACATTGTTGAATATGAAGCTTGTGCTTTGGGACTAGAAATGGCCCTGACCATTGGGGTTAAAAGGATCAAGGTGTATGGAGATTCATCCATTGTCATCTGCCAGACACAAGAAAAGTGGAAAACTAGAGATGAAAAGCTGAAGCCATATCAAGAACATCTGGAAGAGGTAATTGAACACTTTGTGAAGATCTCGTTCGAATACTTTCAGAGAGATAATAATAGGTTTGCTGATGCCCTTGAGACCTTGGCTTCTATGGTAGACTGTAACCCTATGGCTAGGGTCCAACCATTCTTGGTAGAACAAAGAAGTAGGCCCATTTACCAGAATTCGATGAATTCTCTCACTGTAGATGGTCGGTTTTGGTTCGCTCACATAATGGATTTCATTAGGGAAAGGAAGTATCCGGTTGAAGCAACTGATAGAGAAAAGAAGTTTCTGAGAAGATATGCCACCCATTTTATTCTTCAAGAGGAATTGTTATACAAGAGATCCTATGATGGAATACAGTTGTTGTGTGTGGATGAAGAGCAAGCTACAACCATCATGGAGGAAATTCATCAAGGTCCTTATGGACCCCACATGAATGCTAAGATGTTATCTAAGAAGATTCTCAGGTTGGGATATTACTGGAACACAATGGAAGCAGATTGCGTGGACTTTGTCAAGAAATGCCACAAGTGTCAGATATTTGCTAATATCATACATATCCCGCCAACAGAGTTGCATTTGCTCAATTCACCTAGGCCATTCTTCACTTGGGGCATCGACATCATTAGGAAGATCAACCCCAAGGCATCTAATGGTCACGAGTTCATCTTGGTAGCCATTGATTATTTCACCAAGTGGCTAGAAACTCAGTCCTATGCGGTTCTCACATCTGCTAAGGTAGCCAAATTCATCCAAGAAAATATTATTTCTCGATATGGATTACCTCAAGAATTGATATCATATCAGGGATCCCATTTCTGGGGCAGGACCAAAAAAATCTACACAAAGTTTGGTATCAGAAGACATTGCTCTACCACTTACAGGCCACAGACCAATGGGGCAAAATAAGCAGCCAACAGCAATGTCAAAGTCATCTTATAGAAAATGGCAGAAACACACAAGGATTGGGCTGATAAGTTGCCCCTTGCCTTATGGGCATACCGGACTTCTATACGATCCTCGACAGAGCAACCCCTTTTTCCTTAGTATATGGGGTGGGTTGAGGCAGTTCTACCCATGGAAATCCTAGTACCATCCCTAAGGGTACTCTTTGATAGTCAGCTACCTGAAGGAGAGAGGGTAAAATCCAGACATGATGAGCTTAATTTTCTCTACGAAAGGTGCATGAAAGCCATGGATAATCTGAAGAAATATCAATTGAGAATGGCCAGAGCCTTCAACAAGAATGTGAAGCCTCATCACATAGAAGAAGGTAAACTTGTTCTTCGAGAACAAAGAGCACCAATTCATGACCCAAGAGGGAAATTTTGCTCAACTGGAGCGGCCCATTCACTATCAAAGAAATTCTACCAGGCAAAGCTATGAAACTCATAGACCACAACAAAAAAGAAATACTTGGACTGGCCAATATGGATCAACTCAAGAAATATTATGTATGAAAGGGTGAATGGCCTGAACTACATCAAACCTGATTCCTTTTGAGGGATATGGAGGCAATTTGACATGTGCAAGTGCGGTCTTAGCCATCTAAAGGCAATAAATTGGTTCCTCGATTAATAACAAAAGTATCTTAAAAGATCATCATAGTTTGTGTCCCCCAAGAATCGCCATTTGGCATGAAAGGCCATTAGGTATCTATCATTCACCTATGGCGCATCCACCCTTATCTAGGATTCTATCCCCTAAAAAGAAATTCACCACCTGGTGCCAGTTTATCAAGGCCAATTTATTCCCCACCCTTGATCAGTCAAAAAAAAAAAAGAGCTTGATGTAACAGTGGTAAAGGCTTTGAGTCATTAGTCATATCTCTTTGTTTATGCTCATGCGCTCGTTGGATGAGACATTGAGGAAATGGACTTTAACCATAAATATGTGGGCACCAAGATTGTTGGAATCTATGAATTTTTCATTTCTTAACCGGATTGGATGTGTGAAGCTACATCACCAATTACTCCAGTAGGTGCCTCAACACTGGGATGCCAACTTGCATGTATTTCGGTTTGGATTAGTAGAGATTTTCCCAACTCTCGAAGAATTCCAAGTTTGTATGTTATCTCCACCCAAAGGCATTTTGCTCCAACCATATTTGAAGAAAAATTACTCAGAAGATATTCAGGACTTCTTCGGATGGAAAGAAGAGGAAGTGAAGCAATTTTTCAGGTATGGGAAGATCGACATTCTGAAGGTGGCCCAAACCTTCATCCAATATCTACCATGGGAGGAATCCATCAACAGAGATCACAGGATGCTTATTTACTTTGCATGATAGCTCATTATGTTCTCCGCACTCCCGGGGATGGTGCACCGTCTGTTCTGATGGAAGTGGTAAAACAGTTGAAAAAGGGAGGTGACATCCTCCCTATGGTGCTTGTAGAATCATTCAAGGGATTCGATGACCATGGCCACAGATTCGTACTAGATCATTATCAAGGGAGTCCTACTATTTTTTCAGATTTGGCTCCTCGAGAAGCTGAAGCTAACCAAACCATTAAAGGGAGGCCCACTTGGAGCTCTTTACTACTAAGACAAGAGGGAAGTTTTAGAATTCGACCTCATTACTAATTGGGAGAAGTACCTTTAGGAAAGAACTGTACAAGATATCACATGAAGGGGCCCAGGGAGGCCACAAGAAGATTTTTTGATGAAGATCCCTGATTACAATTATGTCAAGTTGATGGGATTTACTCACACATCCTTTTATTTGCTTATGTACATCATACGACAATACGGGCTCGAGGAGACGGACCCAAAGGAGTTAGTGAACTTTCACCCATCTTAAGAATTGTCTCCCCACCTTATTACTCGACTATTCCGCCTGTGGTAGGAACATTGTTTTCCTTTTCATGTAATTCACTTGGTAATAGAATGAGGAAGTATTTGGATTTTCATGTTACCCCGATTATCCTAATTAATGCTTGAGTTATGGAATTGATTATGCTTGAACATTGCAAGCAAACAAGAAACAAAAGAAGAAAGATTTTCTTTGTGCCAAAAGTAAGTTTTCATAAGATGCTGAAATAAAATGATGAACAAACAAGGGAAGGGAAAAAGAAAAAAGAAAGAAAATATCAATATGTTTGTGTTTTCAATATATGTAGGAACAAATCCCTATAAGTCAAAGGCCATCATCTGAGCCGTACTCTGAACCATCCTCAAGGAGCGCTGGGGAATCCACAGATGCTGCTCCAGCTCGCTCCAGCCTCTGGGTCAGGTCCTGAATCTGCTCGTCCTACCGTGTAATCTCCCGATCCATGGCAACTATCACCTTGCACAAGTAGTAATGCATCCTCTTAATCTCAGCAAAGACCTCCGGGGACACCTGAGAAAGAGCATATCAGCCAAAGGAAATCAAGAGTTAATTGGAGGATGATCAGATACTCACATAATCATAAGGAATAGGCAACCCAAGGGAAATGTCTACATTTGTGTCCAGCTCCAGAAGATGAGAGAGACTGGGGTTGGCTGCGTTGGGATAGGTCCAGGCAAGGAAGCCATAAAAGGGGACATTAGCAAACTTAAGGGACCCTCCGGCACTGGTAGAGGGTCCTGCTTGTGAAGGATTGGTAGCACTGGCATGCGACCGAACAACAGAAGGATTTACACATCTCACTCTCTCCTGAAATAACATCAATCAATACCAAAACAGAAAAGGATTTGGAGGAAATACTCAAGAAAGGGTAACAAACCATTGGACCATCAGGACCAAGAGGGGTGCATACTGTCTCCTCCTCCAAGAAGGCTCTGTAGTCCCTATCCTGATCCAGAAATGAGTCATCCCATACTCCGCTAGCCAAATGCTCCATCTCATCTGCTGGGATGATCTTTGGGCAGTGCATAGTTGGTGGAGGAAGACCGGGAGAAGGGCGTGGCTCGATGTCCGACCATTAGGGTACTACTCTTTCTCCCAAATACCAGGTGTGATCCCACATTCCTCGAAAAAGGACTCGGTGCTTGGATAAGTACTTAACTAAGACTAATCTTTCAAGATCTGGAAATACGAGGTCATGGAATGGTCTCCAAGTAACTTGCGAAACCAAGGAGAAGTAAGTACAACAGAAGATGAAAGGAATATCAGTGTCAGACATGACATACCTCAATGAGATCATTCAAAAGAGAACGAGCAATGGTCCCCGGAGGAATGGCGTCGAGCCCTGAGCACCTAATTATCTCCCCACTTTGTGGCTACAGGGAAGAAGAATACCTCAGGGTCCCTCAGTTTGGGAGCCATGGTCCCCAAGAGCTCAAAGCACCAAGGTTGTTTCAAGAGATTAAAGTAAGAAAGTGCAATCCAAATGAATGAAAGGAAATGGGTACAAGAAGGAAAGCTACCTGAATAATGTAGCTTGCCCCCTTGAGGCCCTTGTCTTCATTGGATAGCAGATCTAGGGACCACTAAAGATATACATAGGCAGCCCCGCCCCAGTCCTAGGAGTCTATTGTACGGAGGTCGCTGAAGAGGCACTGACCCACAGCAAACAGTAAGAAGTAACGGGCCACCTGAGATATGTTATTTGGGTTCTCCCCCAGGACGACTTTCCACCATCAGGCACTAATCTCCCCTAGGTGGATGTGTGTCTGGCCGGCCGCAATGGTGATGCTGGTCAGGTTTGTGAACTCCTAGACAGTCGGAGCCCTGGGAAGGGTCATGGATCTGCCACCAAATGGAATGCCTATAAGGCATAGAAGCACAGAGGCGTAATGGTGATCTCGCCAACAGATAGATGGAAAGAATGAGTACTGGGCCACAACCGCTCCATTAGAGCCCCCACCAATGTTGGGTTAAACTTTCAGCTCTCCACCAAAGCTAACCGGCCCAAGCATGTTGCATCAACTGTTTGCTTTACTCTAGGACGAAGCATCTTATGCCATGACTAAACCATATTTGGATGCCCATACGAGGCCAAGGTTGGTGGTTCCTTCCCCTCATGCTAATGGAATAAAAGGAT
>NC_056570.1:11971570-12006526 GCF_013358625.1 Macadamia integrifolia
AAAAAAAAACAACAAAAACAAAACAAACGACTAAAAGAAAAACAGCATAAAAGGAAAGACAAAGCAAAAAATAAAAGATAATCAAAATAATGAATACAATATAAAGACTTACCCAAGAACCCGATATGGAGTTGCAAATGTGATTCTGACTATTATGAAGAGTCTACCCGGAGTAATAGTCGGCCAAGCCCTCGGCCCTGTGGGAAGGATTGCTGCAACTCTCAAGCTAGACTACTCCCAAATTCTTTCTCTTTCTCCTATCAACCATATTTTTTTAAAATTGCAAGAAGCCCCAGAAACTTTCCAAATTTGTAAGAAGCCCCTAAAACTTTCCAAAATTATAAGAAGCCTCAGAAAGTTTCCCAAATTGCACAAAAGCCCACAAGGATATCAAGTTCTCCAAATGAATCCTCCTTTAAGAACAAGATGAAGAATCCTCAAGAACTCCAAGAACAAAATGAAGAAACTTCAAGAACAAAGAAGGAAAATTTCAAGAAAAACTAGAGGACTCCAGGAACTCACTTCACTCAAAAAAGTTAAAATAAAGAATGGACAAAGGGAGGGGACCATTTTATATAAAAAAATATTTTTCCAAAAAAAATAAATAAAAAAAATTTGAGATTCCCATTCAAAAGTCCAAATTCAATCTAAGAGCAAATCGAGATTCCAATTCAAAAATCCAAATTCAATCCAAAAGAAAATCAAAAGATTCTAAATTAAGCATCAAAATTCAAAGTTCAAATCAAAAGATTCCAAATCAAGATCTAAAATTCAAAGTTCAAATCAAAATATTTCAAATCAAGACCCAAAATTCAAAGTTCAAATCAAAAGATTCCAAATCAAGACCCAAAATGCAAAGTTCAAATCAAAAGTAGAGAATCAAATATTTGTGTCTTTTACAACGTTGAAAGAGTAGTGAATTTCTTTCCTATAATTGACAATACCAGATAGCCCAGCCCAGTTTGAAAGAATCTGCCTGGAATACCAGATAGCCCAGATCGATTCGAAAGAATCTACCTGGAAGACCAGATAGCCCATCCCGATTCGAAAGAACCCGCCTGAAAGACCAAATACTCTGAACTGGCACATGTGAAGCCCTGCTAAGGAAAATCAAAGGATCAAATGTTTTTATTTGCTGCAAGATTAGAAGAGCAGTAAATTCCTCTCTTACAACCTTCAATCCCAGATAGTCCAGATTGGCTCGAAAGATCTAGGCTAGAGACCGAATTCCCTAAACTGGCACATGTGAAGGCCAGTTAAGGAAAATCGAAAAATAGTACTGACATCTTTTGTAGGATCGAAAGAGCAGTAAATTTCTTTCCTACGAATCAACGGCTCAGGTAAGTCTAAACTTCAAAATAGTTAAGAGATATTACCTATTGCATTTTCGACTCCATCATTAGTGAGCAAAATGACGACAGTACATGCTTCGAGTGACAAAATGTGATAATTCTTTTCTTTGCCCTTCGACCGTTAGCACAAGCCTTGGCTAAAGAGGGGCATTCTGTAGAAACCCAATTTTGTCACCGTCCTCCACCTATAATGAAATATGGTTCTTGGACATGACTTCCGGCTTTCGATCAATAGAGATGTTGATGGAAACATTCCCCTACCCGAAACCCTGAAAACCCCATGTGGGAGAGAAGAGGGTCTAATTTTGACTTTTTATATATGAAGGAATCTAGTCAAGATGACCATATGGATGGATAGTGCTTGAGAATATGATTCCGATGATATAAGGCACGTCAAAATCGGACCAACAGATCTCCCATAATAGCCACCAGAAAAACCTAATGTGCACTAGCCAATAGGCCATCCTGCATGCATACTTGCTACCCTTGGCAGCGGTGTATGGCTAATGCCCGTGGCAATGGTGCATGGCTGATGCTCATGGGTTGCAAAGCATGTTGCCATGCACCTGCCATACACCTACCATGCACCTACCATGCACCACCCAAGCCAAGCCCTTGCCCATGAGCCATGCACTTGCCATGCACCTGCCGTGCACCACCCAAGCCAAGCCTCTACCCACCACCCATGCACCACCCATGCACCCCCAGCCCGCGTCTTGTGCATAGGCTCATGCCCTCGCACCCCCGCACCAGTCTACCTGCATGCGGGCCTCACAAACCCGTAGCCTTGCACTTCTTGCCCTTGCCCCCACCGCTAATCTCATGCCCCCACGGGTACTGGCATGTGCCCATGCCCTGTGCATGTGTACTGACCCACAGGCCAGCCAATGCATATGCCACTGGCCAGCAGGCCAGCCCGTGCATGAGCGTGCTGGCCAATAGGCCAACCTACACATACCCGCTCACTATGTGCTACCCAACTGTACCATCCACTGCTCATGCACCATACACCCATGACCCTGTCCCATGCACTTCGGCCAATCATTTGTGCCGTCGACAATGGCTGGGATTGGTGTTCCCCTGACCCGGTGGGTGAAGAAATTCCCTCTTCACCCACTTAAGATCAGAAAACCCTTTTTTTACTAAGGATTCTCTCTCCCAAAAAACCCCTCATGTACCCTCTTCCCCCACTTTAGGAAAGAACTCCCTTTCTGGCCATTGGGCAAAGAGGTTCCCCCTTTCCTATTGGCTGGAAAAACCTATAAATACCCCCTCCTTTGGAAAAAACACACCAAAATCCCACCTCACTCCTTTGTAGTGAAACTCTCATCCCCTCCCCCTCTTGATTTTCTTCAGGTCTTCGGAGCGATCTTCGTCAAGATTCGAAATCTTGTCCAAATCTTCAAAGTGTTCTTTGAGACTTTGAAGATCTTCAATCCAAGTTCTTAGTCCAATCTAGATTTTTTCCAAAAGTAGTATGTTCTTTAACCCCCTCCTTTGAGTGTTCTTGAGTTTTACCCAAAGTAGAAACCTCCCCTTCGAGGTTCTTTGGGTCTACGGAGAGATCTTTGTCAAGATCCAAAATTCTATTCGGATCTTCAAAGTGTTCTTCGGGGCTTTGGAGCTCTTTAATCCATTTTTAGGTCAATCTGTTTCTTTCCAAAAATAGCAGTTCCTAGCAGAAACCCTATCTAAGTCCTCTTGAAATCTTTCTAGAAATAGCCATTCCCAGCAAAAGCTCTGCCGAAGTGCCACCTCAGCCTAGCCCTCCCCTAGCCTATCCCCAATGAAAGCTCTATCAGAATGCCACCTTAACCTAGCCCTCCCCTAGCCTATCCCCAGTGGAAGCTCTGTCGGAGTGTCACCTCAGCCTAAGCCTAGAAATAGCCTTCTCTAGCCGAAACTCTATCCGAATCCAAATCCAAAAGTAACCTTTCCTAGCCGGAACCCTATCTGAATACCATCACAATTAGCATCTCTCAAGAAAGGAAGTTGGAGGTCAAAACCATCTTCCCTTGAGCCAGGAGAATCCGAAAGACAGTTCAAGCCGGTACTAATTAGGGGCCCACCCCTCTTGACCCAAAACAGGAGTTAAGTTCAGGTATAATTTCTCAACCAACTTGTCATAATGTAGACTTTATATAGACTTGGTTTTAGTGTATATAGTAGTTTAAATTCAGTCAATGTATATATGTGTGATAACTTAGCCATACATTTGGAATATTAATAATTGTGAAAAATATTCGTTCTTAAGCATCTAGTAGGAAGACCGATCGAACCGGGCGGATTGGGTGCCTAACACCTTCCCAATTCTGTAACCTGGCACTTACCCTAAATCTCTGGACCAGACCAACTTTCGGGCACTTTTCTCCAGAATGGGGCCCACCCCTGGGTCTTAGGCCCATAATCCTAGGTGGTGACTCCAAACCCTGTTGTATGATCCCGATCCTCGTATTGGACCATCATCGAATCCCCACCTTGAATGATAAACTTTATACTCTTACAAAATAGGCCTCCACGTATCTCCGAGTGGCGATACCATGGTACGAGGCCCATAAGTAAAGCACACACGACACAGCCCTCCCTCATTAAAAAGAGAGAGAAGAGAGGATGAGATGTAAGTCCTTTTCTCCCCCAAGGGAAGAGAGACATCAGTCCATCTACCCTCACATCACGTGGCCCCACGGGCCCATGAGGCCCTGCCTCTGCCCAAGCGGCCCCTCCCCTATCCAGGCAGCCTTGCTCCAGTGATTAGATTTTGGTGGGTTTTCCCACTTCACCCGCTTGGGTACCTCATGCCACCTTGCTTGTGTACCCTACGTCACTACACCCCATTGGCAAAAAAATTTACCTTTTTTCACCCCATTTGTGGAAAAATCTCCAATTTCACCCCATTGGTCTAAGAAACCTATAAATGCCCCCCTCTCCTTGAAATTTCACACTTCAGCCACTAGGTGAGCAACCTTGTTAGGGACACCTTGCCCTTCTCTCCCTCCATTTTGAAGTTCTTCCCAATTCCTTTGAAGTTCTTCGGAGTTCTTTGAAGATCTTTGAAGTTCTTTAGAGTTCTTCAAAGATCTTTAAAGTTCTTCGAAGTTCTTCCCAAGCCTTCCCAAGCCTCCTAAGCCCTCCTATAGCCTATCCCCAGCAGAAGCTCTATTGGAGTGCCACCTCAGCATGGCCCTCCTATAGCCTATCCCCAGTGGAAGCTGTGCCGACATGCTACCTCAGCCTAAGCCTAGAAGTAGCCTTCCCTAGCCGAAGCTCTGCCAAAACTCAAAATCTGAAAGTAACCTTTCCTAGCCAAAACACTGGTTGAATATTACCACAGTTAGCATCTCTTGAGAAAGGAAGTTAGAGGTCAAGACCATCTTCCCCTAAGCTGAGAGAATCCACAAGAAAGTTCGTGTCTGCACCAATCGGGGTTCACCCCTCTTGACCCGAAACAGGGGTCAAGCTCAAGTATAATCTCACATCTGAGTTAGCATAATGTATACTCTTTATTGACCTTGTTTTAGTGTATATAAGTAATCAAATTCAGTTAATGTATATATGTGTGATAACTTAGCCATGCATTCGGTATAGAGTAATTGTGGGAAATGTTCATTCTTTAAGCATCTAGTAGGAAGACTAGTTGAACTGGGTAGATTGGGTGCCTAACACCTTCCCAATTCTACAACCTGACACGTACCCTAATCTCTGGACCAGACCAACTTTTGGGCCCTTTTCTCTGGGATTGGGCCCACCCCCGGGTCCTAGTCCCATAATCCTAGGTGGTGACTCCAAACCCCTTTGATATGATCCCAATCCCCCATATTGGACCATCATCAAATAACTGTCTCAATGATGACCCCTACACTCCTACGAAATAGGCCCCCACGTATCTTCGAGTGATGGTACAGTGGTATAGGGCCCGCGGATGCACACATATGACACACCCCTCCCTAAGAAAGAGAAAGAGAGGAAAGAGGACCGAATGCAAGTCTCTTTTCCCCCATAAAGGGGGTAAGAGGAAGAATTCCAGCCTCGACCCTCACAGGTGGTGAAGGCTGAAGATCGTAGGGTTGGTAATCTCTACTATGGCAAGCTATTGACCACAGTGTTCAACTATTTTGGGGTGAATCTGGAGGAGGAGGAGGGATTGGGGGTTATTGTAGTTGATTTCAACCAAGAGTCGCTAAAGAAGATGACCATAGACCTCACTGAGGTGACTAAGGGGGATAAGGAGGAGGAGGAACAATAGCCCATGGATGTAGAGGGCAACTAGGGCCCTGGTCATGTAGGTCAGGATGATGATGTTGATCTACCTTCTCCACCTGCCCCACCTGCTCTAGGGGTTTTTCCACCACACTCTTAAGGACCATAGGGAATTTTATGGCCTCTTCCTCTAGGGAGTCATGGGGATATGGGCTGAACGGTGTACCTGGATGACACCAACAATATCCTGAGGAGGATGGACAATCGTCTAGAGAACATGGACCTGAGCTATTGTCTCCTTGATTGTCGGGTTGTAGCTATGGAGAAGCAACTAGAGGATATATCTCTATACTTCAGAGTTCCCATGTCATAGCGCAGAACATAGAACCCGAATCAAGACCAGGACCCAGCACCTCGTCAGGGGTACTGGCCTTAGAGTGCCTCAGTAGTCTTAGGATTATCCAATCCTTTGCTTTCTTGCATAGCAGGCTTTACATTCCAATTGAGATGTTCTAGGTTTAGTTTATGCATTTTCATTTCTTGTCTTTACTTTATGTCAATTATGAGTTTCTAGGAGTTTTGTTTAGGATTTCCCTGCTTTCAGTATTTTATTTGAAAAAATCTTGTAAAAGCTTATGTATTCAAGTTATTTATCTAATGAAATGGCTTTTACTCTTATACTTGTCTCTTAATTTGTGCACTATTATAATTAATTGTCTTAAGTTTTTTAATTTTCATCCTAATCCCCAGACTTGAATGTTTGGATATATTGTGAGTTAAGACAGAGCATCTCACTCTGATACCAAGCTGTGACGCCCCGCTTCTAATACTAGGATACCAATGGTGTGAGTAAGACACTTACCCGTCTCACATCTCTACCAGGATCTCTGATAGCAGTACCTTAACCATCACAACTACATAGCATGGAACCCAATAAATAATACAATGGAATCAGAGTATAATATAGTGGAATCTTATTGTGAAGTTACTGTTGAAACCCTAAATTCCTATTTGGTCAAAAATGTTGTCGCAGCTCCATTGGCTTGGTTTGAGCTCAGAAAACACATGGTGAGTGTGATGCACACTCTCCCAACCTCTGGGCTATGCTGGGGTCAAGGCTCACCCCTCCATTCCAGTGATTCCCTACCTTAGTCAAAGGAAAAACTATAAAATAAAAGAAAAGGGGTCATGGGGAAGGGAGCACCTACCTCTAGCAACAATCGGCAGCCAAGTGCGATGCTGGGAGCTCAACCAAGCTTCCTTCCTTCTTCTTCTTCTTCCTTTCTCTTTTGTTCTCTCCCTCTCCCACATTTTGGTCAAGTGAGAAGTGGGAAATGAACTCACTTCTCCTTTGTATAGTGCAAAGCCATAGGGCCTATTTGGCTGGGCACTTATCCTGAACTTAAGTAGGTTAAGTCATCGTTCGGGACACTTGGGCCCTTTTCCTTAGACTCATAGGGTGTACAAGTCATGGGGAAGAGTGTAAGGTATTTTGGGGGATTAGTCAGAGATAGCCATGATGTGGGTAGCGGGGCCCATAGGCATCGAAGCTAATTTAGGAACACAAGGGCCACCGAATCCTACCCAAGTGTTTCCGGTGGCTAAGGCAGTGTTGTGCCTTGGCAGTTTGCTGTCCCCCTTTTGGTCATTGCATAGAGGGTTTCCCTAGGATACATACATGGTCTCCTAGCATTTTTAATACGTTCCAGGACTCGAGTGTGGAGGTGCAAATTCACGTACCACTTAGGTCGGAAGGTTTGAATACCAATTTGATAGGTATGAACTGCACGAGCAACTAGGATCATTCCTCCCATTTTGGAATGAGCTACCACAAGCCAAAACCCATTGGTACTCTTTATCTCTAGCCTGAGACAAAGTTCAAATTTTACTGGGTTAGGGCACGGGTGTAAGACTAGGTTAGTAACCTCGGGCAGTCAAGTGCACATTACGTCGTACCCTGCTGCTATCTATCTCTATGTACAGTATGTCGTACCAAAAAAGTATATAGCTGATGGGTTGGGATTAGTCAGTACCTATCCCCTTACTGACAAGGGGTTGTAGCACTTGGGTGGTGATAATCCTAACCCACACTTTTATATGATGCATATTCTATCATCAACCATTCACATCATACACCAATAAATGTTTGGCACTCATACTGTCCCGTCTTACCTTTTTCCAGCTTCCAGCGTCATCAGGGTAGTAATACATTATCAATGATATGCACACAACAGAATGCATCGGATACAAGCAGATTATAAGCATAGCTACCAACCATGCTTGTACTGTTGTCCTCTGTGCTGCATTCTTATCTGTACATAAGGTAAGGGTAAAATCATATTAGGGTGTTACATGTAGATTTTGGATATCGTGATTGATGTAACCATGGTTTTGTGGATGTGGATTATGATATGTGTATGGTTATAGTTATAGTATTGACGGTCTGACGCATGGTGTGGCCGATGGTAAGATTCTGGTACCATGGGCTCAGAGGTTAGTATTATGATTATGACCAAAGCTTTGATGTTTTAGGGCATAGTGTGACCAAGGGGAGGCTTCCAGTACTATGGGCCTAAAGGTTAGAGATGTGGATGTATGGTTGACATTGGCTGATATAGACACATTTACATTGCATTAGGCTAGGATCATATCCCAGTGCTATAACCCCTTGCCAATAGGGGTGAGGTGTTGGCTAATCCCACTCGGAGGTAGGTCTTGGGGGACTAATACACCCAGGTACAATGTATTGTATCTAAGAAGGGCACAACATGGTATGACATACTGTACGCATGGCTGTCGGACAACATGGGTGATCGATAGGTTTTCTGAGACCATGACTGTCAGGGGTTACTATTTAGGGGTTGTCTAGGGGACCTGACTCCTGCTTGCAACTAGCTTGTATCTCTAGAGCCCGACATATTAGGGATGGGATATCACCTATATTGCTTATAGTACTTATACCCACATTTGAGACTTAATAATCAAGATGAAATAAATATAAATGAAAATGGATCTTATAGTTTTGCATTTGTGGCATCATATATTATGGATATAGTTGTAAGCATCTATTGGCATCATGATTGGATATGTGTGCTTGCCTTCTCACCCCTCACTGGGCTAGTGTAGCTCACCCATCGTGGATTTCACTTTTTAGATGGTGGAATCAGAGCTGAAGCGGACATGAGTTTAGCAAAGGTTGTGAGGTTGTGTTTATTGTATTTACAATTGTAGACAGATCACCACTAGTAATATCAAGTTATGATTTTTATATGCATATTCTGATTATGTTAGTGATCTTGTGGCATTGTGAGATCGTAGATTGCTTCTGTGATCTTGGTGGAGGTAGGCTGACTGGATTGGGAATCTAGTGCCACATACCCTGGCCTATAGTTGAGGTAGGGTGTGACACCTAGCAAGTCACCAAAGCCACCAACATAATATAATCCTTCTCTTTAAGCTAGGGAGGCGTCTATTAACTAAACCACATTAGCTATGGTCGCACATCTTGAATTCCAAATATTTCTACTCCCATTCTCTCACTACTATATCTCATTGCTTACCAACCGGTTCTTAGGTTTGGAATAACATCTGTGGTATTAATATTTGGACTGATCCTTGGCTTCCCAAACTTTGAGGGTTTCAAACTAACACATTCCATACATCCCTCCCCTTTAAGATCTTATTATTTGGCCAATCTTGGAATCTCCTCCTTATTACCCATCTTCTCTCTAACACCATTGTAGATATCTCCTCAAATAATATACCCTCTACAACACATCATTAGTTATAAACCCCACTGTCCAAATCTGGTATATTGTTAAATAAGCAGCTACATCATTCACTGGTCAGCCTTCAGCAAACTACACCAATTTGTGAAAATTGATTTGGATACTTCTTGTTCATCCCAAATTTAAGACATTTCTTTGGAAAATCTTCATTGGGGGGCTTCAACAAAGGATCGATTGGGTAGGTTTCTATCTATCGACACTAGATGCAACCTCTGTGGACTTGAAAATGAAATTGATTGGCATTTATTCTATCCATGAAATTTCTGTAAACACATATAGGCAGCAGGGTCTCTTGACCTCCTTAGTAAATTGATTCAATGACCAACAATTTTGGACTTTATATTCACTCTTCTCTCATGTAACGTCTTTCCTTGGAAAGAGCTTATGTGCACTATGTCTATCTTCTCCATCACTAAGTATTTTCTCTAGCACACCCATAACCAACAACATTTCGCCAGTCCAAACCCAACCCATCACATTTATTACAAACAATCTTTCTTTGGAAGCATGATCTCACTATCCATACTTCCCTCAAACCCCATGTCCCCTTGATGCACATGGTGATTCACCCAATAGTCAGGATATTAAACCACCACCACTCAGCTACTATATATCTCTTCCAATAGCTACTACAATAAATTCTTCCCTCGGATGATAGTTTTATCCAACATCCAAGGAAGTGAGTTGGGGATCTCTACGTAATTTTAACCATATTTTTTGATTGGAAAATATAAATTTTGGCCATTTAGTGTGCGCAAGAATTAGAGGGATCCAACAAGGCGTTAATTGAGCATTATCATTGGGACTTGCATCACTAGAAATCTGAACGGATTCCCAAGAAATGGAAGATTGATTGTTGATGGAGGAAGGGAAACCCTTTTTTTTTTTAAGTAACGATACTTGGGAATTATTCTCACAATTGAGGGACATTACTAGTGTTGGTTGGAACCAAATTTCACAGTGAAAGGGATCAGATTGAGATCTCTTGCATTCAAAATCATTGTACAAAAATTAACTAAAAGGGAACAAAACGATTTACTTTAGAACCACAATCGAAGTTCCTCCTCTAGATAATAGTTCTTCCATACATGAACAATCGTAAGGATCTGTCTCAACACTTTAAAATTACGATCCACGTTCAATTGGAGAAAGAAATCCACCATTAAAGTTTTCTCCTTCACACACACTCAATCACAAAGAAGAGAAGGGAGAGAGAAAATGTGGGAGAGAAGTGATGAGGTTTCAAAAGCTATGGTTCTCTCTCCCTCGTCCCTTACGTAAGAAAATTCCATTTGGGGTTTCCTCTTTTGGTCAAATCTTTGTTTCCTAAACAGATAAAAGCTAAATCTTGGTGGTAGAGAATAGTTTCTAAAATTGAACAACTACTTTGATTCTAAAGTGGGAAGAGGTAGAATCTCAAAGAGATTGCCATCTTCCTTATCATGGGTGACAATATAATCAAATTTTATTTTATTTACTACAATAAGTATAAAGATAATTAACCATTTAATATTCTCAAATATTGTCATGCAATATCAACTCTTTAATTTGCATATTTTACTATACACTTTTTGAATATTACATAATGAGCTACAGGGCATGTAATTTGCCTAACCCAACTCGTTGTATATGTTTGTTTCAGAGATTCCGTTAACATGATTGGACACCAAAAAGATATTTCAAATAAAATTTAATAAATAAGATAGTATTTTTATATTAGAAAATAACTTCCTAAAAAATTTACAAAATCAACACTGGTACCAGATTTTTGTTGATCAAGCACAGACATTCTCTCTTCTCAATATTATTCAATTAAGGGCAATGGATCCCATATTGACAATATATTTCATTAAAAATGTGGGACCACGTGTCCAATTACTAATATATAGCCTGTTTGACGTTAACCACTGATTTGCCAAAACACTTATTACAACACTGCAATATATAGGATCTCTCAGGCCAGAGGTCAAGTGACGAGTAAAAATCTCGTCCTCACACAACTGGCAACAATACATTCGAGATTCTTACCATATTCTTTTCTATACACATATAGTATATGTACTTACATTTATATACTAGAATCACATCCCTAGTAACATTCATAACAACCATATAAACAGGATGTCCGGTTCTATCCTTAGTCGTGAACAATTTTAGGTAAAAACCCATGGAACAACTTACAAGACCAATTAATACATGTCATGCATAAATGAAAATAAATAATCTTACTAATAAACTAGGTTTAAAGGACATATATATCCAACAATATCCCACTTGTACATCAAATCCAATCTCCCAAATGCTTTACACCCATAGATTTCATATGTTTCAAAATCACATTAGGTGCCAAGCCGTTAGTTATGGGATCCGACACATTGTCTACTGAATCAACCTTAATGATAGCTACATCACCTTAACCAATGATCTCAAATGGGCTATATATCAGGCATTCTCTTCTTGAGGATATTCTTGATAACAGTCCAATGCTCACATGCAGGGTTGGACCGATACTGGCTCACAATCCCTACAAAATAACAAATGTTTGTACTAATGCACACCATAGCATACACGAGACTTCCCACTGTCGAACCATAGGGAATTCTCTTCATCTCCTCAATATCCTTTTGAGATTGAGGGCATTGGGATTTGGAGAGGCTTACTCCATGCTGAAAAGGAACATTTTCTCTCTTGGAATTCTCTATATTAGATCTGGCCAAGGCTTTGTCTATATATGTCGATTGTGACATGTCTAACACCATTCTCTCATGATCCCTCACAAGCTTAATCCCAAGGATGTAATTGGCTTCACCTAAGTTTTTCATGGAGAATGTAGTGGACAACCAGTTCTTCCCCTTTGAAAGCATACCCACATCATTTACTAAAGTAGTATGTCATCCACATACAATAATTGGAAATAAACTGCACCCATTGAATTTTTTGTAAATGTAGGGTTCATCCATGCTTTGTTTAAAGCCAAACAATTTGATTATTTGATCAAAACAGATGTTCCAATTTTTAGAATCTTGGTCGAGACCATAAATAGATCTCTGTAATTTGCATGTTGTTCATCAATATTTGATGTGAACCCCTCTGACTGATGCATATAGATTTCTTCATAAAAAAATACATTAAGAAACACAGTTTGCACATCCATCTGCCAGATTTCATAATCAATGTGTGCTGCGATTTCCAAAAAATTCCTAATTAATTCCATCATCGCTACTAGAGAAAAATTTTCTTTATAATTTATATGCTCTTCCTGGGCATAACCTTTTAGCTACCAGTCTTGCTTTAAATATTTCAACACTCCATCCGTGCCTCTCTTCCTCTTGATTATCCACTTGCATCCAATGGGCTTGAAGCCTTATGGTGGATCTACAACAGTCCAGACTTGCTTTGAGTGCTTTGAATCGATTTCAGAGCGCATAGCTTCCAACCACTTATTCTCATTATTACAATTGAGTGACTTGAATAAGTGTGTGGATCATCATCCATTTTAGTGGAGACTATATAAAATTCTTCCACAGTCTTATCTTCTTCAATAAGAAGAGTGACACTTTTGGGTGGCCTAATAGACCTCCCACTACGTTGAAGCTTTCGAGTGGTAGTAGGTATACGGTTTATATTAACTGGTTCGACTGCAGATGCACATGACACAGGCACATAAGACTCTTCTTCTATAACCATAGGTTTAATTCTTTTGGAGGTAAGGTCTTCCTCAATAAAGGTAACATGTTTATTGGTTCGACTGCAGCTGCACATGGCACAGGCACAGAAGGCTCTTCTATAACAACAGGCATAGTTCTTTTGGAGCTAAGACCTTCCTCAATAAAGGTAATTTGTTTACTGCTAAAGACCTTTTGGTCAGTGGGGTCATAGAAGTAATAACCAATCATTCCCTTAGGGTATCCCAATAAATAACATCTATAAGTATGAGGTTCCAAACTTATCTGTCTATTACTTATGTACATGCGCAGGACAACCCCAAACCCTAAAATGATTTTTCCTAGGCTTGTGCCCATACCATACCTCAAATAGGGTTTTAGGTATAGACTTAGATGGTACCCTATACAGAATATAAATCATAGTTTCCAAAATAAAACCCCAGAAGGATAAAGTCAACTCACTAAAAGTGAGCATAGTCCTGATCGTGTCTAATATGGTCTTGTCACGTCTCTCAGATTTACCATTTTTTTATGGAGTACTAGAATTTTTCAACTGTGAGACAGTCCCTTTAAAAATGAGATATCCTTTGAGCTCATCTAACAAGTATTCTCCTCCTCAATCTGATCATAGGGACTTGACGCATTTATCTAATTGTCTTTCAACTTCTGCTTGAAAATCTTTGAACTTTTCAAAAGTTTTAAACTTTTTACACATTAAGTAGATATTGCCATACCAAGAATAATCGTCAGTGAATGTGACAAACTATTCAAAACCATATATTGCCTAAATGTTCATGGGTCCATACACATCAGCGTGTATAAGTTCTAACAAACCATTGGCTCTCTTGCTTTTATTGCTAAAGGGCTTCTTAGTCATCTTACCTTGTAGGCATGAATCACAAGTTGGGTAAGGTTCCTTTAAATTTTTTAGTGCTCCATCCTTAACCAGCATGTTAATTCCTTCTAAGTTAACATGGCCTAACCTAAGATGTCATGGGTATGTAGAACTCACTGAAACTCTTTTACGCTTTAAATCAATATTCGAAACCTCATTCATTTTCCCAAGGGGATCTAGAAAATACAAACCACTTTGTATATATCAATAAACAGTAGATTTATTAGTCAAATGAATAGTAAAAATAGTATTAAAGGAAAAAAGCATTACCTTCTTTAACCCTAGTTTTTTCATGTTAAAATTACAGATAATCGAGCTATACATTGAGGGGAGAGAGTTCAGAATCATATTCCTCTTATATTTAAGAGTGAAGGAAGTATTAAGGGATTCTAGTTCCTCAAATATATTTTGCATCTTCATCACATGACCGATGACTGGAGTCCCTTTTTTTTTCTTGGTAATACGGAAAAGACCAACGAGGTCATAATGCTCATATAAGTCAATCTGTCTGAAAATCTCTTGGAGCTTATCCATCATACCCTTGGCAGAGGTTATGCTTTTCACAGATTTAGTAATCGATTTGTCAACTAATCCAAGAATGGACAACATGGCCTTAGAATCCCTCATGTGGAAGTACTCATAGGCCTCCTGCTGATCATAGTCATCACCGATGGGTATTTTGGGAGTCTCCTCCTCAAGAACTGCAGACAAATGTTCTGCCATTAGGAGTAACATGACCAAACTGAAAATTAAACAAAACCATGGAATTTTGGTGGGTGAAACATAGACAATGGCTTTCTTACAATCAAAATTCCCTTATGTCTTGAAAGGGAATTAGAACAAACCAATCCTTGCACATGCAACTTACCCTATCAGGAATCATTGCAAACACAATGATTAGGTGGACTATGCTATCCGCCTCTAAGGCTTCCAATCTTATTTTCTATCTGAGTGTCATGTCCATATCCTATTGGTTGACATACACTCAAGTCATGTGTATTCCTATCAAATTAAAATTAATTACAATATTATGAGAGATGGCCTACTATCTGTTGGTGCCAAAATTTGAAAATATATGCCCAATGATGTGGCAAAGTGGTTCATGAACAGAAGAGAAATGTGGGCTGACCTTAACATTCCAAAAGTCTGTTACCCATGAGATACGTGGCACCAACACGTGAGGGCAGTTGAAGACATGCGTACAAAAAAAACTATTGTCGTGGGACAGGTGTCATAGGCACATTGGAGCCCAACTTAATGGGGGAAGTGGGCTGGTGGTGTACGTGGAGGGACGGCTAATCCACAGGTTATATAAAGAGAGAAAATTGGCCAAAAGGGGAGATTCAACCAATTACACAACAAACCAACATAATGTAAATTTCTTATTTCCTTGTCATTTTTTTGAATTAGATGTAGAGTAGGACTCTCTGTTTTATTTTGAATTTCCTTCATAGCATCCATACATTGGACTCTATTGCTTTGTATTCAAAAATCCTTTGGAAGAATACTCTATCATGCATGCCTTTTGTCCATTGGTGACTTTTGATCTTTGAATGTCCCTGGAGAAATCGGGGCAAGAGGAGAACCCAAGTCATTTGATCAAAGTCAGGTTAACAAGAAAATCCGATTAGGAAGGAATCTGGAATGCCTAATCAATTTCCAACATGGTCAATTGACCGTAACGCATTAAAGAAGAATTTCGTGCCAACATATTTTTGGCACACCCGGTGGGACCCTCGCAAGCATAGTAGTCCAAACAAGGAGCAGTTCCAGAAATTCAGAAGAGCGGCAAGCATTGAACTCCCCAGAAGCTTCCTACCCAAATCCTAAGGCAAACAGTCCATCTTCTAAAGGGCATTCAAGAGTAGCTGCCGAAGATGTGCCCAAACACTTGGCCACAACCATGCAAGGGGAATTCTGACCCTTTGTTGAAAATATGCACCAGATGATTTCCCATTCAATGAGTAACAGGATTGACTAGAGGTTTGACTAGATGATGGTGCTCCTAGCGTCGCACGTATAGACCAACAGCTAGACCAATCCTAATATGGCCTCCCCAAAGATTTCGGGAACAAAGTAGAGAAGTGGGAATCATGACCCACAAAGGAAATATTAGGATGACCCAACGTCCACAAGTAATGTACTCCAATCCTACCTACCAACAGGGATCGTGGTATGCACTGGCCAGCGTAGTGACCCCAGGGACAAGCAATGTCCCGATAAGCAACTCGTGGTATGTATCGGCCAATCTAATCGCCACAAGGGCAAACACCATACCACAGGGTGGCTAGCCTTATTAAGATAATTACCACGGCCACCCTAGCCAAAGGAATGGGGGTAGGGTGACCACCCCTCGCCAAAATGTGCCAGAACCTCAAGGGGTACCCTGGCATTAGAACAACTTATTTGACAGAAACAGAATACAGTCAAAGAAACAGAATACAGTCAAAAGAACAGAGCCACTAGTTGGCCAAGGTAACCCCATGGTGGTAGACCGTGAGGAGTTGATCAGGGTAGTTTAGGACTAAATCAACCCTGCCTTTCGATCAATCACAAGATTGATTTATAGGAAGCCATACCGCGAGTATCTAGACTTGGTCAATGTGGGTAGGAAATTGAAGATACCAGAATTCTCCAAGTTCTTGGGGGAGGACAATATGTCCATGGTAGAGTACATCGCTCGTTTCACTATCCAATATGGGACTGTAAGGACAAGCGATGTATCAGTGGACCGATCCCATGGTATCAGTGTCCAATCTTGCAAGGATGCATCAAGAAAGCGAAGAATCTATTGACCAATTTGTCAATAGATTCAAGATCATGAAACATCAATGTGTGGTTAACCTGTAAGAAATAGAATTTTTAAAGATAGCCCTTAGTGGTCTGTCTCTGGAATTGAGGAAGAAGTTCTCTGGTTAAAAGTTCACTGATCTAAGTCAGTTAGTGGCACATGCCACTTTCTATCAGAAGATCTTAAAACAAGAAGAGAAAAAATGCTCCTCTACTAGAAATATGTACAAAGGACCGATGTATAACCTGCCTCTCATGGGTTCTGGTCAAAAGAAACCAGCCAACACTATTGACTGTCAGGTTACCTGGCTAAAATTGTAGAAGGCAAACCTTATGTCTGTAAGTTTTTGGTTAAACCCAAAGATAGAACGACCACACAAAGAGTGTTCCAACCTTAGAATTATGACTCAAATGTAAGATATTCGTTTGACATCTCCAAGGCTGAGGTCATTTTCGACCAGCTCTTAAGAGATAAGCAGATCAAGTTATTTAAGGGGCGCCAAATACCTTCAACTGTTGGCCTCAAAGATAGGAAGTACTGTAAATGGCATAACTCAAATTCTCACTTCATTAATAGTAGTATTTATTCACGTAATGCCATACAGAAACCTATAAACGATGGTCGCTTGAAGTTCCCGAAGAAAGTTAAAGGTGTGATGATGATCGACGAGGTCCCTTTCCCCACGGTCAACATGGTGTATGCAGACCACAAGCTGTTCCTAGGAGGGAAAGATCTTGCTTGTTGCCACTCACCTCCCGTCTAGCCTTAGTAAAGTCAAGAGACATTGTTGAGCTAAAGCCTCCAAGGATGAACCCAAAGTTGATGGTTGATTTAAGCCATGACCAAGTTGGTTTTACTGAAGGACTTGAAAGACCTACGTAACTAGCGAAAGAATGAAGAATTAGAAAGCTCGAACCCACAGCCAGGTGAAAGGTTCCAGTGGAGCGTTTGTCACCACTGCAAGCATTTGACTGAGGTAACTTAGACCAGGGGCAAGGCAGAGAAGTTCGAAGCCCTAAGGTGGCCCCCAAGGCTAGACAGTTGGACATTAGTGTCACAGCCCAATCAGCTGGCCTAACCAATGATTGTTAGAGGACCGAGAATGGCCAATGGCCATCCAAACATGCACAAGCCCAGGAAATGGGGGCCCATCATGGCCCTAGAAGGGCTCGCCCAGGACAAGATACACAAAGAAGATTAGATTTTGGAGGTGACCTATAACCTAAATATCGGCCTCATCAAAGACTGACCGAGGAGGGATGCGTGTCAGTTAAAGACAGAGTGGGGTGTTCTCCATCCAAAAGTCAGAGAAGGCACGAGTCCCAGTCAGGGAATGCGTTAAAATAATTCCCAAAAAAGGGACCTCTTCAAGACCGTCTTCACACGCATAAGGCAAGGAATGATGGTCACCCAAGGAACCTATACTTATGAATGGTATGACCAAGGGTGGAATGCACCGACCATTAGCTTATGGCCAAACATCCTAAGTTTCCTTTTGATGAGGAGCAAGGTATGACCAAGACCTAGAAAAATGAGATAGCAGAAGCAACAAACTGATATCCAAAGGGAAAGGAAAACACAATCTGCTCCCCAAGGCAACAAAGAGTAGGGGAAGACGGAAGAAGGCACACAAATATTGGTCATAACAACATAGTTGTAGAGTACTGCTCCCTAAACTCGGTTTATTACCAGTTGGTTCAGTTTGATCGTGCAAGGTCCAAACTAGCAAGGGTTGATGCGGGTGCCCTATGGTGTATGACAGCAAGGGTGACATCAAATGCGTGGTGGTCGGACAAGATTGAGCAAGTATCCGATGTGGTTCACACGCCTAAGCCATGCCCTTGCAAGTATCATAAGGCTATGTATGAATAAGGAAGGTATGTTATCGTATTTGATGATAAGAACCTGGTTCACGACAAGTGGCGGGAGTGAAATAAGCATTGAGAACCAATTCCACTGAAATCTAGCAAGGTTGGCCATGTTCTGCCCAACAAGTGGGTGGTCACTGGTGGGTGCGACCTCAAATGCGACCCACCTGTGAGGGAAGTGTGGGCCCCAGCGAGCCCAACTTTTGTGAGCACGCGTGTTTTGGGTTCCTCGTCGTAGTGAAGTCATATGTGTCTGCTATTACTGGATACTTCACTCAGTATCACTGTTTAATGCGATTCGGGTCATAGAATGACAAAACTAAACTCACTTTAGTAGATATTTATAACCCAAACTATAAATAGCATTTGCTCCTCTCTCCCATTTATTATTTCAGCAAGGTTTGGTGGAGAGGAGTAAAGAAGAGGGAGAAAAGAGGGAAGAGAAGGGAAGGAAGAGTGGGGGAAAGTGTTTCCCCCTTGCCGATGCCGTGCCTTACCATTTCAATGCTGGAAAAGTGATTGGCTCCCTGAGATCTATAGTTTGAAGTAGGTAAGTGCCATAATCCCTTGAATTAGGTGAAACCCTCTTGGGTGGTCAAATCAAGAGTTAAGAGAGACTCTATGTTATTTCTTTATAGGTTTTAAAGGAGGAACAACCAAGATCTGAAAGCATTTTTGTGATATTTTGAGTTGGGGGAAAGATCTTAGGTTTTGGGGTTTCTTGAGCTAAAGTTATGGTTTGTTCCCAAGATCTTGATTTGAACCTAGATCCATGTTGTGTTTATGTACATGAAGTCTTAAATGTGTGGGAAATGTGGTGGAAATACCCCATTGGATTCCCAAGAGGTGGGAAGAAGAAGAGAAGTCAGACAGCAGAACCCACTAAACACTGGTGGGTAGCACCGTTGGGTAACCAGACCCACTAGTGTGAACCCCAAGTCTTACCTGGGCTTTGGAGCCTATCGACGGTTAGGACTGATGGGTACCTAGACCTATCGATATAACCCACCGGTCTTGGCTGGGCTCTAGGGTCTTACCGACTGGTAGGACCAGTGGGTACCAGTACCCACTGGTCTTGGGTAAGCCCCGGGGTCCTACCGGCGGGTAGGACCGATGAGTACCAAGTGTTGTCGATAACACCCACCGGTGTGGGTCTGAGTGTTATCTTCCTGGGCAGCTTGCACAGGTGGGTCCTCCTACCCACCTGTGGTCCAATGAGCTCCGTTCGGGCTCGAATTCATTGACATCCTCCTTCAAGTTATTAAACGCATCGTGACCATGTCTTTCATCATTTTTATGGTCCCAGAATGGACGTATTCTATGTTTCCTTTTTGTGTTAGGTTTTGAGACTCTCCTCTTCGCACGCCAGATTATATTCGTACCGTGGGTGCATATTCTCATACGTGAATAGGTAAGTGGGGAGAGGGCGTTGATTTTATTTTGGAGTGTTTATAGTATCATCTTCATTTCATACATTAACTTTCCATTATAAATGAAATTTCCATACTTATGCTTGTCTACTGTTGGATGCATTTAGGAATGGTTATGTTGTATCTTTAAATTTCCAAATACTTGTTACTTGTTTTGAATTATGAGCATGGATTATTCAATTGTTGGATGATGATGATTAGTCGGACATATGATGTCACACCCCCGTTCACATAGAACCAGACCGGTGACCGAGTTAACACCTGTTAACCCAAAACCTACCAGGATCATCTGATACAGTAACCACAGCACAGCATACACACACACACACTAAGTCAAGCAAGTTCTGTATTTCAGCGGAATTCTTACATGCACATACCTGTAAATATCCCAGTACTCTTGATACCCAAATTGTATTACATAGTACATATACATGTGGGCCCGTAGGCTTATTATATACACAAGAATTTCAATTTAAATATCCATAACACAAAAGGGGTAACATCATAAAATAATCAAAAAGAAACCAGGATTGGTATCAGTGTTGCTGTCCTGCAACACAACTCTCGCACAGGTACTCGGCCCTTGCCAATGATCTTCAAGGACCCACCAGTCCTCAGTTGAAAACTCTATAGTGGGACCCGACTCTAGCTCTTCAGTCGAATAACCTGTAAGATCATCTAAAAAGTGGTGCACTCGTGGGATGAGCTCACTAGCCCAATAAGTGAAAAGAAAGACCAAGCAATCATTCAAAATACAAATTTACTTATATGTATGCAAGTTCATTTTATTATCTTAAACCACCTACACATCACATCTAAGTCATAGGTAATGTGCTACTTGCAACCACAGTGTGCGTATGCCCTGGGTACGAGCCGAGAACCCCATCCAGTGATTCACCCATAGGGTTATCGGGAAAGGCCAGTCATGGGTACTTCTTCATCACGTGCCTGACTGGCAAGGAACCCTCCCGTCAATCTAACAAACTTTAATGAGAGTTTATTCCACAACCCCGAGATGGTTGTGGCCTGGTCCATCTTCTCTAAAAACCCAGTTATAATGGAGAAGACGATGGTGACTAAGGATTTTGTAGATTACCAGATGTTGGAAAAATTCACCTCTCTAGGTTGGGATCCCATGCTTCAACTGATGGTCCTACTATGAGGATATTGTTCGATATTCTTATTGAAACTTGGAGGTGTCCTACAAGAATGGGGAGTAGTCTCTTACCAGTCTGGTGAAGGGGATAAATATTATTTTGACTGTGGATTTGTTGGTAGCCATTCTAGGCATCTCTGCTGAGGGTACCCATTTTTATAATCCCCCAAGGATCATGGCTGTGTTCCTAGACTTGAGTGTTGAGATGCAAGAGCACATTTATAGGACTATTTGTGGTCACAAGGAGCGTCCCTTGTCCGAGACAGCCTATAATGCAGATGCTCATGTATTTGCTTGCTTAGCCTATTTTAACCTGCTCCCCAGAGCGGGTCACAGAAACCAAGTGAGTTTCATGACCGCCTACATAACCTACTGCATTTTGTGGCCTTGGATGAGGGTGCACCCCATCTTTCCCTCCCCTATGTTATGATGAAGACCATGGAGTATCACACCATTCACCCCAATGACTCTAGTTTCCCTTATGGAAGATCACTCACTAAGGTATTTGAGTACTTCCAAGTGGATTTGTTGGGAGAGGAGGGGAAATATCTAAGAGACAATCTCACTAGGCAGAACATGAAGAGGATAGGGTTGCCAATGCCAGTGGGGGCAGCACAGGAGGTATATGAGCATGGGCCAGAGGATATGGAGGTAGAGTATGTTAGTGAGGAGGATGAGGGTTGTTTCCCTCATCCAGATGAGAAGGAGATTGATGAGGATGAGATCCTCGAGGAGGAGCCCTTAGAGTCTCACACTGTTGATCCACACTTTATAGCTCCACCACCTTCAGGTGGGGCTTTTGATTTTCAGAGGTTAGTGGACAGCATTAGTGCCCTGAAAGAAGGGTAGGATCGGATTTCAAAGCATATAGAGGAGAGTGTCACTTGGGAGTTAGCGATATAGCGTAGGCTGGGGAGAATGGAGGCAGATTTTCAAACCCTAGCAGAGGACTTGGATAAGGTTTCCAAGGGTGTTACCGCTGACTTTCGTCGAGTGCAAAGGGAGGGGGTCCTGATAAATGATCAGTTAGACTTTTATGATTACCAATTCCATTATAAATCGTGGCCCAAGTGGCGAAGTTCATCCCCCATGCCCAACAACGATTGATGAAGCGGCAGATTCTCCTCTACTTTCCATCTTTTCTATCTTTTTCTATCTGATGGTGTTTATTCTAATATCTTGGGGGTTGTATATTCTGATACGTTTCTATGGTTTTGGGAACTTGGATATTTATGTGGATGTTTATAACTTCTTGGAATAGGTTTTACTTGTATAATTATCCTATTATGGTTTGGTGGTGACAATGTCTGTCACCCTTCTTTTGTGATTATATTTATGTATGTGGCTTATCAGGTGGCTTTTGTAAAAAATTTAGAATCTCTATATAGTGTCGTTATGCTGCCCAAATTTTGTTAAAATTTAACTTAATGGTTTTTGGAAAAGACCAATTGGTCTTTTGCTAATCTTTTTAAGCTCTACTCTCATGCATGCAATGAAAAGCAAGATTTCAGACTTTTTCATCTTATTATAGATTTTAGTCTTTTAAAACTTTTATGCTTACCCAACCCCGGGGTCCTATTATAAGACTCTATGGGATCTAACTTGTATGCAGTGAATGCATAGAGCATCACACTCTGATACCACCGCTGTCACACCCCCATTCACACAGAACCAAACCGATGACAGAGTTAACACCTGTCAACCCAAAACCTGTTAGGATCATTTGATACAGTAACCACAGCACAGCATACACACACACCCTAAGTTAAGCAAGTTCTGAATTTCAGCAAAATTCTTACATGTACATACTTGTAAATACCCTAGTACTCTTAATACCCAAATTATATTACATAGTACATACACATGTGGGCCCGTTGGCGTGTTATATACATAAGAATTACAATTTAAATATCCAAAACACAAAAGGGGTAACATCATAAAATAATAAAAAAGAAACCCAAGTTAGTATCAGTGTTGTCATCCTTCAACACAACTCTCACATAGGCACTCAGCCCCATGCCCAAGATCTTTAGGGACCCACTAGTCCTCAGCTGAAAACTCCATAGTGGGTCTCGGCTCTAGCTATTTAGCTGGATAACCTATAAGATCATTTAAAAAGTGGTGCACATGTGGAATGAGCTCACTAGCCCATTAAGTGAAAAGAAAGACCAAACAATCATTTGGAATACAAATGCACTTATATGTATGTGTAGACACCCAATTTTGTCACCCTCCTCTGGCTATGATGAGATGCGGATCTTGGGCATGACTTCTGACTTTCGATCAACAGAGATGATGATTGACTAGGAAAACCCTGGAAACCTCGCGTGGGAAAGAAGGCTAATTTTGACCTTTTATATATACGAAGGAATCCGATTGAGATGACTGGACAAATGGATAGTATTTGAAAATATGATTCCGATGATATATGGCATGTCAAAATCATACCATCGGATCTCCCATAATCATCCTCGAAAAATTACATTTTCCCTAACCAAATACCCTAAATTCATCCCCTACCTAAAAATCCTGGAAACCCTGCACGAGAGAGAAGAGGGTCCAATTTTGAATTTTTATACATGGAGGAATTCAACCATGATGACTGTACAGATGGATAGTACTCAAAAATACGATTTCAACAATATCTGGCACGTCAAAATTGACTATCAGATCTCCCGCAATCTTCATCAAAAAATCACATTTTTTGCACGCACAAGCTAACCAGCCAGCTGGTCAGCCTGCACACATGTTGTGAGCACTAGCCAGTAGGCCAGCCCACACACTTGCTGTGTGCGTTAGCCAGCCGGCCAGTAGCCCCAGGCACAGCCCCGCACGTGTCCCTGCTTGCTACCCCACATACCTCTGTGCACCCTTTACTGCACTCCCCACGTGCGCAGGTCAACCCTTGCACCATGCCTGCCCACCCATGTACCCGTGCTTGTCATGCCCCGTGCACCTCGACCTAGCCTTGTGGGCCACCATCAATGGCCAGGATTTGTGTTTCACTGGCCCAGTGTCTCTTCACCCACTTATGCGTATGCACTACTCCGCTAGCGTACCCTACACCATAGCCTCCCATTAGTCCAAAAAACCTACTTTTTACCCCATTGGTTAAAAAATTCTTTCTCCTCCCATTAGTACAAAATCCACTTTTTACCCATTGGTTAAAAAATTCTCTCTCCTCCCATTAGTCCAAAAACCCACTTTTCACTCCTATTGGCTAGGAAATTCCCCTTTCCCTCCCCATTGGTTTAAGGATTCTATAAATACACACCTCTCTTTGGTTTTACACACCAACACACAACCCCACAACCACCCTCAGAGAGAACTCTGCCCTCTCTCCTCCCCTCCCCCTTCGAGTTTCTTTGGGTCTTTGGAGCGATCTTCATCAAGATCCGAAATCTTGTTCCGATCTTCGAAGTGTTCTTCAGGACTTTAGAGATCTTCAATCCAAGTTTTTAGTCCAATCCATTTTTTCCAAAAATAGTATGTTTTTAGCCTTTCTCCTTTGAGTGTTCTTGGTTTTTACCAGAAGTAGAAATCCCTCCCCCTTTGAGGTTCTTCGGGTCTACGAAGAGATCTTTGTCATGATCTAGAGTTCTGTTTGGATCTTCAAAGTATTCTTCAGGGCTTTGGGGATCTTCAATCCATTTTTAGGTCAATCTATTTCTTTCCAAAAATAGTCATTCCTAGCAGAAGATCTGCCCGAGTGCCCTTGGAATCTTTCTAAAAATAGCCATTCCCAGTGGAAGCTCTGTCAGAGTGCCACCTTCGCCTAGCCCTCCTATAGCCTATCACTAGCGAAAGCTCTATCTGACTGCCACCTCAACCTAGCCCTCTCATAGTCTATCCCCAGCAGAAGCTCTATCCAAGTGCCACCTCAGCCAAAACCCAGAAGTAGCTCATCCCTAGCAGAAACTCTATCGGAATACCACCTCAGCCAAAACCTGGAAGTAGCTCATCCCTAGCTGAAGCTCTATCAAAATACCACCTTAGCCTAAGCCTAAAAATAGCCTTCCCTAGCTGAAGCTCTGTCTGAATTCAAAACTGAAACTAACCATTCCTAGCCAAAACTCTGCCCGAATATTATCACAGTCAGCATCTCTTGAGAAAGGAAGTTGGATGTCAAGACAATCTTCGCCTGAGCCAGGAGAATCCAGAAACCAGTTCATACTAGCATCAACCAGGGGATCCACCCCTCTTGACCCGAAACAGGGGTCAAGCTCAGGTATAATTTCTTACCCAAATTAGCATAGTGTAGACTTTATATTGACCTTATTTTAGTGTATATAATCATTTAAATTCAGTCAATGTACATATGTGTGATAACTTAGCCGTGTATACAGAATAGGAATAATCATGGAAAATGTTCATTTTTAAGCATCTAGTAAGAAGACCAGTTAAACCAGGCAGATTGGGTGTCTAACACCTTCCTAATTCTGTAACCTAACACTTACCCTAAATCTCTAGACCAGACCAACTTTCGGGCCATTTTCTCAGGAATTGGGCCCACCCCTAAGTCCTAGGCCCATAATCCTAGGTGGTGACACCAAACCCCTTTTATATGACCCGATCCCCGTATTGGACCATCATCAAATCCCTATCTCGAATAACAAACTTTACACTTGCTAAATAGGCCTCCACGTATCTTCAAGTGATGGTACAGTGGTGTGGAGCCCACAAGCAAAGCACACACGACACACCCCTCCCCCATGAAAGAGAAAGAGGGGAGAGAGGACAGAATGCAAATCCTTTCCCCCCCCCAAAAGAAAAGGGGAAGAGAAGATATATCATCTTCCGGCCGCTACCGTCACAATGGCAACTCCACTGGGGATAAATGTCAAGCTTTGGATGCTACCATTAAATGTAAGAACATTTTCCACCACATCTGGTTGAAAACATGTTTGGCTAACCCCATATTTGTAATTATATTAGCTAACGCATCATGCATCATACTCAAAGTGAAATCATTTGGCGAGGGACTCCCTATCATGCCCGCACCCTCGGGGAGGTCAATGCATGCCATAGAGAGTATTCTAAGAGCAAATGGTAGCCGCTTCCTATACAAGGGTGTGGGGTATTGTTAGATGACGAGGATGTTTGTATTTGTGCTAGCACCCTCAGGGAGGTCCGTGCACTTTATGATGTTCTAAGATTAAATACTGATATTCCCGCATTACACTTTTGCACACAATCACTCACGGTTCCACTACTCTATGGCCAGTTGCTTAACCTCGTGTGTAGTCACGAGTAATGGGCAAGGAAGTCACTTCTTGATCTCATACCCATGGGTATATCAAAAGGATCATGCACCTTACGTATATAGATCCTGTCAAGGAAGCCTTATCGGTCCTATTGCATCCATTGCATACTCACATCATATAGGAAATAGTTGGAGAACGCTAGGAATGCCACAAGCATGGAAAACATAATTCTGAGAGAGGCTCAATATCAAGGATCATCCCAAGATGCAAGCAAGAACACTAGAGTTGGATGGGGAAAGGGCCCCAAAACTAATGTGGTAGGTGTGGTCCAACAGTCAGTCTTGCCTATCATCTCTTCACAACCATTTGTGATACAAGTAGATGCACCTTCATAGAAGGCCCCTCATCTAAGAAGGCAGTTTTCTGATTTGAGAATGCCCGTGATGGCAGTGTACAAGAAGTTAAAGAAGCAAGGATTGCTAGGGACAGTGGCTCCAAGAGTAATCAGCAATCCTCCTCCAGCTTGGTACAGAGACCATGAATATTGTGCTTACCATACTTAGAAAGGGCAACCACTGAAAGATGCATAGGTCTCCTACATGCGATCCAAGAATTGATTGATAATGGGGCCATTGAAGTCAAGGTGAAGCAACCTCCCAATGTCAACACCAATCCACTTCCCAATCATGTGAACAATCTAGATGAAGAAGCCACAGAGAGTGATCCCACTTAACTCATCATACCCAGAGCTTGGAAGAATCACATGAATGCCCATGCTTATAGGAAAATCATGAGTCAAAGGCCAGAGTCGTGAGGACTCTAAAAAAAGAGAGTCATCAGAAAAAGAATCAGAAGATCGGACTCTCACCGTTCATCCTTCCTCATCAATAGAAGAATCCATCTTACCACTCTACCAACCTCCACCATACCTCCCACCTTCACCATATTACCAACCTCCCCCATATCATCAACCTTCACCATACCACCAAGGAGAAGGAATTTCTTCATCTTGTCACCCCCAATCTTCATATCCTACCTCTCATATCACCTCACCTTCATACCACCCCGCTTCGTACCCCTCATCACCCTCATATCAATCCCATTCTCAAGTTCTGGTGTACAACCCAAAAGAAGGATGGTCGGATAGGGACAATTGGAAGGATATTCTTGTACTACTAGATTCCCCAAAGATGACCTTATCAATAGGATCAGTGAATGCTTTAGGAGAAAACTAGGAGGGTGATCCCAGTTCTCTAATTCAGCCCACTATATCTTTAGAGGATAACCCAGAGATGATTAAAGAGATTACAGATGATATTCTCAGAGTAGTAACTGCATTGGCCATAGGGGAACAGATTAAAGAGTACACCTCCCTAATCCACATAGGGTGTGACACAGAGGATGGTGAATCAGGTCAGATCCAACTTCAAGCCAGTGATGTCAAGTCTAACCCTATGGAAATCTTTTAGTCATACACTTTGAATACTACTAGCATTTAGATGCAGGAGAATATGATAGTTAAGAGGAATCTGATGAAGAAACAAGTGAGGGGAAAATCGGTGAATAGGAGAACGATGATGAGGATAAGAATGAGGATGAGAATGATGAAGATGACTCTAATTCTTAAGAGGATGATGAGTATCCAGACTAGGATGACTACCTAAGGCCTTGGTACAATGATAATGATGATGAGTCAGAATATTACTCACCAGATCACCAGACATGTTTCTCAGTCTATGATATTTATGGTGATGACCTAATAGCTTATCCGACAAGTGGCATTCAGCCTTCCCTCCGCATGGGAGGAGATGATTCTACATCAGATTTAGAAAATGATGAGGAATCTGGAGAGCCAATGCAAATTTATATGGATGAACGGGAATCTGCATTAGAGATGGAAGAAAAGCTATATAAAGTATACTCAAGCACATTGAGGATGCAAGAAAAAGTAGAAGAAAATGGCAATATGCTGGGCGAAATAACTATCAGTGAGCTTTATTACCATAAGCAGCTGAATGATCTTGAGGAAATAGGGCCAGATGACACATTTACAAAGGCAGTACAGTCAAAAAGTTATGAGCCAGGGCTCTGGATATTTGTGGAGGACCTTGACTTCCCACCCTAAGCAGAGAGGGAGAATTAGAAGAAGAGGATCATCCCATGGTAGGGATAATCACCATAACTAACTGTAGGTGCCATGGACCTCCGCAAATCGCGATATGGCACGTAGCGCATGTGGACACACACTAAGGTTCGACCCTAATGAGATAGTTTCCCTCAAGAGAGGGATACACAATATGGGTAAAAGGGAGTTACCACCTAGAAAGGGTCTAAGACCCATAAATGTCTCTCCCAATTAAGGGGGAGAGACTAATGACTTGACGGATAAGGTTGGTATGCACCAAGATTCTAGGCAAGTGTCAAGTGACAGATTAAGAAGGTGTTAGGCACCCAGTCTACCCAGCCCTAGGGTCAGTCTCTTTCTGTTTGACCAAAGTTTGTTTGTACCCTACTAACTAGTTCTAAATCTAGGTCACTGGAAACCCTAAACTAGGTATCTAAGTAATGACATGTGTGAAATCTTAAACCATATGTCTATGTTATGCTAGCTAGGTTATGATGCAAATAATGGAATGATTATGCCAATTAAAGATTAAAAATCCTAAATGATTTAATTAATGTGTTATGTGTCTTAGATTAAGCTAATTAAATATGCCTATACCTAGGATTAGTTGAACAACTTATGAAACCATAAATTAAACTAACTCAATTAATTGAGCCTAACCTAGATGGATGATTAATGAATTTATGAAATCCTAAATTGAATTAATTAAAATGATTAATCATTATCCCTAATAATTTTTTAAATGAATTATTGCAATCCTAATTAATATATTAATCTAATGGGTAAAAAGTGTTTTAAAGAAAGACAAAAACTTGAATTGAATGGTGAAAGCTACCCAAATCTAACTATTTCAGATAGAAGTTTTGGAAAACCTAATTAATCTAATAATTTAAAAAATTAAAACTGAATTTTAAGAGTCAATTAAATGCATTATGAACCCTAATTAATCTAATGAGTTAAGACTTTATTTAATTAAATATTAAAATAATTATTTAATTAACTACCTCAATTTAAGTAAATGGAACCTATCTATTATATTAAATATACAATGGTTGTAAATGTCCCATGTGGTGATATAAGTGAGAAGTGGATAAAATATGAATACTAACTGACCTATATGCATGGGAAAAATGAATTGATTTAAACAAGAAAAAACCCGAATCATCAAGTATCAAAAACATGTTAATAAACACGAAGCATGGCAAACATGACATTAACTAACCTATCTAAATCTAATCATTATCAATATGGCAAGATATCAGTATCTAAATTAAATACACAATTAATTCTAAAGGGACCCACTATTTGAGATAAAAAGAAATGGACTGAAATGGGTTTTATCCACCCGAAAACCCAAGAAACGCACCTAATGCTACAGACCAGTTGAAGAGGGCCAGCCACGTCCACACTAAACCTACGTTCTAAAATACCTCCCATATGTTATTAAGAAAGAAAAAAGAAAAAAAGAAATCATTTGATTTTAATGCCTAAAATTAGGGGAATTTGAAATAGGGATCCTTGAGAGAAAATTTGGAACAAAGAATGTTTGAAAATGGGTGGTCTATGTCAAAGGACGTGTCTTATTCAAAATCTAAAACTGAAACTAGAAATCATACTAAATATTCTATCTACTCAAAATCCAGAACAAGGGATAGCCTGTAGTTGTAGCCATTATAGAAAACATGAAAGCCACCTACAACTCTTCAAGAGAAGGAGTTGTGTTGAAGAATAATCAATATTTAAGGTCTTACAATAAGATGAAACAAGTGTTTCTAGAATCCTGACCCAATTAGGGAGAGAGCTAGTTCCAGATTTGGTGAAGACAAGAAGATAAGGTGGTGGTTGAATTGCAGGTTTTGGAAATGGAAAAGAGAGGGTTTCAGGTTCGGACTAGGAGAAAATGAAGGTGAGAATAGGTTTTTTTTTTTTTTTGGCTGCTGTGGTTGATATCACCAATGGTTGATGCAGATTTTGGAGAAAGGAAAGAAGTAGAAGAAGAAGGTGAAGAAGAAGAAGAAGAAGAGGAGTGAGAAAGTTGCAGGGGGTGGCTGCTGGTTTGTAGTTGCAACAGCAGGGAAGAAGAAGAAGAAAAAGAAGAAGTGAAGAAGGAGGTACGGTGGCTGTTGTTTAAAGGTTCCAATGGTGGCAAGGAAATAAAATAAGGAGAAGAAGAGGAGGGAGAAGAAGAAAAGGTCAGCAAAGGAGGAAGAATGGAGGGGGCAGCTGATTTTCTGCTACAGGGAAAAAGAAGAAAGAAAGGAAGAAGAGATGGGAGAAGAGATTAGGGCTTGAGATCCTAATCTAAGGGTTCATGTCTAAAGAACAAAAAACCAAAAATAAATCAAATCAAACCCACTAATAAAGTGAGTATATTAAGCCACAAATAAAACTAATTAATTAAACCAAAATATTACAGTAATAGAAAAAAATCCGAATTAAAATAAGAAAAATCGAGTTAGCAAAACCAAAAGATTGGACCTAATGACCCAAATCAAACTATGTTGAACCCAATTAAAACAAAATGAACCCAATTGGACCGAAATAAACCAATTCACATTTAATAAACCAAATTAAACCAAATTAAAACTTATTTAATCTAAAAGAACTAATTAAACCTAAATAACCCTAATTGAATTGGAATAATCCAATTCATATCTAATAAAACACATAAAAATCAAATTGAAACTAATTGAACCTAATTAACTTAAATAAACCAATAAATTAGAACCTAATCTATTAATTAAACTAGTTCTAAATTGCCATTAGTAGAAGAAAAATACCTTGAACCTGGCGTAAATCAAGAAACAAGGGGAAATAACCCTTGTGCTCCAAGCTCCAAATCGAACCGAATAGGATTAGATCTCACGGCTCAAGGAAGGATTACACATTCAAAATTTTATACTTGGAGGAATTCTTCATTTAAAGAGAGAGAATTAGCAAAAACCTTCATGGGGCCATATTCCTTCTCCCAAATTTTCTCCTCTCCCTTTTGAAAGAGGTGAAGGGCTATATTTATAGCCAAAGGAATGGGGAGAGCTCTCTTTGGTTTCCAATGTGGGGCTAAAAAAAAGAGGTTTGTCAAAAAAATGGTTGTTTGAAATAGGATCTAAACATTAATTTTTGGTTAATTTCCGAAAGTCATGTCTTTAAAACCGTTAGGTAGAATTCAACGTGTAATATGTCATTGGAAAGCTCATATTGAGCACTATTCAATGATGTGAGATAAAAATGCGGTCTCGAGTGGGAACCCTGAAGAAAATATGCATAAAATAGGGACCTGAATCATATAAAAAAAGAGAGAATTGAGGGCCGATTTGCATTGTTCTCGCACCAAAGTATAGTGTCCAACTTGCGGGAACAAACAACACTAATCCACAACGTCGATATCCAATTTTGAAGATATTTTTCCATGAAAAGTGCATAGGGGTAAAATGGTCATTTTCTACCCTAAGTTCAAAATTTCTCTAAGTATATAACATCCAGTGTGTAATTCTTCATAGTGTCATCATTGTTGGGGGGTGACAAAATTTAGTGTCAACAGATTGCCCCTCTTTGACCGAGACCTGTGTAACAGTCGAGAGGCAAAGAAAAGAGCACACTATTTTGTCACCAAGAGCATGTATTGCCGACATCCGGCTCAAGGATGGCGGAGGTGCAAATGAAAATGCAAAAACGAGCGACAAAACCAAAATAGGAAGAATCGATCGATAACACATGCGAAATCAAGTAGTGTGTGGGTGCAAATGTGATATAAAACCTACCATAGTCGGTCAATATGCAGGTAAAACCCAGACTAAGGACGCACATGCAATAAGCCATTCTTAGTGTAAAGAACCAAGTAGACAATGAATGCAGGTATGAAAGAATACAAATGCAATTAGCTGTCAGGTATAAATAACCAAACACACTATGAATGTACAAATAAGACAATGGTGTAAATGCAATTAGCCAACATTGGTATAAAGAACCAAGTAGACTATGAATGCAAGTATGAGAGGTGCAAATACAATAGGCCATCAGGTATAAATAACCAAACACACCATCAATGTATGAGACACAAATTTAAATGCAATCGGACATCGTATAAAGAACCAAGCAAGCCCTGAATGCGAGTACGGAAAAGAGTGTAAATACAATCGACCGTTAAGTGTAAATAACTAGATGGATTGCCAATGTAAGTATAGTAAAATGGTGTAAATGTAATTAGCCAACATTGGTACAAAGAACCAAGTAGACTATGAATGCAAGTATGATAAAAGAGGTGTAGATGCAATCAGCAATCATTGGTATAAAGAACCATGCAGACCATGAATGTAAATATGAGATAATGGTGTAGATACAATCTGTCGTTATTGGTATAACGAACCAAGCAAACCATAAATGCAAATATGAGACAATGGTGTAAATGAATGGTCAAACACAAGAGAAACTAGGTTTGACCTCGGTGTAAGTAACCACTAGACGCAAATTTTAGTCTCAACAGTCGGACTTAAGATAGAAATGGCATTGGTATAAATAATGGCCAGACCCGATCTTAAGTTCAAAAACAACCAGACTTAAATGGAGGTGACATTAGTGTAAATAACCGTTAGATCCAATCTTCGGCTTAAATAACCAGACTATGAGGTGAGACTGACTTTAGTGTAAATAACCGTCAGACCCAATCTTCGGTGTAAATAATCGGACTTGAAATGGATCTGAAATTGGTGTCAATAACCGCTAGGCCCAATCCTCAGTGTAAATAATTGGACTTGATATGGAATTGGCAATGGTGTAAAGAACCATCTGAACTAATCTTCGGTTTAAACAACTGGACTTGAACTGAAGCTGACATTGGTGTAAATAACCGCCAAGCCTAATCTTCAGTGTAAATAATTGGACTTGAACTGGAGCTAACATTGGTATAAATAACCGTTAGGCCCAATCTTCAGTGTAAATAATTGGACTTGAACTGGAGCTGACATTGGAATAAATAACCGTCAGGCCCAATCTTTAGTGTAAATAACTGGACTTGAAATAGATTTGGCCATGGTGTAAAGAACCATTGAAACCAATCTTCATGAGCTGATGCATTTGAGGTTAAATACCTAAAAATCTTCAATGTTCAACATTTTAATCATGAGATGTAATGATATTGAAATTAAATTCAAACAAACATCAACCTGATTGGTTAGATAAAGGACTAGTCATGCAAATACTAACACTATGCTCACGTAAGAGAGTGTAAATGACCACTAACATAAAAAAGGAGTGAGAAGTGTTTACATTGGAAAATGACAAAGAAGGATTTTGCCAAAACAAAGGTCACCATGAGAACAAAGCTAAAACAAGGGAAGTAACCTATCAATGCGCGTTGGCCCAGACTTTGACATCTCCAATTTGCTCGGCCTAAACTTAAATAAATCTTGCCTGAATATGCATTACTTGCATGTATCTACAACTTATGGCAATATAGTCTAATGTCTTTAATTGTAATGGCTTTCGGTTGCTCCGACCAAATCTTTATCTAATGGTAAACATCCACAACATGTTGATCCCTTCTTTTTCCTGTGAGTGCACCTTTCTGATGTTGCCTGGCTTTTATGAGCAGGGATAGTAGCAACTTCCTTAGCTGCTTCACAAGACTTGAGGGGTGGCTCCTTAAAATAGCCAAAATGTCATGTCTGTGGCACAAACTCTAAGAAAAAAGTTGTAAGGCAATCAAACAACATGATAAGGATGTAGACCCAATAGTTCTACCAAGTGTAGAGTGGGAGGCTATTACATGGAATGATGAGCTCACTAGAGAAATCATGCCAACCAATAAAGCTTAAAAGAAAGGACAAAGTGGTGAAACTCTTGGGAATCTGTCGGAATAAGAGACGGGAGAAAGTGTTCGAGTCTAAGCAGGCCATCTCCTGATGATAAAAGTAGCGACAATCAAATCGCCTTCAAAGTAGGAAGCCAAGAAAGGACATTCATGTGAAGTCCAAACAAAACAAGGTAATATGGTGATTGAGGTGATGGACCGAGCTTGAAGTTGACTTCTCAAGCTGCCTACGTATCCAAAGTAAATCAGGAATCAGGTCAAACGTAGTTCCTGCCATGAATGATGTATTGGTTGTAAAGCCTTAATAATTAAGTTCCATCATAACTGGTTGAGCTCAAAGTTATCAGAGAAAATCTCACCACATTTAGCCTAGGAGGACTTGCTGGGTTATAATGAGGCTTAGGACTTGGTTCCAAATGAGGGTAAAAGCTCAAATATGCCCCCAGGGTCTAACCAGAATCTTGAAATTTTTGCCTTTATTGCCTTCTTTCTTTTTCTTTAATTTCTTTGAGCAACTTTCTCTTTTGCCCCTGCCTAGGGTATTGGATTGCTTCTTTTGGATTAGAGCTTTGCTCCTTTCTTTTCCTCCTTTTTTTTTTTAAATTGGCAATTTGCTTTTCTTTTTCTTCTTTTTTTCTTTTTTCTTTTTTTTTTTTTTTTTTTTTTTTTTTTTTTT
>NC_056570.1:12006546-12059400 GCF_013358625.1 Macadamia integrifolia
TTTAAGTTGGAGCTTTGCTCTCTTTTTGTTATTGAATTTTGAAATGGAAAAGTGCTTTTCCCCAACCTTGGCAATATTAGGCTCTGGTACAAAAATGTAAAATGTCTTCTAATCAAACCCCGGAGGCTAGTAGGATTAAGTATGTGAAGGGTACCTTGGTAATGGGATTTTGGTAGGCCATAATGGACTTTCCAAAGGATAGGCTTAGGCCCAAAAGGGTAACTAGCAGATTTTAACTTCTCAGGATTTTTCTGGGATAACTAGCGGCCAAGGATGGCCTCCCTTAATAGGCTTAATGATGTGAAAACTCCCTTTAAGCTCCTTGCTCATTGGAAGGGGATCAAATGTGTGGAGAGCTCAAGACCATTTATTACGAAGGCTCTGGCACCAAAATGAATGACGAATGACCGATGGCCTCTTTTGTTTTTTTGTTGCTCTTTCCTTTTTTCTTTATTTGATTTTTTTTTCTTTGATTCATTTTTTGTTGATTTGAAGAAAATAGGCGATGGATCGCTGCAAGATTCATCATCAAGAGATGGAAATGGGGAGGAGGATAAAAAAAATACTCAAAATAATCAAAAAGATAAAAGTTCTCGCACGAAACCGAAAGGGAAAAAGCTGGAAATACCTAACAACATGACTGACTACCTATAACACTGAAGGATTTGAACCTAGACATGACCAACCCCTCTTCGTCTTCTATAATCATTAGAACTTCTGTATCAAAGAGCTTACTAACATCCATAAATCCTCCTTGATTCCCTAGATGGGCCTACCAAACTACTTAAGACTCTGCCCAATCAACCTCGTAGTTAAAGAAGATCTCAAAAACTGGTAACGCCTTTCCTGATATTTCATTGAGCCACAACTTTGGAAACCCAAAGTATGAAGAGTCATGCACTTCCTTAATGAATTGACCATTCAGGTTCTTGAAATAGGGTACCATCTCAAGAGTCTCAGATGCTTCTGATTGATACTTCTAGGTTGACATGAACTCTCCTTCAACTATCTTGATCTGTTTGTACTTTGCCTCTGATTTCACCACATGAACATGCCCCTCGCTTTGGATAGACAGAAGCCTAATGAAGATGGTGGGGTCAAATTCTTTCAAATCCTCACTAAGAGCATTGATTGATTGGTGATTTGGAAGAGGATTTGTGGTTACATTAGGCAGTTTAGGTCGGAGCTCAAACTTTTTAGCATCATAAAGGTCCTATATAGCATGTTTCAAATTGAAACAGTTATCTGTGGTATGTCCTTCCTGGCAATGATAGTGGCAGAATAGGTCCAGATTATACCAACATGGCTTTGGCTCTGGAATAGGCCTTGGTTGAATTCTGAAAATCAATCCGGCCTTCGCTAATGTACTAAAAACTAAACTCAAGGGTGCACCCAAATTAGCAAACTGCCTCTTAGGTTGACTGGGAGGAGCTGTCCCTTGCTCTAGTGTGAACGGAGCAACCGTTGTGGATGATGTTGGTGCCGCAGAAGGGAGAGTAGACATTGTGGCATTGACCTCTGAGCTTTTTTGTGAACGGAACAACCGTTGTGGATGATGTTGGTGTCGCAAAAGGGAGAGTAGGCATTGTGGCATTGACCCCTAAGCTTTTATATTGTGGAGTTCTTCTGCTACTACTGGACTCAGTTGCAAACCGATCCATTTTGGGGAGTTCCTCTTGGAAGATGGCATCCTCGACCTGTTGTGCCGTGACTATCAAACCATCAAAGTTGAGGATGGGGAGAGCAAACAAAAACTTTCAATATGGGTCTCGCAATCCTCTCACTATCATTCCCACTTCCTCTCTCTCATTTGACCTATCCCACATCTAAGCCGCTTTGTCACGAAACCTTTTCAAATAGATACTGAACCCTTCACCTACTGCTTGCTTTGCTATTTTCAACTCTCTCCTGGTCAACTCTACCTCTGTATTATAGGAGTATTGGCAAGTAAATGCCTTCATCATGTCATCCCAAGTGCGGGTTGAGGAAGATTCTAGGGCCATTAGCCATTGGTGAGCAGCACCAGTCAGTGAAAATTGGAAGGCCTGCCTTAGTTGCTCATCCATGAAGCCTCGGCCTCCCCTCAACTGGCCAATAAAAGATCTTAAGTGAGTACGGGGATCACCGCTACCATCAAACTTTTCAGAGGTCCATTTAAATTTCTCTAGCAACCTAACATGAGGAAAGACACATAACCCTTCTATATCAATGATTTGACCTTCAACACCTTTAAGATTCCTGATCAAGTGTTCAAGGCGACTAACTTTATCCTTCAACTCTTGGTTCTCAAGACTTTTAGACTTTCCTATAGCAGGCCTATTTTCAATCACAACATCATCCTCAACACCTAACATATTGGGGTGAGGAACAACCCTACGACTCTGGAGATGACTCCGTTGGTCCTGAACTTCTGCCGGTCGAGCAACACCAGCCTGAGCTTGCATCCTCGTAGTTAAGTTTGCTAACATCTCCTCAATCTTAGTGACATGCATAGGCAGGGATCTAGGATATGGAATCCAAAAGAGGGATGTTCACTTCTACCTTTTTAAAGACTTCTAAAATTTTATCCATGGAAGCAGTCTTCTTCTTGTTTACCAAGCAATTAGGAAAGGGGACAAGGAGAATATAAGGACTATTAAGGTTTTTCTCTTTTTCAGAAGAATCATGTTTGGTTTCCTCAATCAAATCATCTTTAGTTGCTTTAGGTTCATCTGATGAACCTGGAAAAAAAAGCACACTTGTGCCCTCAACAGAAGGAGAGTTAAGAGTAATAGATAGGAAAGATTTAGGAACACTCTGTTGGTACTCTCTACCACTCTTAAGGGCATAAACAGTATGACATTGGTTGGAGGGCCCTTGTTGGGCCTGACCTTGTGCCACATTCAAAGATGCATTAGTGGGTGCTTGTGAACTAATAGGCTGATGCCTTGGGTTAGGCTCTAGTTAACAGGGCAATGTTCTCTTCTCCCTCTCACACAAAATTGAGATAACTTGGGTGAGTTCTCTTATACGATTTTGATGGCTTGTCATAAGAAGGGTCATATTCTTTTCCAAGTCACTTATTCTACTTGCCTTTCCAATGTTGGTAAACCCAGTGGGTTATTGATAAGATGATAGGAGAGGGGGTGTAGGGAAATGAGCCTGAGGTCCTACATTTGGCCAAGGAAAAGTATTTGGGGCAAAAGGCTATAGTGCAAAGGTTAGGGTCTAGGTTGACCTTGATTATGGAAATTGGAAGGCCCTACTTGATTGCGCTGGTTCCAGGAGAAATTTGGGTATTTCTCCATCCAAGATTGTAAGTGTTACTATATTGATTGTTCTGATATAAAGTATTAACACTGTCATTGGAAGTGCCCCCAAAGGTGTTAGGGTATTCTTCTATAACGTGTCCAAGGGACTGGCACCAATTGCACATCTTAACCATATTGACTGATGATGGCCCTTTAGGAATAATAGCCTTAACCCTTTTGATTAGGCTATCCAAGTTGGCTTCCTTGGCTCCTAACCCATCCACAAAATATCCTTTCCCTCCTATGGTTCTTTCAATTTCTTGGGTTGATTCCCACTCACGAGTTTTGTCAGCTAAGTCAAGAAAGAATTCCTATGCCTTACCATCATCTATAAAGGATGTGAATCCCCCAAGGCACATAGACTCTATCATTTGTTTAGTTGGGTAATCAATACCCTCATAAATTATTAAGTGCCATAAGTCTAGGCCATATTGAGGGCATTCTTAGAGTAGATCCTTGGATCTCTCCATAAGCTTAGAAAATGACTCACTCGACTTTTACCTAAACTGAAGGATATCCACTTTTAAGCTTAATGGTCTTGTGAGTTGGGAAAAACTTTTTGAGGAAGACAACAGTGAATTATTCCCATGTGGTTATGGAATTTGTGGGTTACCCATACAACCACTTCTTGGCTTGGTCTTTCAATACAAAAGCGATGAACCTAAGCTTAATAGCATATCAAAAAGTTGGTGGATCTTAATTAGAACAGATACCTCTTCAAATTCCCTAAGGAATAGGTATGCATCCTCAAAGGTCAACCCATGGAAGTGGGGCAACATAGTAATGTACTGAAATTTGAACTCAAAATTATTGTCCTGGGCTTATGGTAGAACTATCCAAGAAGGTTGGGCTGCTCTAGTAGGGTGGAACCTATCTTTCAGAGATTTAGGTGGAGGGTTTTGCTGTTGGTCTCCCATATTGCCAGGTATTGATGAGAGTATACGTATAGGATCACTACTTGTTGGATCTCTTCTTTCTAACCTATTCTTACTATTACGTAGCCACCTTGCACTCATGTAATAGAAAACTACCCACAGCTAGAATAAGACAAAAACAAAAGAATGGATTTTTTTTTTTTTTTTTTTAGATTTAAAAGTAACCGCAAGCGTATAGATTAGTGTAGCTACGGGTTGAACACAAGGAGAGCAGCCACTTTAGTTTTAGCTTCATTTAGTAACGCAAAAGTGTATCGATTAGTTATAGTGATCTGCTTCTAACTACCACCCTAAAACAAATGCATCTAAAAGTGTCCTAACCAATACATTTAGGAATTTAAATACTTCAAACCACTCAAATAAAAAGTAAATAACTGAAAGTAAAAGTGCTGAAATAAAAAGCAATAAAGTAAAAGTGTTGAAATAAATAATAAAAGTGCAACTAAAAGGGAAGAAAGCTAGAGAGCGGTACACAAGTAGGTTTCTCTACTTAGCCTAAGGGATGCACTGTAAATAATGCAAGCTTCCCTACTTGACTAGACAGTAACTCTTGCAAGGGCTTCACTACTTAGTTTTAGGGAAGGGAAGCAAAGTAAATAACTGAAAGTAAAGATAATAAAAGGATGGTTCCATAACTTGAGAGGGGCAAAGCCAACATATAGTCTAGCCAAGGACCTTGGGGGAAAGGGAAAACAATAAAGCAAAATGGAAATTAAAACCAAAGTTGAGAATGAATGGGTAGCCAGAAGAGGGAATGAGAGGGGGGATGAGAAGACTACTGTAGAAGCCTACTTACCTAAACTTCAATCCTTGAATTAAAATCTTGATTGATTTGAAATACTATCAGCCCTAAAAACCAGATCTGGAATAAACCAAATCTGAAATTGCTAGGCCTGAAGAAAAAAAATCTTGAAGAAAAACTTGCACTTGAACAGAGATGCTTTAAAGCTTGGTTTTTGTCACCTAAATCTATGCCTTGAACTAGTAAATTAAAATTATAACAACTTGAATGATATGAACCATAAAAATAAAAGACATTGCATTAATTAAATACAACCAATTACAAAAGTGTTCAAAGCAAAAGCAAAGAGGAACTAAAACTAGAACTAGAGCATAATGAAACCTAGAAAAGAAAAGAGGAAGAGAGAAAACCTTAAAAAGAGAAGTGTCCCCTCCCTCTTTGGTTGACTCTCTTATATAGGGAATGGGGAGGTAGTCCAACGATTTTAGTTTCCTAGTTTAGGGGATTTTTTTGGGATTTTTGTTGATGAGGTGAAAAATAGAAGAGAAAAGAGAAAAGAGAGAAAATAGGGGAAAGAACAAGAGAACGTCAAAGTGTGGGCCCCTCTCAGATCGTGTGATGAGATGGAGGGGAGAGAGAAAAGAGAAAAAGTGAGAAGATAGAAAGTAAGGAATCTCCAACGATTTTGCTTCATTTTTCCTATTTTTTTTCTCTCTTCTTCAAACTTGCGCACAACCCCTCTTGGCCAAATTTCTTCTCTTGCTTTGATCTATTTGGGCAATCTTCTAGTTGAATTGGAAATCCCATCCATGCCCCTTGTGCTTTAAGTAAGTGGAAAGTAGATCTTTAACCAAATCTCCAGAAAGATAGGAGAGAGAAAGTCTTTAACGCACAAGGGGGAGACTGTGTCATCCAAGGTGGGTCCCTCTTGCTTTGTTGGCATCTAGAATATTCTCTAGTACCCCTGGGACAGTTGCAGAAGGGTTGGGCATGCATCTCGATTCTGTTTTGATCCATTATTCTTTTTCTGACCCAAAAAGAATAATCACGTGTACAGGCGCCAAGACGAATGTGTACTTTTAATGCAACATATTCATCTGGCTCAGAATTTTTTCCTCTTTGCAAACATGAAAAGAAATAGGATCTCATAACATATGAAATTGGAGATATGGTCTCTGATAGTCCCTAAGGCCTTTTAAATACAAAATCTGCAAAAAGAAAGAAAAACCCAAGGTAGCTCCATTCTAAGTATGTAAAATGTATGCTTTTTACCCTAAGATTTCACACATAAATGTGCTCATCAATATGCAATGACGTCTCCATGCTGCATCAACACACAGCCCATTCCAGCTTAGAGGCATCACTATACACAATCATACCACCTATACCGATTTGAATTGTTAAGACCTGAACTAATATCAACTTTTGTTTTAGCTCCTTAAAGCTCTTTTTACAAGCATCGGACCACTCAAATTCACACCCTTACATGTGAGTCGGGTCATTGGTGCAGAAATGCAGGAGAAGTTCTCACTAAACCTCTTGTAGTATCTGGCCAATCCAAGAAAACTACGAATGTTTTCCACATTATTGGGGATGTCTCACTCTAGAATTGCCTTCACCTTGCCTGGTCAACTTCTATATCATTATCTGAGACAATGTGGCCTAGGAATGCCACTTGTGAAAGCCAGAACTCACAATTGCTCAATTTGGCGTAGAGTTGCTTTTCTCTCAGAGTTGCAGTACTAGCCTCAGGTGAACAACATGTTCCTCTGCACTCTTGGTGTATACCAAGATGTCATCAATGAACACAATCACAAAATTGTCTACGACATCCTAAAATGCCCGATTCATCAAGTCCATGAATGCAACTGGTCGTTGGTCAATCTAAATGACATCACCAACAACTCGTAATGTCCATACAGAGATCTAAAAGTTGTTTCGCTAACATCACTATCGTTGATTTTGAGCTGGTGGTAGCCCGATCTAAGGTCAATCTTGGAGAATACCTTATCACCTTGCATTTTTTCTAACAGGTCATCAATCCTTGGCAAAGGATAACAGTTCTTGATGGTTAGCTTGTTAAGCTCCCAGTAATCAATGAACAACCTCATACTTCCATCCTTCTTCTTAACGAAGAGTACCAGTGCTCCCCCATAGAGACACACTAGGTCTAATCCCTTCTTCAGAAGGTCCTGAAGTTGCACCTGTAATTCCTTTAATTCTATGGGGGCTATGCAGTAAGGAGCTTTTGATACTGGTGCCGAGTTGGGGAGTAGGTCTATAACAAACTCTGTCTCTCGGTCCGGGGGCAATCCCGTTAAGTCATCCAAAGATATATTAGAAAATTCCCTTACCACATCGAGTTCGGTCAATGTTCTAACCTCTATCTCAATATCTGTTATAGATGCTAAGTAGCCTTGACATCCTTGGTCTAGTAGCTTCTTCATCCAAAGTGCTGACACAATAATCCTCTTGTGTTTCTTTGGCTATCCCCTACAAAGGTAAATTCTCCCTCATCATGAGGTTTGAAAATTATCACCTTCTTTGCACATAGCACACTGGCTCTGTAAGAGGACAACCAGTCCATTCCTAAAATCACATCAAAGTCTGTCATGTCTAACTTGATCAAGTGTGCATTCAAGTCATGTCCATTTATGGTCACCAGACATGGTTTATACACATTGTTTAAACCCACCACACTTCCTGTGGGTGTACTCATTGCCAAGCACTGGGTCAAGGTGGGATTCTCATCTTCCTCACAGATTTTGATGACACGAATGAATGGGATGCTCCTGAATCAAATAACACATGTGCAAGCAACAATGATATTAATAAGGTACCTGTTACCACACCTAGTGCTGCTTCTGCATCCTCAGCTATCATGGCAAATACCCTTCCCTAAGGTCTCTGGCCTAGATGGTAGGGTGTGAGGTGCATCACCCCGTCGACGGTGGGGGCATGTCCTGGCTAAGTGTCTAGGCTGGTCATAGTGAAAGCATAAGAGGTTTGAGCTCATAGACTGAGACATACCACTAGAGCGGGAGGACTAGGAGGCTTGGCTTGCTTTTGGCCTTCTTGACTGGACTAGAGTTGGGTTGATATAAGGGCCTCTAGAGAGCTTGCTGGCTCCCCTAGAATCGGTGGACACCATAAGCCTCTTCCTCATTCCTTGCTGGGCTGAGAAATTGTCCCTGTGTCGGTCTTCAATGGACTTGGCCACTTGGACCACTTCAGTATATGCCTGCAGCTTCAACCCCAACCATAGTAGAACTAATGCTTGGTCTCAACCCTTTTTTGAACTTCCTGGCATTGGCCTTATCGTTTTGAATGTACTCCAGAGCAAAGTAGTACAGCTCCTCATACATCTGTTGGTATTCTAACACTAATCGAGACCCTTGAACCAAATTGGAGAACTCACTTTCCCTCCTATCCCAAAAGCTCTTGGGGAAGTAATTCCCAAAGGTCTCCTTGAAGTCTTCCCAAGTGGGGGTTGGGTTGGTTGCCCTCATAATGGGCTCAGTAGCCCTCCACCAAGCATCAGCTTCATTTTACAATTGATAGCCGACACATAGTATTTTCTGTTCATCATTGAAGCCCATCAACTTAAAGACTTTCTCCATACCCCCAATCCATCTTGAGGGAAGCAACTGATCATAGCTCACATTGGAGAAGTACGGGGGCCTCAACCCTTGGAACTTCTCCATCATCTTGGTTACGTCAGTCCAACCTTCTATGTGCACTTGGGCCCACCTTTGCACTTGCCTAGGTACTTGTCCGTGAAATTACCCCTGTACCTGCCCTTGCATTTGCCCTTGCCTCCCATTGGATGTTTGAAGGGTGGCCAAGCCAGCTGGCACCAAGGCCGGTGCTGGTGCCAGTGGAGTAAGGGGTACGAGAGGTGCATTCTAGGCCTCAATAATTGTCTGGATCCGAGTATCAATCCCGGCCATGAACTGAGTTTGCCTCTCTTCCACCTCATGCATCATGTTGCCCATTATTTTGGTAACATCTTGTTCTGTAAGAATGGGTGGGGCCGATGGCACATTGCACGGTCTACCACAGTTTCACGTAGGGGAAGCGGGAGGCGACACATTGGAGGGGGACTGGGTGTTCCGGCTCGACATGATTCCTGTTGAGGTATCTCATTAGTCTCACATGCATGTACATGGTGCATGCTATACTTACACATGTATAGTGGGTCCCAGAAGTATATTTGAGGGTGCATTAGCATTGAGTATGCATGGGTGGGGCCCACAAGGTAACATAATCCGAACACATGCATAGTAGGAATTGCAATCTCCAATTAAGGAAGTAATTAACATAAAATAAAATAAAATAAAAATAAATTTTTATACCCAAATTAGTCCATCGAAAACAGGGCCATATCCACCGGATTCATCAGGTTTGTTTCCGGTGCCTTGGCAGAGAGCAGTTTCAAAAAAATTTCTCACTGGAAATAGCTCACTGAATCTAGGTCCAGTGTTTCTGGTGGGGTGTTTTTGGCGGCTCTCTGTGCTCTATAAATATGCTCGGGTTTGCTATTCTTCACACCAAACCCTATTTTATCAATTGGAGAAAGAGGAGAAATGACCAAGGAAGGTCTCCCCAGCCATTCCCCACCTTCTCCTCACGATTTTGTGCCTGACTTTTGCCGTACAAGCATCTAAGGTGAGTTCTTCTTTTTCTCTAACCTAGGTTTTGAGATTCTCTCTTTGGTTTTAGGCATTCTTCCTAACTTAGGTTTTGTTCTTCTTAAACCCTAGGGACCTTTGGTTGCAACCATGTCTTTTCATCGTGTTCATCCCCATCGTGCTGCCGCTCAATTGGCTATTCCTACAGAGGAGCAGTACACTCACCAGTTGTTCCGACCTATGGAGGAATAGGATTACTGGGACAGTTTTGAGTACCAGGACATTAATCTGGGCAAGTATGTGCATGGAAGATACTTCTGACGGTTCCGCATCTATCAACACTACGATGCTATAGGATGGTACCACATATTGAAGCCAAACAAGAAGTACTACCCATGGCTTGTGAGGCTCTTCTACTATAACCTGTGATACAAGAACTATGGTTCTAAGGAGATGAGGATCACCTCGAGGGTGAAGGGGGTCGTTATCATCTTTGGCATGGTAGAGTTGGCCAACATTTGGATGATCTCCAATATGGGGGAACTGGCCTACTGCCCTCCTAGAATTTTATCTTGAGAGTTCTAGAACTTTGATGTCCAGGCAGAGATGGACAACATGCTCACAAAGGAGGCTTCTAGATGGCACCTAACTGCCAACTATCGGGCTACACCAAAGGTCGTGTGCCGGATCATTCAGCTGAACATCCTTCCTACCAGTGGACACTTTGACGAGGTGTCTATCCTGCAAGCCTATGTTACGTATTGTGTCTACATGGGACTGCTGGACCGCCTTCCTTATCTGTTGATGTGTACCATGGTGACAAAGGCTAGGGTGGGGGTGCATATGGCCAGAAACCTTTGCTATGGCTGGATCTTAACCGAGATATTCAAGCGTTTTGGGGTGGAGCTAGAGGATGAGGAGGGTCTGGGGGTTGATGTTTTGGACTTCAACCAAGAATCTCTGAAAAAGATGAAACTCAATATGGATGAGGTAATCGAGGATGAAGCTGAAGGAGAGCAACCGATGGAGGTAGAGGATCAGTCGGAAGGTGGTGATGGGGGTAGTCACGATGGTGACCAAGAGGGTCATGGAGGTGCCGATCCCATTGCCCCTCCAATGTGCCTCCTGCTGGGGTGGTTCCATAGATTTTGGGCACTATTGTTGCCTCCTCATCCTGTGGCATTAGGGGTTCAATGCCCTATGGACTTAATGATGTGATGGCTCGCTTGGATACCACCACCAACCTACTGAGGAGGGTGGATACTCCGCTGGAGAGTGTGGACAGGAGGTACTGCCTTCTAGACAATCGAGTGGCCTCTCTTGAGTCATAGATGCAGGCAATGGTCTTCCACCTTGTCATTCTGGTGTTGGGGCCAAGAGCATAGGGTCAGAACCAAGCTCAAGGCCAGGAGCAGAATCCGTAGTAGAACCAGGAGCTATAGTGGCTTATGTTGCCATGGTAGTCTTAGGATTTCCTATTTTATGCTTTTCTACATAGTCGGCTTTTCTTTATAGTTCTAATGTTCTGTTCTAGGTGTTAGTTTGCATTTTATTTTCTGTCATTTGAATTCCTAGATTTTTAGGCTAGTTAGGATTTTTTGCTTTCTATCATTTATTTTAAGAAATTGGTGTAATCTCTTGTATTCAAGTTCCTTATTCAATGAACGGCTTTAACATCTAAACTTGTCTCCTACTTGTGCAATTCTATTATTTATTGTCTTTGAGATTTTTATTTTTTAATCCTAATCCCTAAGTCAAGGTTTGAGTAAGATTGTGAGTTAAGGTAGAGCATCACGCTCTGATACCAAGCTGTCACATCCCACTTCTAGTAGACCTAATTTACTATTAGGAATATCAATTGTGTGAGTTAGACACTTACCTGTCTTACCAACCTACCAGGATCTCTGATAACAGTACCTTAACATACACAATCCCACAACACGATCCAACCAATAGCAAAGGAATCAGAGTATATAATATAGCAGAAATATAACAAAGTGGGGAACTTCTAATTGTGTTGTATATCCTTAACCAAGTTATTCAATTACAATAATTCAAGACTTATACATAATAAGCCCAAAAGTATACCAATCACCAATTTGGTATCAGAATAATCAAAAGAGATCCATGCCACTCATGGTGCCGCATAAGCACATTGATCATAGGCACAATCCTGATCGTGCTCCTCTACCTCTGGCTTCTACCAGTCGGTCACTCCGTACTCAAGTGCGGAGGTAGAGTCACATCCCATCAGTACCATGGTACCTACATCATCATCTAAAAAGTAGCATATACGTGCGGTGAGCTTCCAACTTGCTCAATGAGGGGTGGGGTTCATGCACAACCAAGCACAAGCATTCACATATATAATATTCCATGATGACATGAATACAGGAATTAAACACATGGTCCATGATGTGAATGATGCAATCCATTTGATTATTAAACCACCTAACAATACAACTAAGTCTAGTAAATGCTACTACAACACATAGGCTATATCCCTGGGCCTGACACTCACACATTAGTCACCCAACGATACAAACCCTAGCCATGATTAGAAGCCTTCCAATCCTGGAATGCAATCGTCAGTCACCCAGCTAACCCCTAATAACCCACTCCTGGCAGTCTCGGCACCTGAATTACTATTGGCCACGCTGGACTAATTCCCACCTCCGGTAAAAATCACATCATACCATAGGTGTGTCATTCCAAAAAGGTTCATCTAACATACCAACATTGGGTTATCCAACACCTTACCCCCTGTTGGAAAGTGTAGCATGGGGAGTGTCACCTAACTACAAATATTCTACATGCCTTGCATAATGATACAGTTAGTATGGATCACGTAACACTGGAATTACCATCAGCCACGAAGCAGGTCCATTTTCAAGTATAGTCCTCAGGTACACGATATCGGAATACCATCGGCCACAAAGTGTAACCCATGACTATATACTTAGTCTAGCACACAAAGCAGTTGAGATGGACTACGTAACACCAGAATTACCATCGGCCACGAAGCGTATCCATTTTTAAATGCAGTCCTAGATTACACGATACCAAAATTACCATCGGCCACAAAGTATAATCCATGAGTATATCTAATCTAATACATATAATCAATGCATGAATACAACAACCATACGGCAATCACGATACGGGAACCACCTCGGCTACACCGGATTCCGTCTCACAACATACAACTTATATCAATTCCAATTCCAACAACAATATACTATGCAATAATATAACTTGTTATGGAACATCATAATCATTTAAGCAATTAAATAATCATGTGAAAATCCTAACACATGTGAGCAGTTCTAAAATAATTAAACAATCTGAAAATAAAAGTCAACCATCACTCACCTTGGCTATATTTGATTGAATCAGTTTCCAAGTGCATCAACCAGGTGTTCAACTCACTACTGGCCTTAGGGTAGGTGATCGTCTCTTTTCTAGGCATAAAGGTAACTAAACGTTAATGCATGTTGAGAACATTGGAAGGGACCCACAAGGGTTACCCCTAAAGGGTATGGGTACTATTAAACTTGACAGTCCATGGTATCACTAGAAATAGGTGAAAACCCATGGTGGCAGTAGCAAAGAGCTCATAAGAGCTGCATTTTCACCAAAAAAAACCCACCAGATTCAGGCCCAGGTGTTTCCAGTGGCTATTTCTGGTGGAAACACAGAAACTTACCCACGGATTTGTGGCTTTCTGGCTCGAACCCGATCATCGGGATTTGTTTCATGGAGTTTATAGAGGGTGTTCCTACATTCATTTTAAGCTAAAGAAATCTCAATTCCATCAGGCCATTTGGGAGATACTACAATCGAAAGATCAAAACCCTAGATGGTCATATTTGGTCACAAGTGTTGCTAGAGCTCACCTGGGTTGGTTTGAGCTTGGAAATCACACTAGGGAGGTGAAATGATCATTCCCTGAGCTTCGGGAGGTTTTGGGGCCATGATTCACCTCTTGCCCAACTATGATAGGTCAAAATGAAGAGACAGAGAGAGTGGTAATAGAAGTAACACCTACCTCTGGTAAGGATTTCGGCAACTATGCGGGCAGTCGAGAGCCAAGGTGAGTTCTTCCCCCTTATTCCTCTCTCTCCTCTCCATTCCCTCTCCCACATTTTGTACAAGTGAGAGGTGAGAAATGAACTCACATCTCCTATTTATACTAAGTCACATCCTTAGGGCTTATTTGGTTGGCCCATATCCGATTAAATTGGGTAATTCCACGATTCGGGGCATATGGGCCCACCTCCTTAGACTTATGTGGAGTGCAAGTCATGAAGAAGGTGTGGAAGAGTGCACAAGCTCTTCCAGGGTTGTTCACGATGCTGTTTGTGGGGTCCACAGGCATCAAAACCCAACCAGCAGCCTGTTAACCCCACCAGATCTAGGCCTATGCTGTTTCCGGTGGTCAAGGCAGTGTTGTGCCTTAACTTCCTACTGTCCTCAAGTGGTTATTGCATGGGTGGTTGCCCTAAGTTGTGTGCATGGTTCTCCAACAATTTTGGTATGTGCCAGGAATTAGGTGCGGGGTGTCGGGCTGCTTACCGTCTGGGGTTGAAAGTCTTGAATCCCCTCCAGTTGGATTGGTAAGCAATACACGAGCAAGTGGGGTCATCTCTCCCCCTTTTACAATGAGCTGCCATGAGTCAAAATCCAGTGGTACTTTCTACTTCTGATCCGAGACCTATCACAACAGTTCAAATTAGACAGAGTTAGGGCACCGGTGTAACATAAAGAGCACCAATGGATTTTGGCTTGCGGAAGCTCATTGCAAAAAGGGAAAGGATGATCCCATTTGTTTGTGCATATCATGCCAATCGAATTGGAGGGGATTCAGACCTTTCAACCCTAAGTGGTAAGTAACCCAACACCTCCCTACTCGAGTCCCAGCATGTACCAAAATTATCAGAGGACTATACACACAACCTATGGCAACCACCTATGGAATGACCCAATGGGCCCCAGCACACCTTCCTCATGACTTCTATACCTCATGAGTCTAAGGATGTGGGCCCATGTGTCCCGAATGCTGGATTAACCCACTTAGACCGAATAAGGGCCAGCAAAACAAGCCCTAAGCAAATCACTTACTATAAATAGGGGAGGTAAGTTCATTTCTCACCTCTCACTTGTCCAAAATGTGGTAAGGAAAGAAAAGATGAGAGAAAGGAAGAGAAGGAAGGAGAAGAAGAAGGAAGAGGAGGTAGGAGCTCAACTTAGCTCCCGGCTTTGCATCCCGCTGCTGGAACCTTACCGAATGTAGGTGCTACTTCCTCTACCACTCTCTTTCTTCATTTTTAATTGGTGTAGTTGAGAAAGGGAGAGAATCGTTGGGTTTGATGGGTGAACCATGACCCCGGCACCTCTCGGAGCTTGGGTGAGTGTCATTTCACTCTCCCAGTGTGGTTATCGAGCTCAAACTAAGTCGGGTGAGCTCCAACAACACTTGTCACCACATAACTAGTTAGGGTTTCTAAGGTTCGATTATCGTATCTCCCAAATAGCTAGGTGGAATCGGAACTTCTTCAGCTTAGAATGGAGGCGAGGAGATCCCCTACAAACTCCACAGAATAAAACATGGCAATCAGACCCAAGCTAAAAAGCCCCAACTGAGGTGGGCTGCTATTGTATTCCCAACTAAAATAGCCTGGGCAGGATATGGTGGCATATTTTAGGTGAAGTCCCAGCCTTAGGAGCCCTCTGCCAATGTCACCAGAAATAAGCCTGATGTTTCCAGTGGATTTCAGTCTTGTTTCCAGTGTGTATTTTTGGTGACCCTCTGTACTGTCTAGAATTGACAATGTCTGAATCCTTTAGGGTAACCCCTATGGGTCCCCTCTAGTATTTTCTAACACACATTGATGTTCATCTACCTTTGTATTTAGGATAGAGCACGTACATTGAGATCGGAAGTGAATTGATCACCGGTTCATACACTTGGAACCCAATTCAACCAAACACAACTGAGGTGAGGGATGGTTGATTTTATTTTGTGGAGTGTTTCATATTTTTAGAACTACTCACATGTTCTAGAAATTATAAAATGCCCTTTAATTGTTAAATGTATATGTGATCCTCATGACATGTTATATTCTTGAATTCTTATAATATGGAATTAGAAATTATGATATGTGATGTATGTTGGACTGTGAGGAGGGATCCGGTGTGGCAGAGGTGGTTTTAATATCGTGATCGTCATGTGGATGTTGCATTCATGCATTGATTATGTGCATTAGATTAGATATAGTCTCAAATACACTTTGTGGCTGATGGTGATTTCGGTATCGTGTACTCCGGGACTATACTTGGAAATGGGTGCGCTTTGTGGCCAATGGTAATTCCGGTATTGTGTAGCTCATACTCAACTGCTTGTATGCTAGATGGGTATATAGCCAAGGATTACACTTTGTGGCCGATGGTGATTCCAGTATTGTATACTCCGAGACTATACTTGGAAATGGATGCGATGTGGCCAATGGATGATTTTGGTAGCGTATTCCATACTAACTATATCATTATGCAAGGCATGCAGGACATTTGTGGTTATGTGACATTCCCTATGCTATGTCCCCTTGCCAATAGGGGTAAGGTGTTGGATAACCCGATGGTGGTATGTTTGATGAACCTTTCCAGAATGCCTCACTCGTAGTACAATGTGGTTGTTGCTGGAGGCAGGAAATAGTCTGACATGGCCAATGGTGATTCTAGTGTCATGACTGCCAGAAGGGGGTTATCGGGGGTTTGCTAGGTGATTGATGGTCGCATTTTGGGACTGACAGGCTCCTAATCATGACTAGAGTTTGTACCGCTGGGCGACCGATGTGCGAGTTCTGAGACAAAGGGTATAGCCTAATGAATCGTAGTAGCATGATGCTGACTTAGTTGTATGCTAGGTGGTTTAATAATCAAATGGATTGCATCATTCGCATCATGGACTATGTGTAATTTTGTACTCATGGCATCATGGATTTATTATGTTTATAATTGTTTGTACTTGATTGTGCATGAACCCCACCCCTCACTGAGCTAATCGGAGCTCACCCCTCGTATATATTGCTTTTAGATGATGATGTAGGTACTGTGGTCCTGTTGGGATGTGACTCTACCTCCTCTGTACCTGAGTACGGAATGACCAACTGGTGGATGCTAGAGCTTGAGGAGCACGATCTGGATTGGGCTTGTGATACCTGTGCCTATTCGGCACCGTGAGAGGATTGGCTGTTTTCTTGACATTCTGATACTGAATTGTAATTGGTATTCCTTTTGGATTATGATATATAAGTCATGAATTGTTGTTTATGGCATAACATTGTTAATGGTATACACTATCACTAGATGTTACCCCACTTAATTATATTATGCTATATTATATACTCTGATTCTGCTACAAATTGTTATGGTGGTTCGGTGTTGTGTGGTTGTGAATGTTAAGGTACCGCTATTAGAGATCATGGTAGAAGTGTAAGACGGGTAAGCATCTCACTCACATCATGGTATCCCATAACGGGGAGCGGGGTGTGACAACAATTATCCATTCAACTCCATACTATGCTTAAGGAAATAGCCAATTTGAAGCAAGTAATAAAGTTTTAAAGGCAAACTTGGTGAAGGTTATTGAAGATAACCCATGTGTTTGTATGGAATTGCTTTTCGAGGTTCTTTCGGCTTATAGGACTACAAAATGGTCAGAATAGGGACTACCCCCTTTTCTTTGACATTCGGTCACAATACGATTTTGCCAATAGAGATTACTATTAAATCCTTGTGTGTTGCACATCAACACGAGTTATCACCTCAAGATTATAATGAGGCAATGATGACTAAACTAAAAGACTTGAGCGAAAAATGCTTAAAAGCCTTAGACTTCATGCAACCACAGAAGTTGGTGGTAGCCAAAATATATGACAAATGGGTTAAGCAGAAGGGCTTTCAAGAGGATCAGCTAGTCCTAAAAGTTATTTTACAAATCAGGGAAAACATGAACCGATTTGGTAATGGTCTCCCACTTGGGAAGGTCCTTTTAAAATGTTTCAGGTCTTAAAAGGAGGGGCATATGGGCTTCAAGAATTGGATGGGAAAATCCAATCAAGGCCAATAAAAGGGAAGTATCTCAAGAAGTACTATCCAACCATGTGGGAATTGATGTAAAGAGTATGATCAGTCAACCTAAGAAAAACAGACAGTATATACACATATATATCATGACCGTTAAAAGGAGGATTCTTCAAAGAAAAAAAAACGAACTTTTTAAAAGTTAAAGAATACTAAGGGACATTTCCCCTAGATTTCACAAGTTTGCAGACCTAAACTTTAAAATGCTCAACAAAGGTGGCCCAACAAAATTTTCCAGTTTGTTGTCTACTTGAGATAAGGTGTTATTGGCCTCAAGTAATTATTGCTCCCAAGATTTTGTTATCTTACCAGATTCTCTCAAATTCTGTCCCAAAGGTGATAGCTCGTCAAATAATATTTGGTAATCACGACTACTCGTTTCCATCTTATATCCTTCATTAGGGTTTAAAGGATGAATTTATTATCTTATCACCAAATTGGTTAAGGGAGAAATTTTGATTTTCTTTTTAATTGTTAGTTGTCTTATACTCTTATTTCTAAAAAATATTTAATACACTATTTAATGTCGGGGTAAAAAAAAGGTACAATAATAGGTTTTTTTTTAGGTGAAAGGTACTATAATGGTTAGATTACTGGTACATATATGGCAGAAATAGGACTAGTAGTTGCGACATAAATTTTTTTTGCCATATGATCGAAAGCTGCCACCTCATGGATTTCGGATCCAATGGTCCCACATACACTTGGAGCAATCGTCGTGCCAGTTTGAAAACATCAAAATTCGCATTGATCATGTGCTAAGAAAGATCCATTGGAGAGCGTCACATCTTGAGGCCTCTGTTTTCCTCCGCCCTGGGGTCAGACCAAAGGCGAACACCCTTTCTGTTTCTAGTCCATGTGGTTGCGCCACTCGAATTGCCACAGAGTCATCTCCTTTACCTAGTCCTCCCCCCCCCCAAAGCAAGGTTCCTCATCCAAGATTCTCATCAAAAGTTTGCAGAAGGGCTTTCAAGAGGATCAGCTAGTCCTAAAAGTTGTTTTACAAATTAGGGAAAACATGAACCGATTTGGTAATGGTCTCCCACTTGGGAAGGTCCTTTTAAAATGTTTCAGGTCTTAAAAGGAGGGGCATATGGGCTTCAAGAATTGGATGGGAAAATCCAATCAAGGCCAATAAAAGGGAAGTATCTCAAGAAGTACTATCCAGCCATGTGGGAATTGATGTAAAGAGTATGTATGATCAGTCAACCTAAGAAAAACAGACAGTATATACACATATATATCATGACCGTTAAAAGGAGGATTCTTCAAAGAAAAAAAAACGAACTTTTTAAAAGTTAAAGAATACTAAGGGACATTTCCCCTAGATTTCACAAGTTTGCAGACCTAAACTTTAAAATGCTCAACAAAGGTGGCCCAACAAAATTTTCCAGTTTGTTGACTACCTAAGATAAGGTGTTATTGGCCTCAAGTAATTATTGCTCCCAAGATTTTGTTATCTGACCAAATTCTCTCAAACTCTGTCCCAAAGGTGATAGCTCGTCAAATAATTTTTGGTAATCACGACTACTCGTTTCCATCTTATATGCTTCATTAGGGTTTAAAGGATGAATTTATTATCTTATCACCAAAGTGGTTAAGGGAGAAATTTTGATTTTCTTTTTAATTGTTAGTTGTCTTATACTCTTATTTCTAAAAAATATTTAATACACTATTTAATGTCGAGGTAAAAAAAGGTACAATAATAGGTTTTTTTTTAGGTGAAAGGTACTATAATGGTTAGATTACTGGTACATATATGGCAGAAATAGGACTAGTAGTTGCGACATAATTTTTTTTTGCCATATGATCGAAAGCTGCCACCTCATGGATTTCGGATCCAATGGTCCCACATACACTTGGAGCAATCGTCTTGCCAGTTTGAAAACATCAAAATTTGCATTGATCATGTGCTAAGAAAGATCCATTGGAGAGCATCACATCTTGAGGCCTCTGTTTTCCTCCGCCTTGGGTTCAGGCCAAAGGTGAACACCCTTTCTGTTTCTAGTCCATGTAGTTGCGCCACTCGAATTGCCACAGAGTCATCTCCTTTACCTAGTCCTCCCCCCCCCCAAAGCAAGGTTCCTCATCCAAGATTCTCATCAAATTGATCCACTGTAAAGACTCCCTTTGAATATGGAACAACCTGACCTTAGATAACCTACAGTCCTAAATTCTTTCCCTCTAGACTAAACTTGGCCAACTTCAATCTCCCCTTCTACCTTGACTTCCCATGCCCGAGAGAAGGAGATCACAAAGCAACTGGATAAAGCTCTCACAAAGGAGGAGGACTATTGGCATTATAAATCAAGGATTTCTTGGTTGATGAGTGGAGACAAGAATACCCGCTTCTTTCATAGATGTACCATCCAATGGCGCCACAGTAATCGTATTTCAAACTTTATCGCCCCTCTGGTGAGTGGACCACCTTTGAACAGGATGTTTATGATGATTTTGCAACTTATTACCAATCTGAGATTGACCCTGCTGCCCTCAATCATGTTCTTTAATCCATTGAACCATCCATCCTCCCCTCTGATGACACTGCCCTCCTCACCACATCTCCCAAAGAGATCAATTCAGCCCTTTTCTCCATGAACACCCACAAATCCCCAGGACCAAACAACTTCGCCCCCCTCTCTTCTTTCAGCATTTTTGGGAGCTAACTAAATATGATCTTTGCAGATTTGTGGTTGATATATTTTCTTGACGTACTCTTCCAAATTTCTTTGGTGAAACTCGTGTCTTATCCCTAAAACCGACAACCCAGAATCAGTGGAGAACTTCAGACCTATTAGCCTATGTGTCGTGGTCTCAAAGCTCATCACCAAAATCACTGCCTCTTGTCTCCAAGGATTCTAGACCGCATCATCTCATTTCACAATCAAATTTCATCCTCACAACGGAGCATCTTGGATAGTATATTCATAGTTTATGAGCTATTCCATTTCATCAAAAAAGAAAGAAGGGGAAAATTTTGGCCTTGAAATTAGACATGAAGATAGCCCTTAATCGTGTAGAATGGCTTTTTTTGCAGAGTCTCCTCATTCTCTATGGGTTTGCGAATAGCTTTGTATCACTTATCATTAGCTGCGTGCACACTATCCGAAACTCTTTCTTGATCAACGGCAAGAGAGATTCTCTATCACTCCCATAAGGGGCATAAGACAGGGTGGCCCTTTGTCTCCTGCCTTATCCATTCTATATTTAGAAGTACTTAACTATGCTCTACATACTGCCAAAGCAAATAGACTCAAAAGGAATCAGAATCAGGAATAGAACATCTCTAGTGACTCAATTGCCTTTTACGGACAACTCTATCATATTCTTTGAGGTTTGCCTAAAGGAAGTTTGATGTCTTCGTGATTGCATTGACCTCTATAGTAGAGCAAGTGGCCATGCCATTAACTTTAGGAATTCATCGTTAACCTTTAGCCCAAACGCCCACCCCAGGATTAAATGATGGTTTTCCCACTTGCTGAAGATCTCCTACAATGAGGGCCCCCAGAATACTTTGGCTTACCTATCAATATTAGTGTCAATAAGTAGGAGGTTTTCTAGGCCATCAATGACAAAACCAGAAATAGAGCGCATTGTTGGTCCCCCCAATTTCTTTCTCATGTTGGAAAAGAAACTTTGACAAATCCGTGGTTCTCTCAATGTCTTCCTTTGCCTTTATGAATTTCAAGCTTCCCGCCTCCACTCACTTCCAAATAAGAACTAACTTGTCAACCTTATCTTAGGGAACCAATGACGATAAAGCGAATATACACATAATATTTTGGTCCAAGTTCTGTCTGTCAAAAGTAAACGATGGTCGGGTTTTTCGAGAATCTATCATACACAATAAGGTGTTGGCTAGCTAAATTGGCTTGGAAATTATTACAGTACCCCTCTTCTCACTAGGGAAAGCTTATGAAGGAGATTTACTTTCCCAATTGTGACTTCCTTAGTGCTAAACTTTGAAATCAGCCATCATGGGCTTAGCACAACATACATGCAGGAAGAGACGTTTTTAAGTTGGGAATTATATGGAAAGTAGGGATTGGAAATCGCATCTGGATATAGAATGATCCCTGTATCCCCTCGCTCCGAAAATTCTGCCTCCCTTACCCACGTCCTCCTATATACGCCCTCACTTGGGGCTGTGACCTCATTGACCCTAATTCTAGATGCTGGGAGTTCGATCTTTTCTCTGCCCTTTTATCCGCATAGAAATCACAAGCATTCACCTCTCCTTATTCCCCATTGAGGACTCCATAATTTAAGGTGGATCCAAAACCGGCCAATTTTTTACGAAAACTGCCTATCACTTGCTTTGCAACCACGAATCCCATTTCACTATGACTCATCCAAATACCTCCAAATGTCATACTTAGACTCCTCCTCCTAGGTCTATGTGGAGAAAGATATGGCTTTGTCCAACTCTCCCAAAAACTCTCTCTTTCCTTGGACCACTGCCGCTGATGGCCTAGCCTCTGGCGCTGGTCTTGCGTAGCGTTTCCTTCCTTTTGATGCTATTTGCCAGCAATGTGGTCTCACCCCTGAAACCCCTTCACACGTCCTTCTCCAATGCCCTTTTGCTGAGGCTACCTGGTTCGCCAGCCCTTTCTCACACCGGCCATCATTTGTCCCAAAATTGCAACCTTCACAACTGGATCATGGGGTGTGATTCCTTTTCTCATTTAGGCAAGAAAGAGAGCCAAGTTGCCTCTAGTCTTTGCAGCTTCATCACTTGGTATCTCTGGTGTCACACCCGGTTCACACAGAACCGGACCGGTGACCGGGTTAACTCCAGTTAACCCAAACCAGCCAAGATCATCTGATACAGTACCCAACCACAGCATACACACATCTAAGATAAACGTTCAAAAGTTTAGCGGAAGACTTAATTTACCTGTAAATACCCCCAATATACTTGATACCCAAATTGTAGTATATAGATAAATACATGTGGGCCCGCAGGCATGATATTTACACAAAAAGAATAACAATTCACGTATCAAGTACACAAAAAGGGGTCACCATAAGAATCAAAAAGTAAAACCCTATACGGCGTCAATACTGAAGTCCCGCAGCACAGCCCTCGCACGTGTAATCCGTACCATGCTCATACTCCTCGGAGACCCACCAATCCTCATCGGGAAACTCAATTGTGGGGCCCGACCCTTGATCTTCACGCTGGTGACCTACAAAATCATCTAAAAGAGGTGCACATGTGCGATGAGCTCACTAGCTCAGTAAGTGAAAAGAAGGACCACACAACAATCCACACAACAATCACATCCATATGCACTATATGCTATGCAATTCATTTTAAATCTCATCCACCTAAACAACATTACTAAGTCTTTGGTTTGGTGCTACTACAACCACAGTGCGCATATGCTCCGGGTACGAGCCGCGAACTCCATCCCGCGATACTCCCATAGAGCTATCAGAGAAGGCCCACCGTGAGTACTCGAAAAAGTAAAGCATGCCGACTATCGGCTCTCAACATAAAAGTAAATGACAGAAAGAAAAGGTGCTAACTCCAGTAATTTAAAAGCAGTACGATTGGCCCTCTTGAATATACCACGGAGATTGCCGACTATCCTAATGACCAGCCGGGCATATGTATAACCGCCAGAGTGACCCGACACCCACGACCACTGCTTCCCCTCAAGTGATAACCCAACACCTCAACCCCTCTTGGGAAGGGTCGTAGCATGGGAAAGATGATAACCCTAAACCGCATGCTCCTATATGACATAGTACAATTACATAGTGCCACCGCGTCCCATTCCACGGGCCACCAATGCACTCATTTCCAAGCCGACTATGATATCTAGTCTAATAATGCATCATGCATGGTGATCCCATCATTCATCACATAAGCACATCAATCATTTAGCATTGAGAAAGTAAAACACAACACACATGTCATAATCATATGAGGATGACTAAGCTACACATAATTTGCATGATGACATGGCTAGTCTAGATACAATTGAATGATGCCAAACAAGCCTTAAAATAAGGTCAAACATCCTCTCCCCACTTACTTGTTGTGTACAAGGACTCACGCCCGGTACGGGTGAGATCCGGCACGAGAAATGTAAATTTTTGTGAACCTATCATAAGTGAAGGGGGTTAGCATTTCACCACTTTGGGGTCAAAACTAACAATATTTCATAATTAAATCATGTTTAGAATCATAAAAGAAGGTTGCACGTCCGTTTTGGGTCTATTCGGATACAAAAATCACGTTGGGGGCCTCTCGGGTGGGTCAGACAGCCCACCTATCACGGCCCACCGGTCTTCTTAAGTGGGCGGGTCAGCCCACCGGTGGGGATCAAGGGCCGGTCCTCTCAGGCGGGTGCCCTCAGGCAGGCTGTTCGGCCCACCGGTCCCGGCCCACCTGAGAGGGCGGAAACTTGCCTTCTTCCTTGAAACTTTTCTCAACTTTTGGGAAAACAAATGGGGCTTTTCCAATCATAATTTCCACACATTTAAGGTCTTATAAGATGATTCTAACCTAGATCTAAATTAGATTTAAGGATTGAGAAGCCATCTTACCTTCTTTGCTCAAGAACTCTATCAAAACCCCAAAAATCACTTCCTTACTCAAGAAATCGCCAATGCTTCTCAAATCTGGTAAACACTTCTTCAAATCCTTCAAAATCAACACATAAACCCTCTATTAAACCTTAGATTCATCATCCCAAATGGGATTTACAAGATCTTAAGAAATTCTACCCAAATCAAGGGTTTTACTTGGGTTTGGTGAAAGTTTAAGAAGCATAGCCTTTGCTCACCTCCAATCGTAGCTCTCGCGTTGGGGATCACTCTTCCGACGTCGGAATGGGAAGATCAAACCTTGGCGCTGCTTAAATCCTTTCCTTCCTCCTCTTCCTTCCCCTTTCTTCTTCTCCGTTCTCTTTTCTCCCTTCTTTTCTCTCTCCTCTTTACTCTTCTCACCAAACTCCTTAATGTAGTAAATGAGAAAATGAAAAACACAATAATGCTATTTATACTTTTTAAAACAACTAGTAACCACATGGGTGGGTCACTCAGGTGGGCGGGTGCGCCCGCCTGTGACCACCCACCTAAGGGCCAAAAATTGGTCAACAAGTAGGATTTTGATGGAATTCGACTCTCGGCACAAGGTATATTATACGTATGCACTTTAGGATATGGCTACATACCAGTATTACCCGTACATGGCCTTATGATACATGCATGTGCACGGCTTGGGTACACCCGTCTCCTCTGGCACTGACTCGGACTTGTCTGGCCAACCTATGTTCAAAGTCACCCTTGCCATCATGGTCCATAAGGAACCCCTTAACCCACTCTGGTTCGGGTCCTGCATTGTTAAACCGGGTCAACCGTGTAATTAGACCGATTTTAAAAAGTAGGGTATCGCATTTACCCCCCTTTTTGAAAATTTCATCCTCGAAATTGGTGTACCTGGTTGTTCGAACAGATGAGGATACTTGGCTTGGATTTCATCCTCTTTCTCCCAAGATGCTTCTTCAAGTGAATGATTAGCCCATCGCACCTTTACGAAGGAAATGGAGCGGTTGTGAAGGGTTTTCACTTTTCGGTCCAAGATTTCAGCTGGCTACTCTGTATAGGTCATATCAGCTTCTAGATATTCTGGTTCCACGGGTAATATATGCGATGGATCGTGAACGTATCGTTTTAGCATGGATACATGGAATACGTTATGAACATTCCCGAGAGAAGGTGGCAGAGCAAGCATGTAGGCTACCGAGCCAACCCGAGTTAAGATCTCAAATGGGCCAATGTATCTCGGGCTCAACTTACCCTTTCTATGGAATCTTTGCAACCCTTTAGTAGGAGAAATCTTGAGAAACACCTTTTCTCCTGCTTGAAACTCAATGTCTTTCCTGCGGTTGTCTGCATAGTTTTTTTGACGTGACTGAGCTGCCTTAATCCTTTTTCAAATAACATCGACATTGTCACAAGTCATCTGTATCATTTCAGGTCCTAACATTCGGCGTTCACCTATCTCATTCGAATACAGAGGAGTTCTATACTTCCTACCATATAATGCCTCATATGGAGCCATCCCAATTGTAGCTTGGTAACTATTGTTATAGGCAAACTCCATAAGGGGTATATATTCTTCCCAACTAACACACATTTCCATTGCACATGCCCTGAGCATGTCTTCTAATATCTGTATGGTTCGCTCCGACTGACCATCAGTCTGCTGGTGGAAAGCAGTACTCAAATTCAATTGTGATCCCAAAGCATGCTGGAAGCTTTTCCAAAATCTGGAAGTGAACCTTGGGTCCCTATCTGACACAATGCTCACTGGCACTTCATGCAAGCGCACTATGTTATCCATATAAAGTTGTGCTAACTTGGCCATTGAGAACTTGGTCTTGATGGAATGAAATGAGCAGTCTTAGTAAGCCGATCAACTATCACCCATATCGCATCCATCCCCTTAGGTGCACATGGTAGTCCGGTGACAAAGTCCATTGTAATCCTATCCCACTTCCAGTCTGGTACTGGGAGTGGCTGAAGAGTACTATAAGGTCGATGCCTCTCATCTTTTACTTTTTGACATGTAAGACAAGTCGTCACATACAGGGCTATTGTGATTCTCATGCTTGGCCACCAGTAATTTTGTTTAAGGTCCTTGTACATCTTTGTACTTCCTGGGTAGAGTGAGTACTCGGAGCTATGTGCTTCCCGCACTATCTTGTCTTGTATCTCCAAATCATCGGGCACACACAACCTACCTCGAAACAATAATGCCCCGTCGCTGGCTAAAATGAAATCAGGGTCGTTCATTATTTGATTTTGAATCTTAACTCTGATCCATTGCAACTCAGGGTCCAAAGGTTGTTTCATTATCACCTCTTGCCTAATAGACGGATGCACCTGTAGGGCTGCTAGGGATACAGTCAACCATTCAAGGTTTTTTGGTTGATGTTCAAGCTCTAAGGTTGCTCCTTCATATAAGAGGGTTTCATCCATTAGCATCGCCTCTTGTACTAGTGGTGGGCAGACTGCTAAGTATGAGAGTGACACAGTCTGTGCCTACCGACTCAACACATCTGCCACTACATTAGCCTTGCCAGGATGATACTGAATGTCACAGTCATAATCCTTCATGAGCTCAAGCCATCTCCTCTGCCTCATGTTCAAATCTTTTTGGGTGAAAAAGTACTTAAGGCTTTTGTGATCACTGTATATCTCGCACTTCTCCCCATACAAATAATGTCGCCAAATCTTTAGGGCAAAAATGACTGCAGCTAGTTCCAAGTCATGAGTGGGGTAGTTCTTCTCATATTCCTTTAGTTGTCAGGATGCATACGCTATCACCTTACCGCGTTGCATGAGAACACAACCCAACCCAACCTTGGAAGCGTCAGTGTAGACTGTCATTCCACCTGTGCCTTCAGGGATGGTCAACACAGGGGCCGACACCAACCTATTCTTCAATTCTTGAAAACTCTTCTCACATTCCTCTACCCATTCAAATTTCACACCCTTTTTGGTTAACTTAGTCATTGGTGCTGAGATCCAAGCAAAATTCTCAATGAAGCACCGATAGTATCTAGCCAAACCCAAGAACCTTTTAATTTCAGTAACGTTCTTAGGGCTTTCCCACTCTACTACTGCTTTCACCTTATCAGGATCCACCTCAATTCCGGCCTCAGACACTACGTGTCCCAGGAATCCAACTTGCTCAAGCCAAAATTCACATTTACTGTATTTGGCAAACAATTATTGTTCTCTCAGCCTCTATAACACCATCCTCAGGTGTTGAGTGTGCTCCTCTTCTGTCTTAGAGTAGATCAAGATGTCATCAACAAAAATAATTACCCATTTATCAAGGACATCGCGGAATACTCGATTCATTAGATCCATGAATACTGTCGGTGCATTGGTTAACCCAAAAGATAACACTAGGAACTCATAGTGACCATACCGAGTCTTGAACGTTGTCTTGGGTGTGTCGCCGCTCTTTATCTTGAGCTGATAATAGCCTGATCTAAGGTCTATCTTTGAAAATACCTTTGCACCTTGTAGTTGGTCAAACAAATCATCGATGTGTGGCAATGGATAACAGTTCTTAATGGTTAGCTTATTCAATTCCTGGTAATCGATGCACATACGCAAGCTGCCATCCTTCTTTTTAACGAACAATACTGGGGCACCCCAAGGTGAAACACTAGGGCGAATAAACCCCTTCTCCAATAATTCTTGCAACTGCATCTGTAACTCCTTCAACTCGGCTGGTGCCATCCTGTATGGAGCTTTAGACACTGGAGCTACTCCAGGAATCAAGTCTATGGCAAATTCTAACTCCCTATCAGGAGGTAGATGCATCCGATCATCTGGAAAGACGTCGAGAAATTCTTTAACCACCTTTACTTCTTCTAGAGGTGTAACCTTTGCATCAACATCAAGTACCGATGCTAAGTAACCCTGACATCCACTTTCCAACAACTTTACCGCTTGAAGAGCGGAGACGAGGACCTTTCTAGCCCGTTTCATTTTATCTGCTTGGTATACCAATTCTTTTCCTTCAGCATCTGTCACCCTAATCAATTTTTTGGCACACATCACATTAGCTCGGTGGGCCGACAACCAATCCATGCCCTGTATAACGTCAAAACTCTGTATGTTGAATTTGATGAGTTGTGCATCCAATTTCTTCCCACTGATTTCCACTGGGCACAGCCCATACACCCCCTTCAAGTGTGTAACTTTGCCGGTAGTCATACTAACAATCATCTCATGATCTAGTGTCCTGGGTGACATACCAAGTTTCTCAGCAAATCTTTTAGATATGAATGAGTGTGTAGCTCCTGAATCAAACAAGACATAGGCTGATATACCCGATATAGGTAGATAACCTAATGCAACAATGCATATAAGTACAGCAGGTCATCAACATTTAGCATAAGGAAAATATTAAATTAAAATGTACCTGCTACCACTTCCGTGCTGGCCTCAGCTTCCTCAGCTGATAAGGCATACATTCTTCCTTGCGGTTGATTCCCCTGAGTTAAGGGAGGTTTGTACACAGAGGGCTGGCTGGAGGGTAAGGCTGGTCTGACCCGACAGTCTTTAGCATAATGCCCATAGGAATGGCAATTAAAGCAACGAATATGTGACGTCGAAACTGGGGCGGGGCCCCTTTGCACTTGACCTGCTGTAGATGGAGGTCGGGGCGGCCTTGGGACTGTAGGCACTGTACTAGTGTTTGGGTGAAAAGATGTAGAGCCCAAACCACCAGCTGGTCGAGGAAAGTAACCAAATGGCCTATAGGGCTGTCTATATGTAGGCCCAGAACTATACGACCCATGGTATACCTTGGATGAGTTGCCCATGTCCAAAAATGGATTAGTCCTCTTCCACAGTCCAGGTGTGAGGGACTATTCTCCCTTCTGCTTATTTTCCATGGTTAGCTTTTTGCACAATCTGGCCATAATCTGTCAAATCTAAGACCTCGAGCACTGACCCAATAGATGCCTTTAATCCCTTCAGAAACCTTGCAGCCTTTTCTTCCACTGACCTCATATGCGTAGGGGCAAAATGGAACAAGCTTTCAAACTGATGCTGATACTCAAGGATAGTCTTATTCCCTTGAGTTAAGGCCATGAATTCCATCTCTTTACGGTCTCTAAAGCTACGAGGGTAATGGTTGGCCAAAAACAACTCCTTGAACTACTCCCATGTGGGTTCCAGATGTGTGGCAAACAATATAGGCTTAGAGGCTTGCCACCAAGAGTTGGCTTCATTCTTGAGTTACAGCCCCGCACAAATAAGCTTCTGTGCCTCAGTGCACTCAATTACCTCAAATATCTTTTCTAGCTTTTGGATCCACTGGTCCAGCTCTAGAGGATCACTTCCCACCTTAGAGAACACAGGTGGAAAATTCCTCTTGAAAGATTCCACTACCCTTGACGTATTATTCATCGACGGGTAATTGGGTGCATATGTCGTACAGTAAAGGTATGGAGGGGGCACCATATACGAAGGAATGCTGAGTGGAGAATTGGAGGTGTACCTCCAGCTTGTGGCCCCATATCAGACCCTACATGTCGGTCTTGTGGAGTAATTATCCGAGAATGATGACCGGGTTAAGGAAGGTCTAACTGATGCTGTATAGCAGCCATAAATGTTTGCTGCTGCTGGAGCATTTGTTGTTGGAAGGCTTGTTGTGACTGCTGGATTATGGTTGCAACATCACCCGGAGTGATGACCGGTGGAGGATCCAGAAGTGTAGTCACAGGTGGGTCCCTTTGTGCCACACCCTGATCAAAGGTTTCTTGAGGTTGTGGGAGTGGGGTTTGCCTCACCGAGCAGGACCTTCTGGGATTTGGTGGTCGACCAACCGGACGAGGACCACGTGAGGTACCTCGTGCATTGTTACCGGATCTAGTACGTACCATCGTGTCCTTGCACCTAGAACATATCATACACAAACATTAGTTAAGTACCTTAGAGTTTACATCGGCACATATATCATATGCCAACACATGGGGTATTATAGTGTATGAAGTCTTGCAACTAGCCATAGCTAAATCCCGAAAATATGGTGCTAGTGCTTCGACAAGTAGGACGATGGTCCCACTCGACTCTTTTTTTTTTTCATCAATATCCTATACATATATAATACCTCTCTTTTTGTGTTTTTCTCCCAGCCGGCGGGCTGCCCACCGATGGGCAGCTCGGGTCGGGCCCGCCGGTCCAACTCGAGGCAAATACGCACAGGGGCTTTTTAAGCCCCTGTTTTTCTCCTCTTTCTCCCATTTCTTCCCCTTTACTCACTCAGGGTGATTTTTGGAGGGTTCTTGGTGCATCCACTCTTGTTTTCACTCAATGATTTTGCGGATTTTGGAAGATCCAAGCTCCTCTCACTCTCAAGTAAGTCCCTTCTCCATGTCCCTTCTTAGAACATGTATTTTGGAGGTTGAATCCATTTATACTCCCAAAACTTGATCTTTTTCATGTTTCCTTCCATAGAACAATCATTCCATGAGAATATGATACTCTCTTTGTGATTCATTCATAGTTTTGGGCTTTACTACCCAATCTATGAGAGAAAATCCTAAACCATGCCCTAATTTTTCCAATTTGGGGTTTTCTTCTATCTCTACCCTTTTCTCCCCAACTAACAACTCAATGAGATTTCTTATCCTTGATTTGCACTCACAAAGTTGGAGAGATCATGGTAACTTGTATATGCTTGCAATCCCATCTCTTTCTCATGAAAATCCATCTCTTCTCCATGAAAATCCATCTCTTTTGTGTTGGGTTCCTTGGGAAAAAAAAAATTTTGGGTTTCTATGATTCTCTTCACATCATTCCATGCTTGTGAACAACCTTGAATCACTTATCATTAATTGCACCTCAATGTCATAATAAAAATTTCCTTGCATATTCTTATTGTATAATGATAGGCATTTCATTCATTGACATGTAAGCTTCAACCTTTACACTATTATGGGACTTTTCATTTTCTTAGATTGAACTTGCACATTGAGATTTTGGGTTTTCCATCATTTGACACCAATCACCCCACTTCTCACTTGCCATGCTTTATACGCCTTTGTTACGTTTCTATTTTGCAACATGCTAGTGGATGTCAGGTTTTGGGGGCTTCCCCCTCTTCATTTCTCCATGGTTTATCCACTTCTCTTTCTATAATAATCCACATTATATATTTAGGTGCATTTACATATGCTTGCTCACCCACCTATTTGCTTCCTTTATTATGCAACATCCTTACTTATCATCATTCCTTCTCTTTTCTTGCTAGGATGTCTTCTCGCAAGGGCAAGAAACCCGCATCCTCTTCCAATCGACATAGGGCCACTACTTCTAAACGGAAAAGTGTAGGGACTAATTCCCCAGCCCTTCGCACAAGGCAACGAGGACATGCCCCCATCGATCCTTTAGACTATGATGAGGGATTCTTTCGGAGTTTGAGGGCGGAAACTAATTGGCAGACCTTTCTAAAGAGGTCTGTGATGATGGAAAAGACCGTGGTAATTAGTGATTTCAATAAGATTCAACTTCAAGAGAGATTTACTGCACTGGGTTGGCAGTCCATCCTTAACATCGATCGTCCATGCTATGAACAACTGGTTCAAAGATTCTACTGTAATTTGGAGGTCTCTTACCAGTATGGGGAGTACTCAATCACCAGCATGGTGAAGGGGGTGAACATTTGCTTGACTATGGACACCCTTGCTAGTATTTTAGATATTTCATTAGTTGGGCATCAATTCTACAGTCCCCCAAGGAGTAAGCCCGTGGACCCATCCTTAAGTTTGGAGATGCAGGACCACATTTACAAGACCATTTGTGGTAGCAAGGTACGTCCGGATTCCGAAATGACATTTTACCCAGAGGCTCGTGTATTTGCTCTCTTGGTTCAGTTTAATTTACTCCCTAGAGGAGGTCACCGCAACCAAGTAGGCTTCATGGCAGCCTACATAGCCTTCTGCATCTATAAGGCCTTGGAAAGAGGTGCCGAGAACTTATGTTTGCCCTACGTTATACTTAAGGCTATGGAGCATCATACCACACACCCTGAGGACGGAGGTTTCCCATATGATAGGACCCTCACCAGGATCTTTGAGTTATTTAGGGTGGATTTGAGTGGTGAGGAGGGAAAGACTCCAACGGACAAATTTGACAGGGGAAACCTACAAATGATGGGTCTCCAAGCTCTTATGGATGTACCTCAGAGAGCAGGAACTCAAAGAGGCAGGGACAGGGGAAATGCCCACAGGGAGGATGTCCCCATGGAGGAGGAGGAAATTAGTGAAGAGGATGAGGATTATGTTCCTCAATTCGAGGAGGTGCCTCTTGATTCGAGAGATGCTGATCCTAACTTTGCGAGGGCTGCAGGCCCACAGCATAGAGCCCCACCACCTGAGAGTGGTGCATTTGACTTTGAGAGTATGATGACTAGTATGAGGGCCTTGAAAGATGGGCAAGATCAGCTTCTGAGAAGACTAGATGAGAGTGCCACTAGAGAGGAAAATATCTTAGAAAGGCAGGCTACATTAGAGAGTTCCTTCCCAATATTGGGCGAAGATTTGGACACAACGACCAACGCTATTTCAGTGGATTTTTCCCGACTCTGGAGGGATGTACAACTAGTGAATTCAAGGTTTGATTATTACGACCGTCGGCTCAATGTTAGATCGAGGCCTAGGAGGGATGGAGTAGTAGAGCTAGACGATGATGAGGGTCTCTGAGGACTTAACTCACCTATCTAAATCAGCTTTTTACTTGTCGCTATGTTGTTTATATTATTATTTTTTTTTTTATACTTTTCTCTATAATTGGACTTGCTAGTATGGTGTTATGATGTTGTTGGTGACTTGTGGTTAGTTTGTATGCTTAAATAACTTATTGTAATTTAGTTGTAACAACGTTAGTTAGCCTTTATCAATTATGCTTATTTGTATATATATGTTGCCTATCAGGTGCTTATGTATGAAAAATTTGGAAAATCTTGTTTTAGCGTTGTTATGCTGCCAAAGTTTCGTTAAATTCGTACTCGATGGGTTATGAAATCAAATAACTAATCTTTTATTTATTCCAAGCAAACTTTCTCTCATATATGCCATGAAATGCAATAATTATATGCAACCATTTTTTTTTTTTTTTGGATTTTAACTCTTTAAAGTTTTTTTACATTTATCCAATCCCATTTCTTATTATAGATTCTATGGGGTCTAAATGGTATGCTGTGAGTGGATAGAGCATCACGCTCTGATATGACCGTTGTCACACCCCGTTCACACAGAACCGGACCGGTGACTGGGTTAACTCTGGTTAACCCAAACCTGCCAAGATCATCTGATCAGTACCCAACCACAGCATACACACAGCTAAGATAAACATTCAAAAGTTCAGTGAAAGACTTAATTTACCTGTAAAGACCCCCAATATACTTGATACCCAAATTATAGTATATAGATAAACACATGTGGGCCCGCAGGCATGATATTTACACAAAAAGAATAACAATTCACGTATCAAGTATAAAAAAAGGGGTCACTAAAAGAATAAAAAAGTAAAACCCTGTACGGCATCAATACTGCAGTCTCGCAGCATAGCCCTCGCACGTGTAATCTGTACCATGTTCATACTCCTTGGGGACCTACCAATCCTCATCGGAAAAATCAACTGTGGGGCCCGACCCTTGATCTTCAGGATGGTGACCTGCAAAATCATCTAAAAGAGGTGCGCACGTGGGATGAGCTCACTAGCTCAGTAAGTGAAAAGAAGGACCACACAACAATCCACACAACAATCACATCCATATGCACTATATGCTATGAAATTCATTTTAAATCTCATCCACCTAAACAACATTACTAAGTCTTTGGTTTGGTGCTACTACAACCATAGTGCGCTTATGCTCCGGATACGAGCCACGAATTCCATCTCGTGATACGCCCATAGGGCTGTCGGAGAAGGCCCACCATTAGTACTCGAAAAAGTAAAGTATGCCGACTACCAGCTCTCAACATAAAAGTAAATGACAGAAAGTAAAGGTGCTGACTCCAGCAATTTAAAAGCAGTACGATTGGCCCTCTTAAATATACCACTGAGATTGTCGACTGTCCTAATGACCTTCCAGGCGTATGTCTAACCGTCACAGTGACCTGACACCCGCGACCACTGCTTCCCCCCAAGTGATAACCCAACACCTCAACCCTTGTTGGGAAGGGTCGTAGCAAGGGAAAGATGATAACCCTAAACCGCATGCTCCTATATGATATAGTACGATTGCATAGTGCCATCGCGTCCCATTCCATGGGCCACCAATGCACTCGTTTCCAAGCCGACTACGGCATATAGTCTAATAATGCATCATGCACAGTGATCCCATCATTCATCACATAAGCACATTAATCATTTAGCATTAAGAAAGTAAAACACAACACACATGTTATAATCATATGAGGATGACTAAGCTACACATAATTTGCATGATGACATGGCTAGTCTAGATACAATTGAATGATTCCAAACAAGCCTTAAAATAAGGTCAAACGTCCTCTCCCCACTTACTTGTTGTGTACAAGGACTCACGCCCGGTACGGGTGAGATCCGACGCGAGAAACGTAAATTTTTGTGAACCTATCATAAGTGAAGGGGATTAGCATTTCACCACCTTGGGGTCAAAACTAACAAGATTTAATGGTTAAATCATGTTTAGAATCATAAAAGAAGGTTGCATATCCGTTTTGGATCCATTCGGACACAAAAATCACATTGGGGGCCTCTCAGGTGGGTCAGATAGCCCACCTGTCACGGCCCACCGGTCTTCTCAGGTGGGCGGGTTGGCCCGCCAATGGGGTCCAAGGGTCAATCCTCTCAGGCAGGTAGGTCAGCCCATCGATCGGCCCGTCAATCATCTCAGGTGGGCGGTCGGCCCACCGATGGGGACCCAGGGCTTGCCCTCTCAGGCGGGCTGTTCGGCCCACCGGTCCCGGCCCACCTGAGAGGGTGGAAACTTGCTTTCTTCCTTAAAACTTTTCTCAACTTTTGAAAAATCAAATGGGGTTTCTCCAATCACATTTTCCACACATTCAAGGTCTTATAAGATGATTTTAACCTAGATCTAAGTTAGATTTAAGGATTGAGAAGCCATGTTACCTTCTTTGCTCAAGAACTCTATCAAAACCCCAAAAATCACTTCTTTGCTCAAGAAATCGCCAATGCTTCTCAAATCTGGTAAACACTTCTTCAAATCCTTCAAAATCAACACATAGACTGTAATATCCCGCTTCTTAAACCCGGTCTGATTTCGCGGTTGAACCGGTTGAACCATGCAGGAACCGAGCCAGAGGATGTTAGAGCGGGTTCCTTATGGGCTATGATGGCACGGGTGACCTTAAACACCGGCTGGCCCGACAAGTCCGAGCCAGTGCCAGAAGAGACGGGAGTACCCAAACCGTGTACGTGCACCTACCACAAGGCTATGTACGGATAGAACAGGTATTATATCCGTATTTTAAGATTATGTACGTATGCTACATTGTATGCTTGGGGTAGGGTCCGAGCCGAGGTCAGAGCCCGGTCAAAATCCCAAGTTTTGACTCTCGGATGAGTATGACCGGTGGGTACCCCACCCACCTGTGTGACCCATCCGACACTATTCACTTAAGTAGGAATAGTATATAAGACTTTATGATTTCCTTCTTTCCATTTATTACCCCCGTACGTTTGGGAGAAAAGTACAGAGGAGAGAGAAAAAGAAAGGGAAGAAGAAAGGAAGAGGAAGAAAGGGAAGATTTCAGCGGCGCCGAAGCTCGATCTCGCCATTCCGGTGCCGGAAGAGTAATCTTCAACTCGAGATCTACAGTTGGAGGTAAGAAAAGCTGGGTTTTATGAACATTAACCATACCCACGCTTTAAACCCTTGATTCGTGTATGGTTTCTCAAGATCTTGTAAACACCCTTTGAAATGTTGAATCTAAGGTTTAATAGATGATTATTGTGTTGATCTTGAAGGATTTGAAGAGTTATTGACAAGATAGAAGGAGCATTGTGAGTTGGAAGTGTTTTGAAGTGTTTGGAGTCATTCTTGAGCAAAGAAGGTAAGATGGTTCCCCTCACTCGAATCTAACTTAGATCTAAGCTAGAACCATCCCATAGGACTCTAAAGGTGTGAAGAATGGGTTGGGAAAAGCCCTATTTGGATCCCCAAGGAATGGAGGAAATGGAGAAGAAACTGGGGTTTTTCGCCAAAACCGGCGGGTGCAACCGGCGGGTCCCTACCCGCCTGAGACACCCACCCGAGAGGACCAGAGGGTTCTGGCCAAACCGGCGGGTGGGACCGGCGGGTCCTACCGGCGGGTCCATACCCGCCGGTCCCAAACCGGCGGGTTGGACCGGTGGGTCCCTACCCACCTGTCTGACACCCACCCGTGTGGCCCCGAGGGTGATCCGGGGGTCCGATTGAGCCCAAATCGGACGTGTGACCTTCTTTCGACGTTCTAAACACGATTTTGAAGTCGGATTTCATTAATTTTGATTCTAAAATGGTGAAGTACTAACCCCGCTCAATTATGTTAGGTTCACCAAATCATACCCGATTCGCTCCGGATCTCGCCCGTACCGAACGAGACTTCGTGTACGCTACAGGTAAGTGGAGAGAGGACGTTTGGCCTATTTCAAGGCATTTGTTTGGCATTCATATAACTATATCTAATTTAGTCATGTCATCATGAATATGCTATATAGATTAGTCATTCCACTCATTGATGTGCATATATGCTATGTTTACTTTCAATTGCAAATTGAATGTGATGTTATATGTTGAATGTGTACATCATGTTGCATAATGCCTTGATAGACTAGATGCCGTGGTCGGCTTGGAAACGAATGCATTGGTGGCCCGTGGTATGGGACACGGTGGCACTATGCAGTCGTACTGCATATAGGAGCATGCGGTATTAGGATTCTCACCATCCCGTGCTACGACCCTTCCCAACAGGGGTTGAGGTGTTGGGTTGCCATTTGGGGGGAAGCAGGGGTCGCGGTTGTCGGACACTGTGGCGGCGAGTCATGTAGGACAGTCGGCAACCCCGGTGGTATTTCAAGAGGGCCAATCGTACTGCTTTTAAATTGCTGGAGTCAGCACTGTCATTTAATTTATTTACATTTCAGTTGAGAGCCGGTGGACGGCATTGTCTTTATTTTCCGAGTACTCACGGTGGGCCTTCTCCAACAGCCCTATGGGCGTATCGCGGGAGGGAGTTCGCGGCTCGTACCCGGAGTATACGCGCACTGTGGTTGTAGTAGCACTAAAACCAAAGACTTAGTAATGTTGATTAGGTGTATGTGATTTAAAATGACTTGCATGGCATGTAGTGCATATGATGTGTTGTGATGTGTGGACTGTTGTGTGTAGTCCACCTCTCTACTTACTGAGCTAGTGAGCTCATTCCACGTGTACACCCCTTTTTAGATGATTTTGCAGGACATGCATCTGAGGAGCAGGGGGTGGGTCCCACCGTCGAGTTCCCTGAGGAGGACTGGTGGACCCCTGAGGAGTTTGAGCACGGCGTAGACTGCGCGTGTGAGAGCTATGTCGCGGGGCAGCGGTTTTGAGGCCGAGCTGAGCTCCAGCCTTGATACCGATGCCGGGCTGCGTACTCTGATGTTTTTGATAATTTCCTGTATATAATTGATATTCAAACTTTATTCTTTTTGTGTATATATATCATGCCTTCGGGTCCAAATGTATATAATTATGGTATCGCCATTTGGGTATCAGGTATATGGGAATTATTACAGGTAAAACTTAGTCTTCCGCTGATTTGATGAGTTGATGTTAGTGTGTGTATGCTGTGGTGGAATACAGTGTCTGATGATCCTGGCAGGTTTGGGTTAACCGGTGTTAACTCGGTCACCGCTCCGGTTCAGTGCGAACGGGGTGTGACAAACAGTATTTTAAGTAAATGGTTTTTGCCGTGGATTTTCTGGCATAAATCTAATATAAAACCAAATTGGTATGACCCATTACTTTTATGCCTATATAGTTATTGCAGTTTTGAATATCACATTTATTTTTGTAAATTAGAACCATAATGCTTCTCTTCCATTCATCTGGAATTTTCCTTGTGCCCATAATCTTATTAAACAACTTGGTTAGCTAAGACGAACCGTAGATTCCTAAGTTCGTCCACACTTCTATTGGGACCTTATCTGGGCCTAATGCCTTGCCTACTTTCATCCTTCATAAAGTATAGTTATCAAGGCGACGCCTAGGTGATAAGGCGTTTCATTCTGGACTGGCGCCTTGGTCACCTATGTGACAAGGCGTTGCCTTGATTTTTTTTCCTTCCTCCCTCGCCTTGGATCATCTTACGCCTTGATATTCTTGCCTTAAAGTTTCTTTTACTTCGAACACCCTAATTTTCAGATACATCTTTAGTAAATTTCTTAATACAATTAATTAGTCGTTCCACGTCGTATTAGTGTCTCCTTGAAAGTCCCATTTTCCTAGTTTGACCACTTTATCAATAAATGATTTCAATGTCTCTCTTTTTAAGCTCCACCACCTTATCTTAGGCAAATAAGCTCACCTTTCTTACGATTTTACGTTATGAGGCACATATCCATTACCATTAATCTATGTTGTATGGATAGGCTCCTTACATTCCTTACATAACAATCTATCAGACCTTCTAGTTAGGAAGAAATATATTTGGCTACTATGATGCTCACTTTCGAAGGTATCTCTTCTCTCTTTTCATGTAAGCATTTACAATAGATAAATCATAAGCCATAATAAAATCTAAACTGAGATCCCCTTCCCATTCTTCTCTCCAAAAACATACCCTTCATATACACTTTCATAGCCTCTACAATCTCTCCCAACATTCCATTTAAATCACCCCTATAATAAACTTTCTCCTTAACTAAAACCTTGCACTAATCCATCCATGTGCTTCCAAAATTGTAACTTACTATGTTCCTCCTCCTACAACTCAAGCTTGATAGATAAAATCCTATCTCCAAATTTTAACATCCACCACATCATTCTTTAAATATTTATCCACTACTATGCCCGCTCCACTTCTATTACTTCCGTCCCCCTTAGACCAAAGTTTAAAGCCGTCCAACTCCCTAGCTTTTTTACCTTCCATTAGTTTCTTGAATACAAACTATATTAATCCTTCTTCTCCTCATCATATTTGTCAATTCTAGACTTTTACCCCTTAAAAGATCCAATGCTCGAAAATGCTAACCTAATCCTACTCTTTTGGATCAGCTTCTTTACTTGCACTCGTCCATGGTGCAAGAACCCTGGCCTACTTGTCACCACATCCAGGTGCCGACACGGCACGTCGCTTACAAGGGACGCCCTAGCTAACCCTTGCTCACTTTTCACTTCACCCTGGTCACTTTCTATGAAACTTACTGATGTTTTAATTCTATCGAAGTCATTAATATTATTTCATTCAGTTATCTTTAGTGGAACTTTATGATTCATATCATCAGTCTTTGAATGTTGCAGAAGAAGAAAAGGAAAGTGGCTTCTTTTCTCCTCAGATTGATGACCATTTTAGCGGATCGCATACTAATGAAATAAATCTACTGAGTCATTTTCCACATTCTTCCATGGGTTCTCGGTCTGGTTTCATCTCGGACAGTTGCTCCATTGGGAAAGGGAACCCTTCTGGAATTGAAGGGCCACTAGAATTCAACAGTTCAAGGCATGAAAGTTCCACAAGTCTCTGTGATAACACTCTTGAAGGGGACACTGAAGCCACTAAAAAGTTAGATGGTGAAGAAATTGAAAAATATCAGGCTCCAACTTGCAGGCAGGTTTCTGCCTTCGATGTACTGTGTGCTGCATGCAAGCAACTGCTTTTTCGACCTGCAGTGCTCAACTGTGGCCATGGTAAGCTTTTGAGTTGTAATTTTTCATGGCAGCTGTTATCAAGACACAGCATTGGGAAAGTCCAAATCAGTATGATTATTTTGATGTTTCTTTCTCTGCAGTGTATTGTGAATCCTGTATTGTAACTCCAGGGGTTGAATTGCTTAGATGTCAAGTTTGTCAAAGTTCCCATCCAACAGGGTTGCCAAAAGTATGTTTGGAGCTGCATCATTTCTTGGAGGGACAATTCCCTGAAGGATATGAGCTGAGAAGAGAGGCAGTTCATTCCTGTCAAAGTGGAAGAGCATCAGCTTGTATGTTTCAACCATGTAATGTGGTTTATACTTTGACAAATGATGATATAATTTCATATTTTCATATTGAATAAACTATACATAAATGCACATGGGAAATTATTCTTGTGGTTGTTTTTTTGTATTTGTATTGGTCTATTTTTTCTGAAGTCCTTTGGTTTTCTGCTGGGCCCTGATGCAGCTTCCTTTTGTGTGATTGCTTTAAGTCTCCATTTCATTGTATGTGGCTTGGAATGGCAATGGGCGGGTTCAGAACAGATATCACCAGTACCGTACATGGCGTCATGGACCACTTAAAAGGTGCAAAACCATATCCTACTCTGCCCCATAAAAGATGCAAGGGGGTTCCTTAACTTTACAATGTAATCAGGATGGGTGCCCTTGGGCTATGGCAGGTGGGGCAGGTAGGGTAGGTACCTTGAGCTTTCAAATACCATACCGACTGTAACCCAAGAATGGTCATACAATATACCTGACTCATTACTGTGGGGTGGGGTGAGTCACAAGACACATATGTGCATTTTCAACCAACTAGGGAAGCTAGTGGATCACCTTTGTTCATTGGTTGTTTTCTACAGGTGGGTGGTCAGATTTCCTTCCTCTTCATAGGCTTCTTGAATTTTCCTTTTACGAAGAATGCTGATATCATTTTACCCTGTCCTGTTGTTTCTGGAATGAAAAAAATGCTAGGTTTTGCAAGCCAAATTTGCCTCATGTGGTATTCTCTTTGGGCAGGACTTGTTTTTCTTTCGGTCATCTGTTATAAGGTTGAGGAGGTGACGTGGTTTAGTATGGCTTTTTTTTTTTCAGGACTTTGAGAAAATAAAGGAAATAATTAAAACAATATAGAACTTATAGGAATCTAGAAACAAAGCATGACTATGTACTCTAAAATTTGGAGAACGACTATTTGAGATATAGAAAGTATCATTGGTAGCTAGTGATATGAGTTGTCTGTTCAATCTAGATATTTGAAATATGGTTTATGTGTTGAAATGTTTTGTAAACCATGTTAATGAAGTTGTACAGCCATAAGCGAACCCCCCATGGGAAAGAAAAAGAAAGGGATATGGCATAACACGGCAACACTGCTCAATACCATCCAGAATTACTGGATAGCTCGACGTTCAAGGGCATCTCTTTATATATTTTTTGGTACTCATAGATGCATGCCTTTGGTTCTTTGTATTGTTTGAATAGGACTTACCATTTAGTTTCGATGCAATTTAGGTTAGAGCTATTTGATAATGACAGGTGCCTGTTGTGGTTCCCATCAAGTGAGCCTCCTTTACATGGTCAAATTTACTTGTTTTGTGGTGCTCCGAATACATGCTAATATTCAGAACAGCAGCATATGATAATGATAATAAAAGGAGGAGAAGAGATCTCTGGGCCAAAACCACCAAGACTTAAATTGCTAATCTTAAATTGTAATTTGATATTAAGTCCCCAAACATAGATCTGAACCCTAGTAGTTTTTCTTCCATTTTTTTCTTTTGCTGGAAAATTAGAGCAATTACTCCAGGGTTATTTTATTCTTATTTGGGCCCACAACTTGTAGGATAGTTTCTCCCCAGCCCGTCCTACCCCAGTTATTATCTCTTCTTCATTATAAATTTCACAATCTTAAGATATGTCTTCTGCTAGCTAGGTAACAACGATCAAGCTTCTTCTTCCCCAACCTTGGCTGGTCAGTACATCCTGTCATCTTCCAACAGTATAAAATTCTAGTAACTTTGTCCTCTTTCAACAATCCATGCGTCAATCCACTTCTGCTATTATCAGTAATGGTATGTTTAAGTGATGCACAGAATCAAGGCTGAACCATGTTGACCCTTCGGGCAATCTCGACCCAGACGAACTGGGTCCGGTTGGATTTTTGGGTTTAGTAGGATATTTTAGGATTTTATTTATTTTGGGGAAATCTATTTTTTTTTTTGGTAGATATTAGGCTAAGTAGAAATTTCCAATTTGAGTATTATTTTGTTTTAATTTTATTAGTATAGATCTTAGGAACAAGGTTTATGATCTCGCTCTCACCCCACATCTTGCTGATCCAAAAAAGAGAGATCTGGCGATATCTCGCCGAGATCATGTATTTTTTCCCCGGTCGACTCGGTGGTTTGTCTTGGTCGCCATATGGTCTTTGTAGCCTCTAAAACTTGGTAATACACTATTTTAGCCCTTCTAAACATAATGGAAACATCAATTTTTTTTTTTAAATTCAAACCTAAAATAGTACTTTAACTTCATACCTTATGTAAGTAGTCTCTGACTTTTCGGACCCTAGGCTAATATGCTCTTTTCCACAATCCACATTCGAAACTTCGTGCCTTATGTAAGTAGTCTCCGACTCTTCGGACCCTAGGCTAGTATGCTCTTTTCCACAATCCACATTTGACAATTAACACATGAGACAACATAATCATAAGAATTTAAAAGACATCATAGATAATTACTTAATTGCTTAACAATTAACATTAATGACTGATGAGTCACATTCACATACATTGAAAATTTAAAATGACATAAACCACAACAACATAAGGTCAGCATTATATGCATCATTTATTCAACCAGTAAAAAAAAAAAAAAAAAAAAATATATTTTCCTCCAAGAATCCATAGATCAGTGTTATAGGCATCACTACCATCACATATAAAAAAAAACCAATGTAAACCAACAAATATTGATGATATTTCTATGAAAAAATGGGTTTGAGAAGGTTTTTTTTTTCCTAAAATGGTTCTTGAGAAGAAAAGTAACTCCAAATGTGGATGAGGAGGTAATATTCTCTACTCTTTAAGCATCAATGGGTATAGGAATGGAGATCCTCAAGTAAAAGCACCAATATCTTTGCTCCTTAATGTTTTTTCTTCAAAAAAGTAGATAAAGAGAGGCAAGACAGAGCGAGATCTTGGCGAGGTTTGGCGAGATCTTGAGATCTCGGTCGAGTTTTGTACAATTTATACCTCGCCATGCATTCCCGTTTTGCCTTTCTGAAAAGACGAGATATTTGTGAGATCTCGCCGAGATCTTAAATCACGCTTAGGAAGTAATTAGGAGATCCTTTTCCCTTTTTAGTTAGATTCTTAATTTATTTCAGTTTCATAATAGGAAAATAGGGTTCTAGTGAGTCTTTAAATAGTGATATTCTTGTAATCAATTGACATGTTTTGAAGAATGAATTTATTGAGTGTTTATGGTGCCGGGTAGGTGCAAAATCATGGTCGTGTGACCACTTCTCTTCCGCCCCCTTGAGCGATCTCTCTCTCTCTCTCTATATATATATATTTCGACTTCTTCTTTCCCTTCCTTCTTTATTACTTCTGTTTCCCTTCCTGTACTGGCAATAGTACTGGTTTGGGAGGAGTTCCATAGAATTCCATCATCCCAACCCAAATCAATCTCAAGTTCTGAGAATCTATTCTACAGTGTTGGGTGACCTAACTTGCAGATTTTGAGGGACGAAGGGCTTCCCTTTAGAGAGAAACAACATGGGTTGTAGAGCTGGTTCTTACTCTACCCAGCCCTAACTTGCTGAATTTTTCTTGACTGTAATCCTTGATCTTTGGATCTGCTCTTTGATGGAAACATTAGGGATCTGAGTGGAGAACACTTGCTCCAAGTTGCAGGTCGATTCGAGTTCATCTGATTGAGTTCTCTCAATCTGAAGCCTCCCTAGTTCTCAAGCCACTTTTGACTGAAGGTAGAAGAAGACACTTCATTCCACTTACCCACTATTATTCATTTGCTTTAATTTCATTACCCTCTTTCCTTTAATACCCTTCCCATCTTCCTTTATTCCCATATATCCCATACCTTAACTTTGCTTCCTAATTTGTACCTTCACAATAATTTATATTCCTTCATATCCCATCACTTAGTTAAACTACCCCTTACCCTTTTAAGATTCCCTATCTTTATAAGTATGCCACTCTGTTATAAACTCAAGCTATTTACTGTTTTGCCATTAGTTCTTTAACTTGAGTTATCTAACAATTGGACGGGCCCATAAGCGATCCGATTCCGGTTTTGGAACCCAGATCCGCATCATTAAGGTCTTTGTCTCTTCGGTTACAATCTTCCTCTTCATTAAGCTGACTGCTACAGAATTTTTCTGGTTGGATCTTAAATTTATTGAAAAGTGGGATCTAAAAAATTGTAAGTCTCAAACATACATTTTTGGGGAAAATAGGAAGCTGAGCAAAAAATGTTGAAGTTGTAAAACTTGGGGAATTAGAGACACACATTCCTTGTGAACACCTCTACCCAGGGGTTGTCTCAACTTCTAATCTAAACTAGTGATTTTGACTTTCTTATTCTTCATTTTTCTTGCGGTAATTAATAAGTTCATTTCAAACCTAACTTCAAAGTAGCTTTGACAACTATTACTTGACAAAACCAGCTTGTAAACAATGAGTGTAAAATAAATAAATAAACTCTCTCTCTCTCTCTCTCGCCCTTCCCGGAAGGTTTTTTCATTGTCTGCTGCTGTTGGGAGCTTCCTGGCCATGAGGCTGGGCTGCTCCCCCCCTCTCACCCTTCCTTCTCCTTCTCTCATCCTCCCCCTCTCACCCTCCAGTCTTCTTCCTCCTCTTCTCTCTTTCTTTTATTCTTCTCCCTCTCCCTTTTCTCCTTCCTTTTCTGTCTCACACGATCGGGGGGTCGCGACCCACCCTTGCCGACCCCCTTGAGATTCCTTACCGTCAAGCCTCAAATCTGGTGAGTTTCTTGAGCCAATGCTCGAATCTGGAGAGATGTTGTGTCGCTGGCTTTGCTGCAGATCAGATATGGTCCTTGTTGTCGCTGAGTTCTCCACTCTCTGCTGCAGCAGCCTATCCATGAGCCGTTGCCTAGTTCGTGTGTAACTTGCCGCTGACCAAGTTGCAGCCTAGATCTAGTTTTGCCAGTTTCTCCATCTCCTCCCAGAACGATTCGTTTGCTCCGCCGTTGCCCTCAAGGCCAGCCACTTGCATGGCCATCAGCCCGCCTCGCCGTCGCCCTCCGCAAGGCCCGTGCCCCTCCTGCCGCGACTGTCAACAACGCTTGGCCAGCTTCTCGCTTGGTTGTGGCCCTACGCAAGGCCAGCGCCCCACTGCCGTGGCTGCCTTTCTTGCCGGAAGAGCTCCGAATCTGTCTTGGCGGCTAGGATGTTGAAGTGTGGAGACATGTTAAGTAGGGTTTGGTGGAACCCTACTTGGAATTGTCTTGTTTACCCCTCTTCTTTAATTTGGGCTTCTTGGTTCTTGTCTGTCTACCCCATGTGGGTTTTGAGCTTTGAGTTGTGTTGCCCAATTGGGATTGATTTTTAAGCCCATGTGAGCTTTTGTGATGTAATGTACATGTGTTTATGGACATGTTTTTGAGTCTTTGGTGACCCTTATTGGGTTTGTAACCTCCCCTTGTACTTTCCCTCCCCTTCTTTTAATGCATTTATTTATTCACCAAAAAAAAAATAATAATAATAAATAAATAAATAATTTTCTAATGTTTTAATAAGCTGACCTTGTAATATCTGGAAATGGTTACCAAATATCCTGAAAAGTAATGTGACCTTTCACAGCAAGGGGGTCACAGAAAACAATGCAGATTTCATGAGGATACTATCTGTGCAGTCAGAACATGTTTTTGTCCTGCTGATGAACAGATACTTTCTATCCATATGCCACTGCTACAATTTGCGACAAAAGGAATGTATGTGGTCTTTATTTGATTCCATTGTCTTAGCACCTTTATCTCTTCTACTAAAGCTTATGTGTGCTTGCAGCTGCAACACAAGATGTGAAACAAGGTGCAAAGTCATTATTTCCACCTAAAGACTTGTTTTATTGGTTGAGAGAGCATGGATCAAAAGTTCACATTGGATTTGGTTGTGATTCTTGTGGGGTATGCCTGTGATATCCATATTCCCCATTATTTTTTGCATATGTATGATATCCATGTTTGGCCAATGTCTGACCTTATCAGCTACATGCTAGGTACTTGCTTTTTGAATTCTTAGTGTATATTTATATTAGTAGAGCAATTTCAGATGTATTATTCCTTTTCATAACCGTTAACTATTGTAGACTCTATGATATTGCCATATTGGTTCTACTATGGCACCAGTTCATTGTTGTACAGGTGATATCTGTCATGGTAACTTGCACCCAAAAAAAAAAAAATGAAGGAAGATATCTGTGATGGTAACCAGTACTTCTTGCTGAAGGGATGTTCACTTTTCACTATGGGGCTGTATTTCATCCCAGGCTAAGGATTCATAAATCCCTTAGAAAGCCAGAATCACAGGAATTTAGAAACCAAAACCAGTAGTGAGAGAAATCATAATACATTCAAACAGGTCTGATGTCTCTTAGATTCAAATCGAGTAGCCTGTTGAACAGGATGAATTATCCTACAGATCAAGATCTGTCTCTAATAGTTGGATTGAAGGTTACAGTGGTTTTCTACTGAGATTAGGGAACTGAAAATCCATATGAGACACTGAAATCGGTAGCAGTACTTTAAGGAATCAAACCAGAGTATCATATATGGATTCAAGAATTGGAGAACCAGAATATTAACTGCAAAAAGATCTCAGAAAATAGAGATTTTAAGAAGTTGACTAGAAGTAGGGGTCTTGAATTTGACTAGAAATTTGATGTTTTCAGAACTGAAGTTAAACCTAGAACTAATAACAACAGGAAATTGATAGAGTTTTTAATGAACAGAATAATAACTAAAGAAAGAAAACAAAATTAAGCCAAGAAGAGGATATGTGTTGAGGAATCCCACCTGTGACACTACCTTGGAATCATCAGCAAGGCTTTCTAGGAATCACCACCACCACCACCAACAACAACAAAGCCTTATCCCAACTTAATGGGGTCAGCTGTACCTCCTGAATCACTACAGTAGAGATATTCTGAATCACCACAGAACTAATAGACCGAATCCAAAAGCCCATTATTCAAATCGTTGGGGCTTTTAAGCCTTAAAATGTATTTTATAAAACTGAAAAAGACAAAAGTTCAGACACACTCCATTGACCTGCAGTAGGGAGTAGTCAAAACAGTACCAAACAGAATTGAATCCCAGAGAACAAATTCCAGCAATAGGAGAAAACTCATGAAATAAAATCCAGCAATCAGATGACCTGAAAAGCAGGTCGAGCTATTTTAACAGGGAGATTTTTTTCTGAAAATTTCAGCAGGATCCAAGGTTTGGATCAGACTTATGTAGGATTCCTAGTAGAACTAGGAAAGTGGCAAAACTAGGAAACTAAAATTCTGATGAATGATCATATTGTAGAATATTAAACCCCACCCTAAATTGATGCTATGTTATTAAAAACAGAAGAATCAGATCAACAGAAAAAGGTACCGATTTCAGCAACTGAGAGTATAGAACCAATCCTACTTGAAGTAGGACTTCACTATTCAACCAACAGAATTTAGATCTGAAAACAGAATACAAAAGATAAAAATTTCAGTTGATGATTTCTGAGAACTGATTCCAAATCAAGTAAGAACTCACATCCAAATCAACAATTCCTAGTAGAGAAAGGACTGAAGATTCAAAGGCAAAGGCACCCGGGAACACCAAAAGGTATTTGGATGGATCAAAGACCAACCTAACCTTGATCACACACAAGGGAAGAACATACCGTGTTAGGCAGCAAAGACGAAGCTTTTCATTAGTCAAAATTCGTGTGCAATGCTTGCTCATAAACATCTATAGAAAACTCAAAAGTAACCCAAATACTGAAAAAGAGGCCTAACCATATCCTTAACTAAACAGGGCTGGACTCAAAACAGGGCTAAACTGACTAGGAAACTGAAAGAATAAAGAAAATCAAGTATGCTTAGCCTCTACCCATATTATAGGCCTATTATAAGAAAACCCATTGGACTAAAGGCCCAACTCATATATAATATAACCCAACCCAAGGCTTATTTCTAATAAAATAAGCCCATTTAGGTGATTTAACATTTTAACTGCATCAAGCAGTCTTTCAAAGATATTCTAACTTGACTCAACCACCTAATAACAACCCAAACTTGATAAGGTAATCTCTTCCCTTGCGCAGGCTAAGAGGAGAGTCCCTAACTGATTAAATAACTTAATCATAAAAGAAATAAAGACCCAACTAAAAAAGAAAACTTCTCCCCTATTGCAGACTTAAAAGGGAGGAAGCCTAAAGACTCTAAACTGAATAAACAACTGAAATAGACTTCAAAACAGATCTAGAATTTATGAGAGGTCTTCCAGTTTATCTAAACATCTTAAACACTAATAAAATAAAGAAAATAAACTCCTAAAAGCTAGTCCATGATTTGGAGAAGCTTGGGTGAACCAGAACTTGAATCTCCCACACTTCCATTCTAGGATTAGGTCTACAGTCCCAAAAGAAACTAGAAAATGAAATTCTAACTCAAATAGAAAAAGGAATCAGAAAATAAATAGAGAAGATGCTAATTTTTTGTCTTTTCAGAACGTGAAGCTTTAAAGAGATGTTGCATTAGATATACCAAGACACATCAGAATTGTTCCATATTCTAAATGGTGTTCTGCAGATCCTAACAGACGATATGGCTAAAAGAAATAGAAATGTCTGAATGCTAAGATGGTATGACAGGTATGGTTTGGGTACTGTTCTGCACAACAGAAGACCCAAGATAGGTTTGAGTGCAGGTGATTTAAGAGGTCTATTGGTGGTTGATTGGATGCTAAAGATGAGATTCATAAAGCAAACAGCTGACGGAGATCAAAGTAGAGGTGCAATATAGGCTGGGCCTTGGATCCAAAAAAAAAAGGGGAAAAAAAATTCAAGTAAGAATGCTGGACAGAGAAGCAAGTGATGGGCAGACACTTTAGAATCCACCTAATACTAGCAACATAATTCAAAAGATTGAAAAAAGTGGCACATGTCTGGGACCTACTTGCTATGAAGTCACCTAGGAAGATGCCCATGTCAGGCATAGCTTTAGCCTTACTTAATTTTTTGAATGCACAGAACTTTTAGAAGCCCCTATGGTTGATTTTCCTGGCTTGATATGACACATTACCTGAACCTTATTCAAAATAATTCCTTCTTAATATGTTTACGGAATTTTTTGGGCTAATCAATTGATTGTCTCGAAGATATTTTAGTCTATTTCCTGCAAAGGGCTTGGAAGTACTGAAAGTTTGTGGGTTCATCTCTGCAGATGTTTCCAATAATCGGAGAGAGATACAATTGCAAAGACTGTATGGAGAAAGTAGGCTTTGATCTCTGTGGAGAATGTTATAATACTTGCTCCAAGCGTCAAGGAAAATTCAATCAACAGCACACACCTCAGCATAAGTTTGCGCTTATTTCACCAGAAAAGTCACAAAAGTTTATGCGGAGGATGATGGCAAAACTATCTACTGGTGGTTCTGTTTCTATTCTCTCTAGTGATTCTTCAGAGGATTCACAAGAGGCTTTGTCTGATCCTCTTCATGGTGATGCTCTGGAAGTTCTAGAAGATGGTTCTGTTGCTCCCATAAATTCCTATGATGCTCCAGAGGATCAAGAAGATGCTTTGCCTGTTCCCCTGCTCTATGGTGATGATCTGGAGGTTGCTGATAATGATTCTGGTGCTCAAATCTGATCTGATGATGCTCTCATACCACCTTCCAAAAATGTAAGTAACTCAAACTTGCTCTCTGAGTTTTTGGCTCTAATGATGGGAGATCATTATGTGAACGTTTGAAATGGCATCTGATATTTTTTCTTGGAATGTTGTCCTTGCTGACAAATAAGCACAAGCCACTGCATGAAGGCTTATTCCTCTTTTTACTCAAATATTTGGTAAATAAAAGCTACCCTTGTGGCAATACATACTGTTTGTGATTGGTATAACAATTTTTTAGATATCTGCATCAATACTTCAAGAAAACCTAATGGCAGGACTGTAGCTTAATGGTGGTTGATTACTTGATATGAAATAAACAGTCTGAGCGAAGTTCTAATGTCCGCATTCTGTTACTGCATTCAAGTGACTTCTGGACTTTCCTTCAGGACTAATTATTACATTATGCCTCTATAGCTATTATAGCTCTGAATATCACCTTTATTTTCATAATTCGGAACTACAATACTTTTCTCCCATTTATTTGGAATTTTCCTTTTGCTCATAATCTTATCAAACAGCTTGGTTAGTCAAGATAAACCACATAATCCTATGCTCTTCCACACTTCTACCAAAAAATACCCCCTACGGTAGCTATAACTTTTAACAGCCTTAATGGTCTTGCCTTGACTGTGCAGCCTACCATTACTTCAAGTACCATGCCGCACACCATCCTCTAAGCTACAAGTTAAGAGATCTAAAAAAGGAAAGGCGGGGGAGGGGGTGGGTGTTGAGCTGTCATTGTGCTGAGTTTTGAGATCAGGATGAGATACTCTTATCAGTAGTGTTGCACCATGATCACTTAATCTTTTTTGCTTTAGCTGAGCTGGGTTATTATGATGGTAATTTAGTTGGTTTGGGGACTAAATCTTAACTTGTGTGGTGTAGAATCTTAACTATCACCGGGGTTGAGCACATCAATACCTGTCTAAACATGTATCTACAATTTATTACTTGTCCATATTCTTATACACCGTAATGAGATCTTGCCTTTTACATTTTTTTTGGTGAGTATGAAAATTCTTCTCTTAATTTACTATTTTCTCTGTTCATATGCTCTTGAAAGCTCTAAACTACATTTCTTCTTTAGCCCAAAAGCTATATATTTCCTTTTAGTGTTTTCTATGTTGAAACTGGTTACAGTTAGACTGGAACAACTTTGTCCTGCCTCCCCTCTTTCCACAGCCAAAAGAGATGATAGAAAAAACATTTTTTTTTGGTTGCAAAAATGAGAGATTAAGACAACTGATTGAGCTTTACCTCTTGGAAATAGGAAGAGAAGGGGTTATGAACCATGGCTGAGTTGGAGGCTTTAAAGGGCAAGGATCAAACGATGAACAGCACCAGAGGACAAATTTTTGCATCATAGATAGGGTATTGGTGCTCAATCAGTGGAACAGATATGACTAGAGGACATGTAGTACAAGAGATTCTGTGTCTTGGCTTACCCAAATATAGAAACCTTCACCTTATGCAAGTTCTGTTCATATCATTTGTGTACTTCATCTGTTTATCTTAAATTTTATATATGGTGTATCACAAAAATGTTGTTTACCGGAGAATGAAAGTGAGGAGTACTTTAATTTAAGTATAATAAATCATCTTTTTTGAAAAGAAAAGCATTACTATTAGACAACATAGTTTGTTACATCACTTCTACTTATCACACAGTTTCTCCTACCATTATGCATTGATAAAACTATATCTATTATGTAGTTCATAGCTGGGCAACTTGTTACATCTTTATGGTGGAATGTTATAGACCCTGATAGTTTCTGAAGTTGAGAAAAGGTAGCAAAATGTAGGTGACCACACTTCTTTGGTAAGTTGTGGAATAAGGTGAGATTACATGATGGCTGAGAACCATACTTCATTTATGTTCCATCCTCTGTCCCTTGCCATTCTCAACCTTGTTAGGATTCCTTCTGCCCCAACTTTCTCCTTCTGAGTAGCGATAGTAGAATTTTACCTACATATTTTTGTACAATTATGTTTTAGAATAATTCAGGGACCTGTATCCTTGTGTATGTGTTGAATGGGCTCCTGTGTCCCCTGCCTTCTCCCTTCCTGCACAGCACTAACCTTCAAATTATGTTTTTTTTTTTTCTGAATTAGTGAGAGAGATTATAAAACTATGGTGTTTGTCAGGAGGGTATGCTTACGTATGGGAGGATTGTTGAATTTTAGTATAAAATTTGACATGTGGCCAATCTACCTTAAACATCCAGTGGTCAAAATTGTTAGATTATTCGTCCACATGACAAAAAAAACCCTGGATGTACCAATCCACTTCCAGGTGAGGGCGTGTTGGAATTTTTTTCTCAATTACATTCTAATTTCTTTGACATATGGGCAATAGTACATGGTAGATTCATGATCCCTTCTTTAGTTTAAAATCAAAATCTGTGATAGTTCAGTGGGGGAAATATTTTGATTTCATGAGTCTTAGCTGAGGAGGCCTTAGTCAATAATTTCCACCTAAGATGTAAGAGGGCTCTATTATGATCCGTACTGCTTTTAATTCCTTAACCACCCTTTGGTTATTGTTTGCATATCTCTTCCTATGCAATGGTTCTAGACATTTTTGTACTCTCTCAATTTTTGAGTGGAAACAAACTATTTAGATTAAAAAAATATAAAATAATAGTTGAAATTTGTTAGCTTTTTGAATCTTGTGAATCACGTGAAAGTAGGATACTCCATATTTGGGGGTCAAAGAATTACATAAAATGTTCTCGATGGAAAAAAATGCGAGTAAAA
>NC_056570.1:12059521-12062129 GCF_013358625.1 Macadamia integrifolia
TTGAATTGATGTCCTTTTCTTGATTCCTGTTTCATTGATTCCTCCTAAAGATTTCATTTCAATTGGAATTCGGTTATTCATGATGTGAAATTAGAACGTCACTTTCCATTGTTACATGGATGGTTACCCATATAAAAAATATGAAAATATATATAAAGTTGGGTTGGGTTTGGTTCAACTCAAGGCCTTAATCCAGGAGTGGCCTGGTCTAGGTTGGGCTTAGGAATCTCAACCCTAGCATGTCTTGCGTGCTGAAAAACTCAGCCCAGACTTAGGGCAGAGTGGCAGCCTCGGAACTACGGGCACAGATCAGGCTCAGGCTTGGGCTTGCTTTTGTAAACATTCGGGCCAAACTTTCACTCTCTATTTGGTGGCTTTATTTTGTAAACATGGGCACATTTCATTTATCATTAAGATACATGTAGGGAGAGTGGTAGCAGTGCCCACAGAAGGGCCAAAGCACAACAAGCCTACCCATCATCAAAGCAAGCCCAAGCCCAGGTGCAATCAAGCCTTGGAAACTAGTGAAAATAGAACTCAAAAGCAACTAGGCAATCCAACTTCCATTGACTTCCCTGGAACTAGCTGCCATTGAATTGGTTGGTGCATGAATTGGCTAAGAATATTGACTGTGTAGACGATGTCCGGGCGACTTATGGTTAATCAAGCACCCGACCAACAGAAGACGTCTTTCATATGAACACCACATTTAATTTTGATTATTAATCTATTGATAAAAATAATCCAAGCCATCGGCTGCTCTCATGCCTCCATTAGGGGTTTCTACTTCTACAGCCGGTTCCATGTTTGTACGTTTCTTTTTATTTGATAAAAGGGACTTATTAAAATAAGGAAATAAATAAATGAAAGGGTCTTGTGGAGCTCCTCGATTCTCGAAGTTTTTCTTTTACATCTCTCTCCTTCGACTACCATCTCTTCCCTTTGGTGTTTAAGAATCTTTGAAGCACCCTGGCTATAGGGAGAAAGATTATGCTATGTGGAGTTCGAATTTAGGAGATTCAATAAGGGCTTCTGGGTAATCCTATGTTTTTCAACAAATCACAATAAAATGGATCCTTCCCAAAGCTGAGCCTTCTAGAAATTTCAAAGAGAAAGATTATGATGTGCAGAGTTCGAATTTAGGGAGATTATGTTGTGCGTCCCAGAGAGAGAGAGAGTACCTGAGTCATCGGCATGTCCTCTATCAGAGAAGACGCAAGTTGATAGAGAGAGTACCTGTTTCACTGACATGTCCTCTATCCGAGAAGATGCGAGTTGATAGGTGTAATTACAGTTTCATTTCCCTGTAAGAGAAGATGGGAGTGAAGCGCAAGTAGGACAAACTTAGGCACCGTTTAACAACGTTTCGTTTCAGGCGTTTCTATATTTTTCTGTTTCGAGAAACGGAGAAACAAGAGCAAAAGCAATTGGTAACCGCATTTCGTTTCACCTATTTTTAGAAATAGAAATAGAAATTTATAACTATTTATGGTTCAAGAAACGGGTTTGATGAAACGAGTCCCACTCGTTTCATCGTTTCCAGAAACGAAAACTTGAGCTAAAAAATGAACCCCAGGCCCGATGAAATTACCCTCTTTCATTATTGAAGGTAGAACCTCTCGACTGCTGAAGGCAAATTGTACTCCTCCGCTCACCTGCGACTGCAAGTACCTCCCACGATTCCCTCCCAAGATGCAAGTCCCGTGAAGGCCTATGAAGGCGCTTCCGTGAAGGAACATGACTTGTCTTATCAAGTTGCAGAGATTCGTCCTCTATTATGCAAAGAAGGTTACCCTCTTTCGTTGTAAACCTGGAAGTGGGTGGGCTACAAAAGGTCTTCCAAAGAAATTGTGGGAGTAACTTCTACCTCCAATTCTTGAACCCAAAGGCATTGTGTGACTGGAGGTAGTGGGAAGGGATTCCATTCGGTGCCCTCGGTGCCGAACACCTTGCGCTATTCTCCATTCTTCCTCAAGGTTGGAGAACTTCTCCCAATTCTGAAAACCCTAAAATGAAGGAACATTCTCTCTTCCTTTTGTTTCTAGTCTCTCTCTGACTTAGCGTTTACAAATAAAAACTTGCAAACGGATTTTGTTATTCTTTCTCTCTCTAACACAGTTCTATCCTCACCCATTTACAGGTTTTCGAGTCAATTTTTCAGGTGTCTTCAACTTCAAGCACAACTTTAGCATTAAATTCAGTACTCTATCTAACCTCTTCTTCCATATTTCCTCTAAAATTATGGAAACTCAAACAAGGTTTGCTCGCTGATCATTATGGACGATTTATGGGGCTCGGTGCCTTATTTGGGCCTCTGTGATGGTCAATTTTAGTGAAAGGTTTCTATACGTTTATTGCTTACGGGAAACGTTTCGAGAAACAAAGTTTATCAAACACCTTAAATTCCGTTTCTGTTATAAGAAAAGTGAATTTATGTTTCTGCCGTTTCTGGACACATAAAAAGTAGAAACATTGTCAAATGATGCCTTAAGCACAACTACCTTTTTGCCCTATATGTATTAGGTACTTGTAACGTCTGTACCGAGACATTGCATACTTCGTTAGTACACTTCACACTGAATACGATCCAAGTCCCCAACACCCCACC
>NC_056570.1:12062149-12080861 GCF_013358625.1 Macadamia integrifolia
CCCACCCCACCCCACCCCAAAAAGAAAAAAAAATCCAAGTAGGAATACTCTGGTCCCACTTCATGGCTCATCAGTGGGAGCATCAAATAATTATGACCAGAACAGTGCCCACCCAAATGATTTTTTTTTTTTTTTTTTTGGTAGAACAAAAGATATCAAAGAGTTGGCCAATCCGAACACCAACACCATCGGATTGTAATAAATAATAGGACGCTAAGGCAGCCTTGCAACTTGATGGTACAAATCAAGGTGATGAATAAAACCTTTTCCTCCAATTGATTAGCATTGTATCATCACTCAAAATGTGCATTAATCAAATGGTTGGGATCATTCCAAGATGCAGATTTTCACTCTTTCCCAAAATTACTTTTTAATCCAATTGTGCACGTGTGAGGGGAGAGAGAACATTTCCTAGAGAGAGAAATTCAGGGATCAAATTGATAAGCGCCGTTTCTTGATTAGGATTGGAACCGGGTTAAATCAGAATCAACAACTAATATGAATCAGCACACAAATCATCCAAAATTTAATAAAAATTTGAAGAAAAAAATATGTAATATGAAAAAAAATATTTATTCCATTAAATTAGGCATTTTGGACAAAAATTATAATTAAAATATAAAAAAATTGTAAAAAATAAATAAATCCAGAACTATATAAATTCGAATATTAAAACAACAACATTTTTTTTTTTTAATTTAGGGTTTACCATTTTATAGTAGAATAATAATAAACATAATACAAATACAAATTTGAAAACAAAAAGAAAAAAGAAAAAAAGATCTTGAATAATATATATTTGTTGAGAAAGGGTTGTTTGAACCTACTCCATTTCCTACACCATCTCACAAATATATATATATATATATATATGAGAGGGTATAGAGAACATTTTAGGCTCAGAAAATCTTTAATGTGAGAAAGCATAGAAAACGCTTTAAGCTCATAGAACCTTTTCCCATATTTGAAATAAACACGTAATTAATTTTAGTGTAAATTAAACAATATATGTTAGAATTTACTATATTTATTGTTGTGTGCTATCTATTTCAAAAAAAAAAAAAATAATTTTCATGAGTTTCACAAATTTAAATATAAAAAATAAACACATGGATTTTCATAATTTCTATAAAATTAAAAATATCAAATAAATAACAGATGGATTTCCATTATGGGCCGTTATACGAACAAAGATGAACATGTAGCGTGGGCCCTAACAACCTTTCAATTCATGGGTTATTGCAACATGTTTTGGCCTGGGCCCACTACCCATAAATATACAATGTGGGCCTTGTTCCATTATGGACCGTTGGACCTCACAAAGATTTAACATGTAGAGTGGACCCTAACATCCTTCCAAAGCATGGTCTATAGCAACATGCTTTCGGCCTGGGCCCACTACCCATAAAATGACAAAGAAGTCCGGCTCAGCTATGCGTACGTGGACTGAAATTACTCTCCACAAACCCTGGTTAGTTGACACATGTTCAAGACTTAATGGAAGATCAGCTGGTCCAACAAAGTGGGCCTTGTGCCTTCACCGTTTGCCCACACATAAATGAAACCCAATAATTATGTATGAACCCTCAGTCTCTTATGATTGGTATTTAAAAAAGGGAAGGAGGTTAGGTATGCAGCCGGATTTCTTGAAATTAGCGGCTCAATCAGTAGGAGGACAGATCTAGAGGGGGTATAGGGATGTTTTTTAAAGAAAAGAGGAGAGAGATAGACACAGATCTGGATATAACGATGACATGCCTAGCCTTTTTTCCCTTGACAGTGATCGAAGCAATCAAAATCGAGATTGATGATCCTGGATTCCAATCCAAAGCCGCTGATTCATGATTCTTGAAACCATGTCTCTAGGCCTATAAGCACACTCCATTACAAATGGGCTGTGCTAAGGCATGCCAACCTATACACATTTAATAATTGGGCTGGTTTGGGCCAGTGAAAGCCTTAGAGGCTTAGACATCCTGGGTTATTGAAAAGCTTTCATCCAATTAAAAAACATTGCAACATGCATGCCTTTTCTATTGTTGTTGTATGCAATTCTTATATTTTCTTAAAGCAATCAAACAGTACTTGGAAAGTGATCTTTATTTTCTTTCATCTCACTTCCCCACTCTACTATATTCAAATTCCATACACTAGTTTCTCAACAATCAAACGCATCAACAACATCGATCTAGGGCTTGCCTGATGGTTGGCACTTCTCCCTTAGGAAGATGCTTCAGAGATTAGGTTAAGTTCCAGCTCTTTGATGCATCCAAGTCAGAGGATTATTAGTTTCTTTCCTGTTTTTCAAGAAGGTTGTGGTTTTCTTGGGCGTCTTTTATTTATTTTTTCAGTGGGACAGATATGACTAGAGGACATGAAGTACAAAAGAATATGTGTCTTGGCTTACCCAAATATAGAAACCCTTCACCTTATGCAAGTTCTGTTCACATCATTTGTCTACTTCATCTATCTTAAATATGGTGTATCACAAAAATGTTGTTTACGGTAGAATGAAAGTGAGGAGTACTTTAATAATTGGGAGAGGGATAGGTATGCTGCCAAGGTACGATAAGTTAGTGGACATCACTAATAGGGCACATGATAGGGTATCATTTATGAAGGATATGAGGGTCATTTCAAAAAGGGGAAGAGACAGATAGACACGGTGGGTGCTAGCATACGGTATACCGGTAACATACCCAACATTTTCCCTTAAAACATTACTATTAGACAACATAGTTTGTTACATCACTTCTACTTATCACACAGTTTCTCCTACCATTATACAATGATAATACTATATCTAGTATGTATTTCATAGCTGGGCAACTTGTTGCATCTTTATGGTGGAATGTTATAGACCTTGATAGTTTCTGAATTTGAGAATTTGTAGCAAAATGTAGGGAGCGACCACACTACTTTGGTAAATTTTGAAATAAGGTGAGACAACATCATGGCTTACAACCGTACTTCATTTATGTTCCATCCTTTGTCCCTTGTCATTCTCAACCTGTCAGGATTCCTTCTGCCACAACTTTCTATTTCTGAATAACTGTTGTAGAATTTTAATTACATATTTTTGTGCAATTATGTTTTAGAATAATTTAGAGACGTGTATCCTTCTCTGTTGAATGGGTTCCTGTGTCCACTGCCTTCACTCTCTTTCCCCTTCCTGTACAGCACTGACCTTCAAATTAAGGTTTTCCATTTTTTTTTCCCCCTTGAATTAGTGAGAGAGATTATAAAACTATGATGTTTGTCAAAATAAGCTGCTAGAGGATACTATATTCTTTAAACGAATTAATTATGGAGGGGGACGGGTCGTTGCTCCCTCATTCAGAAGTTAGAACAGCACATGCCCTTCAATAACTGCCCAATGGCAATTCATGAGGGTTGAAATTTTTATGAATAAATAAGCCTCAAGGTCTTTTACTCAAATGTTAAGTTTTATTCTAATCCGAGTTTGCCGTGTGGCTAAACAAGGAATGAATAAATCATGGACTACATGAGGGTATTCTTACCTATGGGAAGATTGTTAAATCTTGAGTCTAAAATTTGATATGTGGCCAATCTATCCGTCTTAAACATCTAGTGTTCAAAATTGTTAGGTTACTCTTTCACATGATGAAAAACCCGGGATGTTTTAATCTACTTCCAAGGGAGGGCATGCATTCAAATTTTGTTTTCATCCAGTAGTCAATTTTTTTTTCTCAATTACATTCTAATTTCTTAGACAAATCGGCAATAATACCAGGGTAGATTCATGAAACCAAAGAACCCTTCTTTGGTTTAATGTGGGAAATATTTTGATTCCATGACTTAAGTGAGGAGGGCTTAGTAAATAATCTCCACCCAAGATGTAAGAGGGCTCTGATATGATCCATATTGCTTTTAATTCCTAAACCACCCTGTGATTTTTGTTTGCATACCACTTCCCGTGCAATGGTTTTAGACGTTACTGTGTACACGAGTGGGAGCAAACGATTTAGATTAAAACATATAAAAAATAATGGTTGAAATTTATCGTATGATTTTTGGAAACATCACTTTCCATTGTTACAAAGATAATTACCCAAATAAAAAATATGAATATATATATATATATATATATATAAGGTTGGTTTGACTAGGTTCAACTCAAGACCTCAACCTAGACTTGGCCAGGGTTGGGCTTAGGAATCTCAACCCTAGCTTGTTAGGTGGCCATACCCTGCCAGGCTTAGGGTAGACTTGAAACTACTGAGCACAGAGCGGGATCAGGCTCGGGCTTTTGGGCCAACTAGTTAGGGGTTTGATTTTCTAAACATGAGGCGCACTTAGGGGTGTCAAAACCTAGACCAAAGTGATAAAATCGACCAAAACCAATTGAAAAATCTAGACCAAACCAAATCGATCTTTGTTAGATTGGTTTTGGACTGGGGTGTGTTGGGACAGGCTAAAAACTGGTCCAAATCGAAACCAAACCGAATGAAACCAATAAAAAAATAAAGGAAAATTATTTTATACCACCCCTATTTTTAAAATTTATCTAAGAAGCCATCTTGCATCACCCTATCCACGATGGAGTCCGAGTACATCACGTGCTCGGCAACCGTTTAGGAGGTCATTTGGCTAAGGAGGTTCCTATAATGCCTTGGCGTTATCACTCATTCAGGAGATGCAGTGCTTGTGCACTGTGATAGTACGTCAGCTTTGGCATTCGCTAAGGACCTCAAGTTCCATGGGAAAGTCAAACATATAACCATTAGATATCACTACATTCGAGAAATGGTTTTGCAAGGGGAAGTTGTCTTGAAGCATATTTCCACGAATAGCATGGTGGCTGATCTATTGACTAAGCCTATTGCTCGGGATATTTTCCTCACTCATGTTAGGAACCTGGGACTTAGACGTGGATGATTTGTATTTTAAGTTTTAACAATTTTTTTAATATTATTGTTATCACTCATTGATTTATATATTTGAGACATAATTCTTTAGAGTGATTTACGTATGTACACATTTTATTTTGTAAATATGTCACCAGGCTTGAATCGACCCAATCACACAGGTGATTCACCTTGGCACTTAGAAACAGTGAGCAAGATGAGCCAAAATTCACCTTGGCACTTAAGGATAGCGAGCGAGATGAACATAAAACTTTTTAGCTAAGTGGCACCTTAGTTAGAATTAAGATGAGATATTTCTATGGTGGAACACAGAGATCCTATGTCTTAGTGTAGCCTACTTATAGTCGAGTGTGAGGACTCAGGTTAGGCGCTTGAAAGTGCGATTAAACCCAGACTCATATGGTGTTCCTTTTATTTTATGAGTGACATACCCATCCTAGTAAGAGTTGCACCATATCATACATTTCAAATTGTATGTGCTTTATTTCAATAGTTTGTGAGATGATTGAATGGATCCCTTTTTCGTCATTGTGTAAGCCACTTTGATCAAAATTGAATTGATCTTATGGATACCCTCTACGTGAGACCATGTCATGAAGATGATGCCCAATGACGCTTCTTTGACGTGCTCCTTAGGATCATGAATGATGCGGTCCAACGTGACACTATTGGGAAAGCGGTTGAGAATAGTCGGATTGACATGTGGGCTTAAGAAAAACTATTTAAAATTACACCATTATTTTGTGGCTTATTACCCAGGTGACTTGTCGTATTTATGTTTCGACATTATCATAAGCACATTGCATGTCTTAAGGTTAGCACTGCTCATCATGAGGGATCGAGAGTGCTAGACTTGGTATAATTGGATTGTTTAGGGTGCCCCAGATTATTTGTGAGTGATGTGTTATGTTGGTTAGATGGAAGCTTGATATAGCACTCCTACATTCGTATTATTACGTTAGGTTGCCCGCTCCATTTCCTGTATGATGAGAAACCTATGATAGAGAGACTTTTAGAATGGACAATTGAGTATGTCCGCCCTACATGGGCCAGTGGGAGATGTTAATTAATATGAGTCAGACTGGGTTCCGACCCGATTCTTTCATGGGTCGCTCATTTGGGGTAATCATAGACCCACTAGGATTGAGAACCTTAGCTTGCCAATTCTCTATAAATAAGAGGGTTTTGGCCACAAAGCGAATTAAGGTTTTGACCTAATATTTAGAGTTCTCTTTCTCCCTATTCTCTTCTGTCTCTCCCAATTGAAAGTGTGTATTCAAGAATCTCCATTGCAATCCTTGGATTTGGAGGGTGGAATATTGCCTAGCGAGATCTCCGTAATTTTTTGTTTGTCGTTGTTCGTGTGGATCGATACGTGGTGCAACTCGATCCATTCCACTACGAGAAAGTTATACTGAGGTAATCCCCGATACCTATTTACCTTTCTATTTTTTAACATGTATAATAACAGGAGAGAACCTGTAAAATTAGGCCATCCCACATAGAGGGGTTTTTTTAACTTCAATGGGTAGGGAATTTCACAAAGCCACGATTTCAATTTTTCATTGTTCAAATTGTACGTGTGCCTTCCCCATGCTTGGAATTGCTCAAACAACAATCTCACTCAAACATCCTGAGTAGAAATATTTCACATGTCCAACAACCTCCCAGAAATATCCCAAACTTTAGAGACAATTCTTTCTTTAACTGAGTGCATGGGTGGTGGTTTCCCTCCATAGCTCCTTGCAACATCATTGAAGCCTAATATCCTTAACCACTGCGGCTATCTCCGGAGGTGGTAACTGATTGTAGTTTTAAAGTAAATCAAGACTAGGAACTTTGGCTAAAAGGTTAACAATTATTTATTTTTTGAAAATGTTTCTTTATCTGTTGGAAACGGTCAAGCCGCCTTAATCGGTTGGGACGATTGAGCACTCACAGCTTTAATTAAAAACAGAGGAAATCACCATTATTCCACCAAAATCGATCAAACAAATCTCAAAATAGAAGAAATTGCCACAAAAGTCTTCATTTTTTATTATGGGTCTTGGTACGAAGAGGCAGATTCCACTCCACCTCGAACTCAGCAAATGAATTTTCCCACCAACTACTGGAGCTCAGAGAGAGAGAGAGAGAGAGAGAGAGAGAGAGAGATGTGTCATTGTTCTCATATTTGAGGCGTTTTATAATCTTGATTGTTTCGTGAGGAGGGCTGTAACTCTCTTACAAAACAGAGCAAAGTAGCAGAACAGAGCTCTTCAACGTTCTCTTTGCAACTGCAACTTCTAATGGCGGCACATGATGTGTTTCTGAATTTTAGAGGTGAAGAAACTCGCAAAAACTTCACTGGTTTCCTTCACAAAGCTCTGAAAAGAGAAGCAATCGATGTGTTTATTGATAGCGAAGACCTATGGGGTGGAGAAGAGATCAAACCGGCGCTCCTCCAAGCAATCCGACGATCCAAAATCTCGATTCTTGTCTTCTCTAAAGGCTATGCGGATAGCAAATGGTGCCTTTTGGAACTGGTTGAGATAATTCGTTGCCATAGATCCAGAGGTCAAAAAGTTCTGCCCATTTTCCTTCAAGATGTTAAGCCAAGAGATGTTCGCCATCAGACCGGAAGTTTTAAAAAATCGTTTCAGAAACACAAGAAAAATTCTAATGCCGACAAAATACAGAGTTGGAAGGATGCATTGACTGAAGTAGGAGGAAAAACGGGATTCGAGCTCCAGCAAGTAAATGGGTAATTCTGAACCCCCACAATCTTCCCCTCTGTTTTTAGCCTTAAAATCCTTAATTTTGAGCTAGTGAATCCCCCAACCAATGAGATTTTTTTTTCCCATGAGCTCAGAAAAATTCATTAACTTAAATAACTTAATACATCCACTAATGTTCTAGTGTCATAAATTTTTGTTTTACCAATCCAATGGTGTCTTCCCTAACCTTAATTTAGATTTTTTTTGGGGGTGGTGAATTCCCTTGGTTTATTTAATGAAAAACTTGTATTCTTCATTCCTTTTATTTCACCTACAATTTTAATCTCAATTATTATTTTATTCCTTCTTGATATGAAATAATTGCAGAGATCAATCAAAGCTAGTGGAGTTAGTTGTTGAATGGGCTTTGAGTGAATTGAATAGCAATCGTTTGGGTGATGTTAAAAACCCTATTGGATTAGATGCTCATGTGGAACATCTATTATCTCTACTGAATGTTGGCTCCAATGGTGTTCGGTTTGTGGGAATATGTGGCATAGGTGGGATTGGCAAGACAACTATTGCGATTGCTATTTATAATAACATTGTTCAAAGATTTAAAATGACTTGCTTCCTTGCAAATGTTAGAGATGAAGCGTCAAGATCAAATGGTTTAGTTTCTCTCCAAGAGAAACTTATTCATAGTGTCTCCAAAAAGAAAGTTGAAATACGTGATGTTCATATGGGACAACGATTGATAAAAGAAAGACTTCAAGGGGAAAAAGTTCTTCTTGTTCTTGATGATGTGAATTCTTATTCCCAACTCAAATTTTTGGCTTTTGAATCCAATTGGTTTGGTTCAGGAAGTAGAATCATTATAACAAGTAGAGATGAACAAATTTTAAAAGTGGCTAAAGTTGAGAAAATATATTGGCCTGAGCAATTGGATTATGAGCAATCTCTTCAACTCTTTAGTTTGCATGCATTTTCAAGGGACCAACCTCCTGAAGATTATAAGAAGCTATCTCAGGAAGTGCTACAGTTGACAGGAGGATTGCCATTAACTCTTGAAGTGTTGGGTTCTTCTTTGTTTGGTACAAGGGATAAAAAAATATGGCAAAGTAAGTTACGAAAACTGAAAAGACATCCTGATGATGAGGTCTTCAAAATATTAAAGATAAGTTATGATGATCTAGAAGCTGAAGAGAAATCTATATTTCTTGATGCTGCATGCTTTTTCATTGGATGGAAAAAAGAAACTGTAATTTCTCTGTGGGAAGGTTGTGGCTTTGACCCGATTTCCGCAATAAACAAACTCACTCAAAGGTCTCTCCTAAAATTTACCAATTGGGGATCCATGAGCGATTCTCACGATGAGCTAATGATGCATGATCAAATTCAAGCTATGGGATGCGGCATTGTTTTTGAAGAGAGCCCTATGGAACCTAGTATGCGCAGTAGGTTATGGTCTTGTGATGAAATCTTGAAAGTATTAAAAGAACACAAGGTAAGATCACCTTTTCTTGGACCCTTTTTCATTTTATTTAAGCTTGTAATCTTAGGTTACTGAGAATCATTTATATGAAGTACATGAAAAACGAATAATATAAAGTGCATTCAATGGGTTAGTCCCTATATCTTCTTTTTTTTTTTCTCTGGGTTTGTGCGCATCAACTTCCAATTTGTCACACTGCAGAGAACTCAAATGCTTGAAGGCATCCTCCCAATCTCACATTCAGCAGTTTCACATCCCTTCTTTTTTTCAAGTTTATGCCTACTTAAGGAAGACTTTGCAATGATGTCCAAGCTAAGATTCCTCAACATTGATGGAGCTACCTCAGGAGTCTTTCCGCATCTTCCCTCTAGTTTAACATTGTTTAGTTGGAGGAGATGCCCTCTAGAAGTTCTACCAGACAATTTTTATCACAATAAGCTAGTTCAGATGGACTTGTCAGGTAGCCAGATTAGAAAAGCTTGGACAACCAAGCCTCAGAATGAAAGTCAGGTATATTGTTTGACCTTTTATTTTGTCTCATCTTGTTATCACAGATTATGGGTAGCAATATCTTATATGTATTCACATTTTTGTTTGACAGCGGTTCCAAAAGTTAAAAGTTCTCCATCTCGAGTATTGTTATCATCTGTCCGAAGCTCCTGATTTTTCATGGTTTCCATACTTAGAGACCCTGAAACTTAGATGCTGCAAAAACATAGTTAGGTTACATGAATCCATTGGTGATCTAAAATATTTGGTTGAGCTTTCATTGGATGGGACAAAAATTGAAGAACTCCCAAACAGTATTTGCAGGCTGAGTTCTCTCGAAAGGCTTAGCCTCTATTGGTGTAAGTCACTAAACAGGTTGCCTGAGTCATTTGGTGATCTAAATTCTTTGGTTGAGCTGTCATTGGATGGGACAAAAATTGAAGAACTCCCCGACAGTATTTGTAGGTTGAGTTTTCTCGAAAGGCTTAGTCTCGGGGGGTGTGAGTCACTGAAGAGGTTGCCTGAGTCCATTGGTGATCTAAAGTCTCTCATTGAAATTACGTTGTATGGGACAAAAATTGAAGAACTCCCAAACAGTATTTGTAGGTTGAGTTCTCTCAAAAGGCTTAGTCTCGGGGGGTGTGAGTCACTAAAGAGGCTGCCTGGGTCCATTGGTGATCTGAAGTCTCTTGTTGAGATTTCGTTGTATGGGACACAAATATTTGAACTCCCAAGACTTACTTGGCACTCGTGGTTTGGGACACCAATTAAAGTAATCCTAAACCTTATTTGGAGGAGTGAGTCAAACAAGTTGCTTAAGCCCCTTGAGCCCCTTGAGCCCCTTGAGCCCCTTGAGCCCCTTGAGCCCAAATGTTTAGCTCTCCAATCCAGCATTAGTGGTCTTCCACAGCTTCAAACACTAGTATTGCAAGGATGCACGGGGCTTCAGTCACTCCCAGAGCTTCCCTCGACCTTAACTTCCTTGGATGTTGAGGATTGTATTTCATTATTGAAACTTCCACATTTGTCCAGCCTAAAGAATTTGAGGATGTTAAAACTTAGTAATTGCAATAAGTTGAAGGATATTCAAGGCCTTGAGGGAGCAGAATCCTTGGAAGAGTTCTCCATATCTAGCTGCAACACCATTACAGATACTCCAAGGAAAATACATGGCCAGGTCATTTCTCTGTCTTCTTGTCCCCAACTCTCACTGGAACTTTAGAAATTAACTTCCATTTAGTTTCTTAAATTGGTAATTGATGGCTTATGTCCTTTCCTTTCCTCTAATTTACAGGGAAAACTTACAGTTGATAGGTCATGGAGAAGTGTTTCCTTGAAAGTTAATGATGGGATTAAGGAGTTAATTTTGTGCCTTGTTTTTGCATTTGAAAAAAAGGTTGAAGAAGTGAATGTGCAAGAGGGTGAGCTAGTTAACCTTCAGCTACATCTTGAAGCTAAAATCCATCGAAAACATGGATGGACTACTTGTGATATTGATCTGGAAATTAAGGGCATTGAATATACTACTGAGCGAGATATAATCTACGTTCACCATTTCAAACAGTTAGACTGGTTTGGGCTTCCACTGGAAACAGAAGGTGCTATTGAGATAACGCATGCAATGACACTCTGGATAAGAGAGCCCTACGGACATAGGGATTGGATCAATTGTGAAGTGAAATTCTGGAAGCTTTTATTGTTGGAAAGCAAGGAATCTGAGCAGCAAATGCCTAACCAAGAATCTAGTGCCAAGATGGTATCAGATTTCTTCAGTTGGTCTTGTGAAGATGCTGGAAGACGCCCTTGGCCTTTTAAACATGAATTACTCAAGTGGGCATTCAACTTCTTCAATCCTCTGTTCTCTTATTTCTACTTTCCAAGGATCATCTACCCTCCCTCTGATGCCGAAGAGGTGTGGATGATTTCATCCCTCTCTTCATCTGAGGATGATGAATCTTCATATCATGATTGTGAATCTTCATATGATGACGGTGAAGGATCTCGGTTTGCCTGTAAAGAAGTGGAGATAAGTAATAAAATAACAGATCAGTTCAGCTATTCAAACATTGGGGCTGAAGAATCTGGCCCAGTCTCTGAACAAGAGGAGAGGATGAGTAATGAAATGATAGATTTCCACTATGTTCCTGAATTGAGATATTCCCATTCTTCAACAGATGAGGGATGTTGAGGGCTAGTAAGAGAACACATTATGGTGACATGGATGAGGCAGACCCATCTGGAGCTTAGGCTTGTTAGAAATGCAAATACCAATCAGGTTTGTAGACCGATCCCATAACTGATTTTAAGATTTTAAACTTTGCTATAACTACACCTTAATAGGAAAATTGCCAATTTCACAACAGGGTCTCAATAACTCCTTGATATTTTGATGGTCTGCCCCCACCCCACCCCTCCCTTCCTTTTTTTCCTTCTTTTAATGAAAATAGTCTGCCTTTTTTCTGAATAACTTATACTGCTCCATGGTCAGACCATTGAAGCCCTCTTCAAAATATAGTAAATTGAACTTATTTTGACGTTTGATTTCCTTAGAAGGTCATGCTCTTCTTGTCAACTTAAAATTGAATCAATGCAGAAGATGATACAGTCAAGACTCAACAATCCATGCTGTGTCTCGACCAATGACTCAGTTGACTGCATTTTAAAGACGAAGATGTGCTTCCTGAGAGATACCTTTTTTATGTCTTACACCACACAATATATGACGAGGCCTGGTATTAGCAGTGATAGTTGTTGATGGTTCTCTTAATCATGTTAATGTCACTGGGAAGGAAGTACCATGCCACTTGTTGTCAGACTTTTAAAAGTTTTGGAAAGAACAGACTTCCCATCTCATTCCTTCTCATTTCCTACTCGGGTTTTTTAATTCATTTATTTTTTCACTTTGTTTCTTTGGGGTGGGTGGGTTAGCTATTTAGTTTTCCTTGTTGCAGAACAGAGTATACAAAGTGTCAATATTTCATTGGAAATTGATGTAGAGAAGATTTCTAAAGAGTTTCTGGATCAGTTGGGCTGACAGAAGTCCACCCTTTCCGAATAGTCTTAAAATTTTTCATTTTCCCTTTCATTGGTAGTTGCTGAGGCCTTGCATAGAGTTGCTCTGGCAGCTGGACCAATGTCCCGCCACACTCTTAGAAAAAAAAGAGTTGACTTCCATGAGTTTCAAAGGTTCATTGAATTCCACCAGTTTCCCTACAACATCAAGATCCGGACCCAAATGACATTTGGTGGGGATAAACAACACTTTTTGGTGGGAGGACAGAAGTACAGGTCAGGTTTATCAAAACCCCTTATGTTTATAAGTTCTATAATAGTAGATAATCTATTTCTATGAATTTTCCACAGTTTGAACAAAATCTTTTTACTTATATGACTTGTAAATTAAAATTTATTTTGTTATATTGAATATCTATATTTCTAACCTAACCTTAATCTATGTTACTTGGGTTTTTCGTTTGTAACTGTGTTATGAAAATGCTGAAGCATGGCTATGGATTTCTATAGGTCTATAGTGACTACATGAATAGCTTTAGAGAGAACATGTCTGATTACTTAGAGACATGACTGATTACAGGCATTGAAGTGGGGCTTGGTCCAGCAGGAGAACACAGATATCCCTCTTATGCACAAAACCAAGGATAGGTCTTTCCTGGCATTGGAGAATTTCAGGTGAGATTAATTGATCATGTCTTTTCACTCCAAAGACTAGGAACTGGAGGTTGTTGCTTAAAATTTTGAAATATTCACTGTCTCAGTCCCATTAGTGTTTGTTTATGGTATCCGGGCTGCTTTCTTCACTGATAGCCCTGCAATTAAAAAACCATTTGCTTCTATGATCCCTCTACTCGTTAGTTCTGTAACACTTTGATACAGCACAAGGAGTTTTGTCACGTAATCAATCCCACATACTTTATCACAGTGATGAGGGCCTCAAATTCACTAATCTTGGTGCATCTGGTGCTACATAATTGATTTTGTAGGGGTGACCATAGGTTGTGGTTGGAGCACTTGGTCCATCCTTGGGTTTAAGAGTGATCTCCATGCAAAGGTGAGTTGATCATTCTCTTGAATTATATTTTCTTGTTGGCTGCATTACATTGCACTAGATTGTTATAAAATGGTTAACCAGATGTGATTCCTATAAATGATTATATCAACAAGTGGGTGCAGCTTTAACGATGAATTCTAAAGTGAGATGGTATTGAAAAGAGTGGGTAGACCATGATTAATATTTAATAGTTAAGGTGATTTTCAGTTCAAGAGTCTTAGATGAAACTATGAGATGAGAAAACAATTTAACAAAAATCTTAGTTCTGTGGCAGCAATTATGGACTGGTTTGATATGCGGCCTCCCCCATATTCCTCTTCTTCAATGTACTTGCCATCTTCACTGACCTCTTCTACAAGGATACCATTCAAAGAAGGAGCTGGTTCAAGTTAATTTGTCCAGGAACTGTCATCAATACTATAGCACAACAACAAATAACTTCAGTGTTTTAACTTTTTGCCACATTGATGTTATAGGTAGCTGCAATTGCTGATGTGTCTGTGTACAACCAGAAGCTGATTACCAACCTCTAATTACTGTGTATTTTTTTGGTTAATTCAGATTGGATTTGCAATCTGAATAAGTGGTTTATAAGTTTTATTTATTGAAACATTATTCTCTAACATGATCCCCCCCCCCCTCCCCAACCCCATGTTTTAAATTAAGATCATAGTTCATGAAAGCGACTATACATGGCTCTGAATCACTCATTTGAGAAGTTGCTTCTGCAATCACTCTCTATGGGATACACAAGTTGTGATGACCGCATTGAGAAGAAAGCCGGAGGTTTGGAATTGAAGAGGAGAGGAGAGAACCCTCGAGAGTCATAACTCATATGAGCACAGACCACTACAAAACCACTGACCATAAGATTATTTTTTTTCTTTACACCAAACTAGCCTTACTTCTCATAGGATTCTTTCCCCCCAACCGACTTCTTTTTCTCTGCCTTTTTCTTGTTGCTTTCAATAAGAACGGAAGAGTAGAACTTAATTAGAGCACTTTGATTGGGGTCTTTTTACATTTGTTTTTGTCTAATCTTCTTCCTTTCCTTTGAAGACATGAGAATCACACGATTTGTCGCATGCTAAACACATTGGTAGGATCCACCTTTTCATAAAGAGAGAGAGAGATGATAGGACCCTGAAATTTGCCCATCTCTCTATCAAGTCCTTGCGGTAGTTAAAATAAAGGGCATCTTATCAAAATAAAAAAGGGCAAGAGAACCTTACCGCTTGAGGTGGGACAATGACAGTCTTTTCATTTCTGCCTATGCCTATACCTAGATGTAGACGCATGCAAAGTGATAACTTTCTTTTTCCCTAAAATAAAATACTAGACATAAGCTTAAAATTGTGGATTCGGCATATTTCCAAATTTGGCTGATCCTTTGAGGCTTTAGGGCTGTAGATCCCCTGGGCTAGTGCAGCCACCTTTATTCCTAGTTTAAAGTTTGAACAAACACGTAGTTACTAATTTTTTTTTTTTTAGTAAAAATGTAGTTGCTATTTTGAATATTAGAGATTATCGTCTTTTCTTTAGCCAATACTATGAGTATGAGGTCTCTAAGTACTAGTTGATTAGCTTGGTCTTTCTTTTTTGGGAGAGGGATCGTTTTTCGTTAGCGTGGCTATTGCACCTGGACCAATGAGAGAGTGTGCGAAAGCCCTGATCATGGAAGCGGAATGATCTTTTCACATAGCCTTGTGTCTAACGTAGAGGCACGCAATTAGGTGGCCTTCTTCCCTACCCCCTACCCCCTACCCCCTACCCCCTTTTTTTGTAGGGAGAGAATTAAGTAGGCAAAACTGCACCGAGGCAGTGAGCGGCAATGAGGATCCAATGGTTGGGGTGCATGTCGAGGCCCTCCCAGTCATTGGATCTTCCTTGCTATTCTCCACTCACCACAGAGGATTTGAACCCATAAAGTAGTACCCACTATTGAGGCAAGGTTTAAAGAACTGAATTCGGGGATCATAAGTGTTGATTCCTCAATCAGATTGGAACGGGGTTGATCAGAATTAGCATATACCCAATCAATCAGATTGAAATCGACATATAAAATTACCCCAAATTTTAATTTAAAAAAAAAAATCTGAAAAAGCTCAGAAAAAGTTCGACTAAAATTTAATATGAAAAGAATAAAACCTCAAAATAAGATTTATTCCAGTAAAAAGAGGCATTTTAGACCAAAGGTACTATTAATATATATACAAAAATTGTAAAAATTAGAATTAAATCCAGAACTATATATATATATATATATATATTGTAAGTTAAGGTTATCATTTTTAATATAGTAAAATAACAAAACATGGTAGCAAGAAAAAAAAAAAAAAAACTGAAAATAAATATTTGTAGAGAAAGGGTTCTTTGAACCTACTTCATTTTCTGTGCCATTTAAAAAAAAATATTCATTTTTTCATAAAATAAAATAATAAAAAATCTAGTGTGAGAGGGTATAAAGAATAGTTTAGGCTCAGAGAAACTTTCCCCGTATTTGAAATAAACACGTAATCACAGTTTTAGTGTAAATTAAAAATATACATATGAATTTTCTATATTTATTTATTTATTTTTAAGATGAATTTTCATAATTTTCACCCAGACCCTGCCAGGCTTAAGGGCAGCAGACTCAGAAGTACAACTGGGCATAGATCGGGCTCGGGCTTGGGCTTGGGCTTTCTGGGCCGAACTTAAACCCCTAATTGGGGTCTTGATTTTCAAAACATGGGGCACACTTTTATTTATCATGAAGACACATATGTACTTAATGTAGCGTCCCGTACAACTGAGACGTTATACACATAATTAGCACTAGACAATTCCTGGCAGGTAAAACTACACACTGAAGAGGATCCAGGTCCCCACTCCCTCAGTCCCTCCTAAAAGGAAAATAACTCCAAGTAGGAATAATCAGAGTCCCACATCATGGCTCATGAGTGGGACCCCCCCCAATAATTATGATCAGACATATAGACCACCAAAATGATATCGAAGAGTTGGCCAATCCGAACACCAACACCATCGGATTGTAATAAATAATAGGACGCAAAGGCAGCTTTGCATCTTGATGGTACAAATCAAGGTGATGTATGAAACCTTTTCCTCCAATTGATTCGCATTGTATCATCACTCAACATGTGCATTAATCAAATGGTTGTGATCATTCCAAGATGCAGATTTTCACACTCCCAAAATTACTTCTTAATCCAATTGTGCACGTGTGAGGGAGAGAGAACTTTTCCTAGAGAGAGAGAGAGAAACAATTCAGGAACTAACATGAGCACTGACCATAGGATTATTTTCCACTCTCACATCGCCGATTATTTAGACTAAACTCGCATCAATTCAAAATTTCACATAGGATTCTTTCCTCCACCGACTTCTATTCTCTTTCTTTTTCTTGTTGTTTTCAACAAGAATGGAAGACTACTAAACTTAATTAGAGCACTTAGATTATTGGGGTCTTTTTACTTTTCTTTTTCTCTAATCTTCTTCCTTTTCTACTCTATCGTTTTTTTTTTTTCTTCCTTTCAAGACGTGAGAATCACACATTTTGCCGCATACTAAACACATTGGTAGGATCCACCTTTCCATAAAGAGAGAGATATGATAGGACCTGAACTTTGCCTATTTCTCTATCAAGTCCTTGCAGTAGGTAAAATGAAGGACAAGAGCGTTGGTGATGTGGCCACGTTGGCCTAATCTACTCTCGACTTTATCATGTATAAGAAGGGATGTGGAGAGAAAATTTGGGAGGGCGATTCGTGATTGACTGGATTACTATTACTCCCCAACGGCAACATTAGAAGTGGTAGACTTTGGAATGAACAAGGACTCAATCACAGTGGAGCCCTAAAAAAGAGAAACGCCCAATTAGATTTTATTGTTCATCACTTTGTTGTTCTCTCTCCTTTTCTTTTGTGTTCTAGTTTTGCAGGTACATTCAATCAAGATCACTCGCAGTTGGCTAAGTACATCAATGGTACAAAAGAACTCTATCAGCTTGTGCAACTACTGTGTTAGTGCGTAGATTAGTGGGAGATTGCATAGAGACATTTTCAATGTAGGGGTTGGGGTAGTATAGTATTTTCTTGTCTAGTTATGTTTGAACGTAGACACACGCAAATAAATAGATAGTTTTCTTTTTCTCTAAAATAAAATACTTCCAATAGACCTAGTAATGGGCCTAGAAATGTGGATTTGCACATATTTGGCAAGACCTTTAAGGCTTTAGGGCAAACCATAGTCTATGTATCCCATGGGCTAGTGAAGCACCTTTAATCCTAGTCTTTGCAAATACGTAGTTGATAATTTGATCTTTCCTTTTCAAAAGAGGGATGGTTACGGGATCGTATGATTACTGCATTAGCATGTGGAATAATGAGATGTGTACGAAGGCATCACCACAGGAGTAGAACGGTCTTTGCACGTAGCCTTTTATCTGGCATAGTGGTGCACAACTAGGTATCCTTTCTTTCTCCCTTTTTTTTTTTTTGGTGGGGGAAAGAATTAAGTGGTGCCACTCCTCTAGACAAGGATTAAAAAACCAAATTCGTGGATCAAATCGATAAGCGTTATTTCTTGAATCAGTTTGGAATTGGGTTAAATCGGAATCAATAAGTATTAGAATAATCAAATTAGAATCGGCACAAATCAACCAAAATTTCATAAAAATATGAAGAAAAAATAAGTAATATGAAAATAATAAAAACTTCAAAATAAGATTTATTCCATTAAAATTAGCCATTTTGGACCAAAAGTTTAATTAATATGTAAAAATTTGTAAAAATTAAATAAACCCAGAACTATATAAATTCAAATATTAAAACAATAAAATTTTATTTATTTATTTATTTATTTATTTATTATTATTAATAATAATATTATTATTATTATTATTATTATTTGTGATTTAGGGTTTACCGTTTTATAGTAGAATAATAACAAACATAATACAAATACAAATACAAATTTGATAACAAAAAGAAAAAAAAAGACCCTGGATAATATATATTTGTTGAGAAAAGGTTCTTTGAACCTACTCCATTTCCTATGCCATCTTAGAGAAAAA
>NC_056570.1:12080881-12108603 GCF_013358625.1 Macadamia integrifolia
AAAAAAAAAAAAAAGTCTATTTAGAACAATAAAAAAATCAAATATGAGAGGGTATAGAGACATTTTAGGCTCAGAGAATCTTTCAATCAAATGTGAGAGGGTATAGAGACATTTCACTGGTTTGGGCCCGTGAAAGCCCTAAACATCCTGGGCCAACCTGCTTGATCATGCCCTGTTGCCACCTCCACTTGGTTTATTTGAAAGCCTTTATCCTATTAAAAGACACTACAGCATGCATGCCTTCTCTATTGTTGTAGGCAATTTTTACACTTTCTTAAAGCAATCAAACAATACCTGGAAAGTGAACTTTATTTTCTTTCACCTCAATTCCCCACACCCCACACTCTTGCTACATTCAAATTTTATGCACTAGTTTCTCAACAATCAAACGTGTTAACAACGTCGATCCAGGGCTTGTCCTGATGGTTGGCACTTCTCCCTTAAGAGGGTGCTTCAGAGATTAGGTTAAGTTCTAGCTCCTTGATGGCATCCAAGTCAGAGGATTATTAGTATATTTCTTGCTTTCCAAGATGGTTGTGGCCTTCTTGGGCGCCCATTCTAGACCCTTTGTGGGTCCTTTCCTTGACTCCTATATGATCTCTTGTATGCTTTCTCGCAGACCCTTTACACATCATAAAAATAATAATAAATAAATAAATAAATAAATAAAATGATTAAAAGAAAGAAAGAAAGAAAAGAAAAGAAAAGAAAAGAAAAGAAAAGAAAGAAGAGAAAAAAACACATGAACAACCAAACTGGAGAGGTTTCTCCAATGGTGGTGAAAGAAACATTTGGCACAATAGTCTTAGTAAGTATTAATAATTTGAAATGACATCATTATGTCATAATTAGTCATATTTTGAGTATAAATGTGAAATGATAATATATACCCTCATTGAAATAATTACCTTGGAATCCTAAAGTGGATATGATTGGTGAAAAATCAGTCAGTAGAAGTATATTACATGAACTAGTGTATTCATGTGTCTCATGTCAAACCTAAATGGTTTCAAAATATCAGATCAAAATAAATGGAATTGGCCAACACGATTATAACTAATGTTGATTCATTCAAAATATTTCTTGAACTGGTCTAAAATGTTTTTTTATCTTCATTTTTTCTAAGAAAAATTACAAGATTACACAATATTGGGTTTGGGTTTATGAAATTACCCAATATAGTGTTCCTCCCTCAACCAAGTACATTTTGGGACAGTTCGACCCTTAAATTTCCTCCGCCTCCCATTCTCCGATCACCATGTCCTTCCGTCGCAACCCTTCCTACCACTACAATCCTTCTACCCATCCAATGCAATCCTTCCACCCCCATCCCCTGCAACCTACTCCTGCCCCACATCCCACCCTTGCAATCCTCTCATTCTCCGATGATCACCATGTCCCTCCACTGATCCGATACTTAGAACTCTGGTTTGAACTCAAATTTGTAATAGTATAAACTCAATTGGAATTACTTGTTTCCTACAGCCGTATTTTGTAATTTTTCTATTAAACACCATGGAAACGTAATATGTGAATATGTTAAGCTCAGAATCATGCCTCCCTTTTAGCAATCCTTTTGCTCCATTCCTTACAATCCTCGGCATCTGGGTGTTGGATCATGGTGTTTGAAGAAGAATAGAGTATGGGATAGGAGGATTGCAGGACGGGAGGGGTTGCAGCAAAGAGGCATAGTGATCGGAGGAACACTACATTTGGTAGTTTTGTAAATCTAAACTCAATATAATTAATGTATAATTTGATAAACTCAAATCCAATATTGTATAATCTTATAATTTTTCCTATTTTTTACACTATCATTGTGATAAAATGATTAAGAAAAAAAAAATGATGAGATATCTCATACCTTTAATTGGGGGGAGAAATATGATGACCCTAGAATTCTGAGCGTTAGGCATACGATAGTTGGAAAAACTTTCTTCTTGTCAATGTATGGTCGTCAAGTTACCTAGAGAAAAAGACTTCGTTGATGTAAGATTTATTAAAGATGAACACCCAAACAAGACCTTTACCAATCATCCATAATACATTTTTATTACAAAAAAAAAAAACATTTCCTTTGCATGTCCACTCACAATAAGGTTGCGTTTGGTAGTCATTTTGTTTCAGAAATGACATTTCATGTTAAAATCAGAATTTTTCATTTCTGTGCCAAAATTACGTTTGGAACAAAACTCAAATGTTGGAAGATGCTTATCATGTTCCAACATTTCTTGTTTCTGGATTTTTTTTTTCCCCCCTAGTTCATTTAGATTAAGAGAGAGAGAGAGAAAAAAGTGTGGACATCCATCCAACAGAAGAATTTGTTTTCTTGTTCATGTAAAAAGAAAAATCGGATGGCTACCAAAAGCAGCCTAAGTGCAACTGAACAAAGTGCGTGCAATTTCCAATCAGCTGGAGATGGTGCCATGGTAACCAATCACTCCTCCATGGCCAATAGAAGAATCTCAGAATGGGGAAAGGGTGAACTCGTGGGTCCCATTAGTTGCCATATTCTGATCCTATGGATGAAAAAGGAAAGGAGATCCATGTGTCCTCACAAGGATACTACCTTATTATTAATATTGTTAATTTTTCACAGGAAAACAAAAAGACTTTGTCTAAGAGTGTGGCACCTACACCTAGACACAAGATGGAGCAAATTGATTACACCCTCACCCTTGTTGATGCATCTATATTTGCTTCCATAGTCTTTGCACCATTGCATGGCATTATCCTGATAGAAAAATTTTCCCCAAAAATAGGTGAAGTGTTTTCAGTTGGGGAACTTGGCCCTTTACGCATGCACATGAGCCAATAGAAATGTGTGATGAAGCATCAATATGGGTGTAATTTTATATTTTATGGGGTAAAGTGGTCATTTTGCCTTGTCCCATGTGTTCGAGAGCGCAGATGTGTCGTATTCCATCTCCTAAAAATAGAAGAAAGAAAGCTGACATATGTATCTACGCCTAAATACAACTGGATTTAAAAAGACCATACTACCCCTTTCTGCTGAAATTGCTTGTTTGCCCTCGTATTAACCAGGCCCCTTGACTTGCACCTACCTCAGGAGATAGCGATCCATTATCTAGAAGAAAAAAATAAAACTCTTGATTGAATCGCCGATTATTTGGTGGGACGATGAATTGGATGGACCACCTTGACTTGAGCAAAGAATCTGAAAAGAGGGAAAGAGATAGAGAAACACGTGACTGGTTGATATTTTTGGAGGGAATCGTTGGGGGCTGGTTTGGGGCAGCGTGATGATTAACGTAGTCAGCAATCATCACACGTTGGCCATGTACGGCGGCTTAACAGCGACGAAATCGAGGTGAAAGGTTCAATGAAATCCGTGCCAACGCGTCACTACCATGAAAACCTCTCTTATTAGGGTTTTAGGGGTTCCTTTTTTCTTCTCCTTTTCTTTCCTCTTCTGTGTTAAATTGTTAACGGAGTAGGGTATCCAGTAGATTCTCTCTCTCTCTCTCTCTCTCTAAAAGCTGACGTTTTTTCTAGGGTTTATATTACATTGCACATACAGGTGGTGGGGTCGTTCATTCATTTTCCCACTCAATCACACTCATGAATGTTCCCATTGCACACTCACTTCCATTTTTCCGTGCTATAACCCTTAAAACACGGTTGATGACGTGGCATGATCTTTGTCTTGAATGGACCAATGAGGATCCTAAGGTTTTTTTAATTTTTGGCGGGAAAACTTTTTGAGAGATTGATTCCATTTACCTTACATTGGAAGAAGAGGCAGTGTAGTACGCATAATAAGATAAGCTTCCTTTTTGTGAAGTAATTGAGGATTTTGAAACAATTAACTTGGTTGTTGTGCTCTCCCTCATAAGAAAAAGCCCTAAATTTGGGGCAAAGATAGGGATGGGCGTCTTACTTGGTAACCCTATGTTTAGAGAGAGAGAGAGTTAAATAAGTATATGGTATGAGAGAAAGAGAGATTGATTTAAATAAATATATGGTATTTAATGAGTTAGGTATTCAAGAATTCAAGGAAATTTTGTACAATTCAATACTTTTTAGCAAAAAATAAAAGATTCTAATCTAGGAGACTAAGATGGCCAAAACCGATGCATTTTGGTGTTTTTCTTTCTTAATTTGGATACACAAAGTGGTATTAGTATGAACATAATAAATAGTATGACCTCAAAAAAGTCAGTAACCAATCAGTTATTTGTAGACCCATGTAGAAGATTTTGTTAGAGAAAAATTCAATGCAATAGTCAAGAACATAAATATAGAAGTCAACTAGATCATGAAATGGTTAAAAGTTCAAACTTCAAACTAGAAATTCTTCAGAGCCCATCAAGTTTCCCATCCTTGGATATTGAATTCACAGCTCTCATCGTTTCATTGTAACTTTTTTTTCCCTTCTCAAATAATATTTTACTTGAAAATTTTACTCCATGTAATATTATTTTTTAGTGTAATTTGTATTTTATCGTAGTTGGAGAATTAAGTTTTGATTTACCTGAGTTGAGTTAAAATTTAGTAAAATTAACCTGGTCAAAAATCATGTACCCATTCTATATAAAATATGATCAAATGGAATTTAACCCATGGGTACTTTATCATAAGATGTTTCAAATAGCAACGATCAGCAAGGCTTTATTGTCGGTATATATATATATATATATATATAGATATATATATATATATATATATAGAGAGAGAGAGAGAGAGAGAGAGAGGTATTTATGAAATAGAAATTCAAGTAGCAGACCATAAACAAGGGCTACCTATTGGAAAAAAAATTCAAGATAACAAATGATGATATTTTTTAAATTGAGAGAGAAGCTACTTCAATGGGAAATCAGGTGTGACACTTTGTCAAAGGGATGTCACACGGTGTGGTTTTGGTTATTCAATTCGGTTTTGATTCGGTTTACATTTTGATAAAGTGAAACCAAAATCGTACTAGATAAGAATAAGGTGACATTAAAATCGTTTTCATCCGGTTTTGATTTTAACGATTTTTAATCGATTTTTATTATTTGGTTCACAATCGGTTTACATGGGGTTAATAGTGTCGTTTTAGAAAATGTTTACATCCTAATTAGTGTGAATCCTACATATATTAAATTTTCTAAAAAGTTAATACAATTCACATATATTTTGCCAAGGACAATATACTTTCTATGTAAAAGACTACACATATTATAACTAATTAACTATGATCCTAAAAATTAGAAAATCAAGAAGTGTGATTGTGTGAAAGTGAAGCTCCCTTCTCGGTTAGTACTTTGCTTTTTTTTTCTTCTCTCATTTTTTCATAGAGATCCGTCGAAATTCAAAATACTTTAAGTCTTTAATACTAGATGCCGATTAACCATCAGTTTTCTAGTTCGGTTCGATTTCGAACCAGAATTATGGCCTATAAAACTAAAACCAAATCAATTTACTATGGTGCGGTTCAATTGGATTATAACCGATCGGTTTCGATTCCAGTAAATGGTTTTGGTTATATATTGACACCCTTAACTTTGGGCAAGTGTGTCTTCAATTCTTAGGTCACAAGTGGAGAGAATGTAACTTGAGAAGATAGATTTCCAACTCCAAGATGTATATTCGGATTAATTTGGGAAGTCATCTCCTTTGAGATTACAGCTAAGATGGGGTTCCTCCTTTGGCCCTTTGGTGGAGTCCTGTAAGAATCATCGCATTACTACATCTTGGAACATCCCTCTCTTCATTTCTAAGGGGGTGGCTCAACTATGTATATTTTACGGGGAAAAGAATGTACCTAGTCACATGGCCCCATGCTTAGTCACAGAGAAGGCTAAAATGATAGCCCTAACCTTGTGAAAAAAAAAAAAAAAACCACCTCTTATGGATGCCCCTATGTGCCACCTCATTAGCCCACACGTTTGTGCAAAGGCCACATGACCAAATAGCATTCTTCCTATTTTATATTTATTTCTTTATCTTTTTCCCTATTTGGAGCTTTCCTCTTGTACATTCTGAACTTGTTGTATATGAGTTTATTCACCAAAAAGGAAAAAAATACAAAAAGAGAGGGAGAAGGAGAAGAGAGATGAAAAAGGTATCATTATTACTAGCTCAGAAGAAGATATCATTATTTTCTCAGATTATGAAAAATTCTATAGCATATCCTTTTTAAATGGATTATTCATATTGATATTGATGATCTTATTCATCCGTTCTAGATTTTCCTCATTTGGCGTACATATGAAAGTTATGCAATAAGAAAATATGAATGCAGATAGTGATGATACTTATGATTCTAATACAATTGGTATAAGTGATGTAAACAAGGAGAACATTCCCCATTTCCCCTTAAGAGCCATTGCTTGAATCTCAATTGATGAAATGATATACCAAGGAGCAATAACAATCTACCAAATTTCCAACAAATAAATATTTGTAGGTGAACTAGAATGCTTTGAAGAAACAAAGGTGATGTGTGAGAAAGTCATACAAGTGAAGTAATTGCATGATAGAAGTACAAGTTTTGCCTGGTGAAAAGTTGGATATATGCCATGATCAAGAGTCGTTCATTTGAGGTATATTGTAGTTGCAAAGGAACCATTTTGGGAAGCTGCGATAGTTACTCCTAAAGCGTGAGAAGTTTGATGTACGACATGGTGGAAAACTTGTGTTATAGGAACGCATAGATTTTGACATGGTAAGTTTGGCAGATCCCTCTTCTTGAGATAGAGGGAGAGTTTGTTGGGTCCTTCTCCCAAGGAACATGTATTCCATTAGGAGACCTTGTGTGAGGAAACAATGATGGGGTTTCGTGGACCTCTCCTTAAAAAAACGAGTGATATGAGTTCGATGGTCTTTATTGATTGAGAATCTCCACCTAGATTAAGGTCTAGGACCCGTTGCCAATTGAAAAATAAATGAATCCACCTGAAATGTTTAACCATGGATTAGGGTTTGTGTCAGGTTACAGTCTAAGGAAAGGGTTAGGCACCTCAGTCCACGTGGTAAAATTGGACTTCAACCCTAGATAGCACACATTATATATGAATAGGATGATTAGGAAAACATGGCCGATATATAAAAGAAAGTGGAGGGGGAGGAGGGGTTAAATCCACATTCTTGCTACTCTGCACAGTTAGTATATTATATGTAAAACAATTATGCCAAAGGGGAAAGATACATACGAAGTTAATCCTAACATGGCATTGTGGACCATAGTTAGCAAATTCGGATTCGGGAATTATTCGGGCGGAGAATTATTTGGAATAATTCGGTTGATTAATTTAAGGATTCGGTCAAAAAAGCGGTCAAAAAAACTTATTGGGTTTTTTTTTTTTAAATACTGTTTAAGTTGACCGAATAATTCGGTTTAATTCGGATTCGGTCCGAATTATTTGCGTTTTATATTCACTTTTGAAAAAATCGCGAATTTTACCGAATTTTATTTTTAATTCGGATTCGGTCAGAATTTTTGATAAAATTCAAAAAAATTCGGTTCGACCCAATAATTCGCGAATTATTCGGCCGAATTGATAACACTGATTAAGCCCGAGTAGTGAAAATTGAGACCGACCTAACTCGTCAGGAGTTAAAGGACCAATTGATTGATATTTGGCCGTTCCCGGTGCAAGGAAATAGAATGACAGGCATCCAATCGATAACGACAGACTCACCGTTTAGAGCCCATTTGGAGCCTGATTACAGGCATATGGTGTGAAAGCCTGTTTAGAAAGCGTTTAACCCGTATAACGATATCCTGATTATGACCCGATAATTGATCAATCAAATGTTGACACGTTCATAATTAGTCTCTGCAGGCCTGATTATATAATAGAATGTTCACGGTACAAGGACTTAAATAAAGGTGTTTGATTTGGCCCGAACAAAACCGACTAATTGACATCCTTAATTTCTATGATAATGATTGCTAATCGGTTCTACCAAATAAAAAATTGCTAATCGGTTAAACATGGTTTCAAAATACAAATATTGTTATTGTAGTAGAATTTATGGGATAAAGAAAACTGCCCTGATCGCATAGCCCTTGTGCCTAGACACAGGACACAAGAAATTACCACCCCACCCCCTGTGAAATCAAAGGCCCCATTCATATGATGCTCCAATATGTATACACGACCATATAGCGATCTCTTGCCCTTTATTTATTTATAGGGAAAAAGATTGTTGTGCTGCCTTTGTAGAGATTCCTTTATACTATACCTTTCTTACATAATAATTAGCGAGATCCACGCTTACATTCTATCTTTTGTTCTAACCATGTGAGCCCCACATAGATTGTTAGTGTATGGTGTCTCTTATTCCATTGTAGTTTAATCTAGGGAATACTACTGGTCAGGATCCTCTGATCGAACAACGGTCCCGCTTCTGAGAGGTGTGAGAACGAGCATTATAACCCTATTCTCCATTGATAAGGAAGTAGAATCTCATTTCACCAAGGACATAGATAATCTTGCCGAACCTTGTAAACCTTTGTGCATGGTTGTTATTGTTTTTCCATTACCTTTTGCATCGTTTTCTATGGTTGGACTTCTACATGAATGTACTACTTTTTAACCTCTCATTGAGGTAGTGTTCAGATTCCTTCTTACACTGCCCTTTAGGAACCTCCCTTTTATTTACATTACGCAAAAGCTTTATAACAATACTTGCTATAATTGTTCAGAAGAAAAAAACAATGATTGTGAGAGTTATATTACTTACAGAAAATCATCATTGCATCCGTTAGAATTGTTACCTTGAAGTCTAAGATAACATGAATCAGACACATATAATGATATCGAGTTAGTGAAGGAAATTATGTTTAAATGCTTGTATGCTCTTTTGGTAAGGATTGTTTGAATTGTATCTTAGTTCCAACTTTAAACTTTGACTATGGCAAATAAAGTAAACCACACACATATAAAGAAAAAGAAAGGAAAAGTCTCATTCAATTTTCATCATATAAGACATGATTAAAAATAAAATTCTTTGGTAGACACTAATAATTCATCCATACACACACACATATATATATATATATATATATCTGAAAATATTATTGACAGAAAACTCACTTTGTAAGAACCTAATCATTAAGCCAATATAAAGAAGAGGAGAAAAGACCCGTTCACAAAACTCCTTAAACCATTTGCTTCATTTGGACTTTTTTTAAGAACACTGTGTCCCCAAAAACCACAATTTTAAGTGCTAATGGACTCTAATCCTTATTTCTTCTTAAAACATTTAGGGCCGGTTTGATAATGTTCTTTTGGAGTATTTCCTGGTTTTTTCTTTTGGTTTTATTAAAATAGAAGCTTGTTTAGTAAAAGAAAAAAGAGCATCTTTCCTCGACCCTCCAGCATGTTTTTTTCCCTTTAAGTGATCTCTTCCCTGTTCGACTCTGATTCCACATTCATAGTTTCTTCCCAATAAGCAGAGATGATTGCTTAAGAGCTTGTACGAAGTTTTCCCCCCTGCTCTCTCTCTCTCTCTCTCTCTCTCTCTCTCTCTCACTCAGACACACACACACACAAGGATTCCTGACTGCTTCACAGACCTGAGTTATTGATGATGTCATTGATTGTAGAAACTAAAACAAATAACGATGCAAAGAACTAATGGAAATAGCAAACAAACAATCACATAATGCAACATAAAGATTTACATGTTTGGCAAGATTGCCTACATCCAAAGTGAGATGAGAACTGCTTCACTAACAATGAAGAATAGGATTACATCTAGTTATCCTTGTGCCTCCGTTCAGATAATTCTACCACTATAAATTAATAGTGAAGCATATATAGGTACAATTTGCCCGCATAACCATATAACCTTAAAAAATTTTCAAAATTAGCCTACAAACCCATGCAATGGAATACAAGATATCCAACCATCGATAATGTCCACATTGGCTTGAATTATTTGTAGTTTTCTGTGAAGATAACTTGTAGATTCCTTCACCCCTGTACCTCCATAAAGGTATGAACCTACACCCATCAGGTGCATCTTTCACTTTCAACAATGAGTAAAATTTGATGATGTCCAAACATGACTTGAATTTCTTTATAGTGATCGGCTTAGTGAGAATATCAGCAGGATTGCTATTTATGTGAATTTTCCTCAAGCAAATACTGCTTTCTGACACAAGCTCCTTGATCTTATGAAACCTCACACCAAATATGATTTTTCCTTACATGAAACACTTGATAATTTACAAGATGTATTGATGACTAAAGAGCTTTGGTTGTTTCAAGAGCTTGGAAAGCACCAATTACATGATCACCCCTTTCGAGCCCGAATGCCTCCCTTCCTCAACTGATTTCTCCCAATTTTGTATTGTCTTAGGAAATAAAAATAGGCTGGGGGGATGTTGGTTCATTTTTTCTTTAACACAAGACCATCTCCTTTTGAATGCGATTTCCCGGGTTTTGAATACTAACCTTAAAACCTACTTTTAGCCTTTCTTGTATGGGTTTCAAAAAGGTTATGATAGTCATCCTTGATGCAAAGAGTAAAGAGGCGTTGGCTCAGTAGGAGAAATTTATTTTCTTCTATGTATGCAGACGATCAACCGAAGGCACCATTTGAAAAAGCTCGAAATCTTAAAAGTATAAAACGACTAATAATTTGCAAGATGTATGGACTCTTTAGACACACAATATACTCCCTTTCTTACTGCCAGTGATTTGAAGCCAAAATATCTCTTAGGCTTTTTTCAGCGAAAATTTTCTATTTTTCCCTTGGAGTAATTTAGGGCGCCCAAACATTGTCAAAATGAGCTGATTTCCAGTTTTTAATATATATTAAATATAGTAATAAAATTTGGTGCAAATCTGACACTGTGTGAGGACAATTGGTGGGAAGGGGCATGTATGAAAAATAGAGAAGAATAAATAGAGACCCGCCAACTCTAAGAGGCACATGCTAGGAAGTTCAGTGGCAAAACAAGGGTGAGCATACTTGAACACAAATGACACAAATAATAAATAACTCATAGAGAAAAATCTAAGTAGACAAACTCTAAGGTACTAAGGAATCATTCAATACAGTGAAAACATTGATCATCATGATGAAAATTTGACAAATAAACATATAAATTTGTGTGCAAAATATAGTAAATTTATAAAAACGCCTATGGGTCTCAAACAAGCCTGAAATAAATCACAAAATCTCTAAAAAAATTTCTAAAAATAGTAAGAAGCACCCTAAGAAGGAAAAAAGATGAAATCTAATAAATACATCATAGGAACATCATACCATCACCACATGTACGGAAGAAAAAATATGATATATTTTACAAAAGAAGATATCATGTATAACATGGAACATGAGATGAGAATATGGAACCATAAACTATCCTAGAGCAACATCCTAACAAGTGTATGATCACCACCCTAAAGCAGTGGAATCACACACCCTAAGAGCATACAAAACTTAGCAAAGATAAATTTTAAAAATAAGAGAAAAGGTAGTAAAATAAGTGAAGAAAGACTCACCTATATGAAGAAAATTCAATAACAATGATAAGAAAAAGATGGACATGGTTGGAGGCTACTCTAGACTTAAGAGAGAAGCTCCAATTCGAGATCGCACTTGCCCAAGCACTTAGGGCTGACAAACTTTCTCTTTTGAACCCACTCTATCCAAGGAGAGACTCCATATAGTGAAAGATAGTCCAAATGATCCTTCCCAACATGGAGAACCCTATATTTATAGACCTAAGATTGATTGCAACTCCCTTTCACACATTTTAAGTTTTAGGGAAACCACCTAAATCATCCATCAAGCATCTAAGAGAGAATCATCTCATCAATGGCACAAAATAGTGCCACACACTTGACGAAATTCTACCCAACTTGTGAGAGGAGTTTATCGTGTCATAAGACACCTTAGTGGCTTAGGAATCCTAAATGAATCCTCATCGTTAGGGAATAGATTGAAACTGTGTACAACTCTTAAATCCGAGGGACAAGAGTCCTCATATATTTGAGATTACCCAAATTATTGATATCGACAGGCCTTCTGTCGACATCGAGGCCAGGGTGCATCAATGTCGATATGGGCCATGTGTCTATTGAACAGAAGCTTCTGAACGTCGATGGGGAGAGGATCTCATCCGACACCCATAAAGCACTGTTCAACACTCACATTGAAGGGTGTTAATGTCGATAAACCTAGTCCTCGATGTCAACACGACTCCTTTCCGATGTCAATTCGTGTGACTGCACTCTTTGTTGCTTCAGCCAATTCACTTCTAAATCGGGCTATATCTAAGAAGAACTAGGCTAGGGCTAGCCTATCTAGCATAGGGACTATGAACTTGGAATACCTATAAATCAGGCTACCGATGTTCGAATTTGATGATTCAAAAATCAATCTTTTATATATTTTGCATACCTTGACTGGTCATAGGAATCAAAGACAGTACTGTCCAGCAGGGACTGCTGCCAAGGAAACATCTTGGTCATTAAAATGTAATATTTCTTAAAATGTGGGCTAATTAGCAAGAGTCCATCCCATAATGGGGATATAGTATAATAATACAACATCAAGACATCTCACCAATTCCGGACTACATTTGATAAAATATTCCCATCAAGGATAAATTGGTCATTATAGACAATTTGTTAACGTGTCAAGTCTATATATATGAGATCCTTATACCTCAAAGGAAACTCATTGTCTAAGCAGCCTCCGGGGTGACAAATGAGGTAACATGATGTCCCTCTTTAACTGAAACTGTGGAACAACAAGTAAAAGAAATGGTCAGTCAACTTCTCAAATCATCGAAAAATGAGCAAAGCATAAAACACCAGCACCTTTCTCAAGGGTATTAGAGCATAAACATATAGTGAAACAAACTATAACACCTTGAATTTTGAGGCAGCTGAATTCTAGTGTTAGGATCTGGCTGACATAGGGGTACTTGACTGTCAAACTATGAACCTCGCACATACAATAGTTTAAGGGAGGAATTGAAATATTTACTAGTCAAATAGGAGGGGTAAAGTAGTCCAGAGTTGTGGAAATGGTCCCATATCTAATGGGCAGTACAGGGCAGAGGTTTAGACTACTGGGGGGCAAAAAATAAGACAACCGATAGGTTACTCTATGGCAAACCGACCAACTGGTTTGGGTGATAGAACGCAAAAAAATTGGTTTTTCTCTTTGGGCCCCACCCCTTTGCAGTGTAATTCCACTCACTCCTACCATCTATAGGGGCATGTTTGGGGGTCCTAATGCACTAATTACCATAAGGGTTGATGAAGTCCATAGTTAGTTATTAAATTTTAAAATGTAGAAATAAATAGGTTATTTTAAGGGTCCCTAGCCAAACAGACCCTAAGTTCTCTATTTTGGCTGATAAAGAAGGGAAAAGGGGGGTTGTTATTGTTCATTCTTGCTGCTGAATTCAGTGGGAACCAAAGAAGAAAAGAAAGAAGAGGAAGGGGAAGAAGAAGAAGAAAGAAGGAAGGGCTACAGCTGTGCTGCTGCTGATCCTACTGGAGCCAGGAGGCTGCTGCCTTACTATGGAGTTGTTGTTGCTGCTCTCAAGGTGCTGCCAAGGTTGCTATGTATGAGGGTAGCCACCCTCCTTCTCTCCTCAACTCTCTCATGGGCCCCACATCGTCGCATTCCTGCTCATAGATGCATGGCGGTGGGCCTACTTTACAGGGCTTGGTTGGGGAGGAGGTTTTTGTTTGGGGTTCTATGGGAGAACTATTTCCTCCAAAGCGGGTATTGATGATGGTCCAATATTGGGGGATGGGGAACCATACAAAAAATTAAAGGGTTACAGTCACTACCTAGGATTAAGGGCCTAGGACCAAGGGGTGGGCATGATCCTTAGGGAAAGGGCCCAAAAATTGGTCTGGTCCAGAGAATAGGGTAAGTGTTAGGTTGTAGAATTAAAAAGGTGTTAGGCACCTAATCTACCCGGTTCAATCGGCCTTCATACTAGATGCTTAAGTACGAAAATTTTCCATTGTTATTCCTATACCACATGCATGACTAAATTATTCCATATATACACTACCAAAATGTAAATAAAAGAGCTACATTATGCTAATTTGGTGAGTGATTATACCTGAGTTGACCCTTGTTTCGGGTCAAGAGGGTTGGGTCCCTTCCTAATGTGGATGCAAACTGTTTATTTGGTTCTCCTGGCTCAGGGGAAAGTGGCTTTGGCCTCTAACTTCCTTTCTTCAGATATTCTGACCATGGTGGTCTTTCGAAGACTCGGACAGGGGTTTGGCTTGTGCGAACTGGTTCTTGGACTACAACTCTGGCAGAGCTTCGGCTAAGGAAGTGTGATCCTCAGGCTAAGACTTTGGCAGAACTTCGACAGAGCTTCGGCTAGGGAAGACTAGTTCTCGGACTATGACTTCTGCAAAGCTTCGGCTAAAGAAGGTTAGTAAAGGACTAAGACTTCAGTGGAACTTCAGTAGAGCTTCGGCTACAAAAGGCTAATTTTCGAACTATTACTTTGGCTGGGCTTTGGCTAAGGAAAGGCTAATAAGGGACTTGGGGAAAGGCAAGAAGGGATTAACTCACCCAAGGGAGGGGGGGTAAGTATACAAACCAAATGTGTCTTGGGATGGGTAAATAATGCCTTATTTATAGATTTTCGGATCCCAAGGAGGTGAATTCATAGCTTTATCCAATTTGGACTCCCATAGGCTGAGAAAAGTTTGCAGGGCTGCCATAGTTTTGTGGGGCTACAGGTTTTGCGAGGCCGCCACTTCTTTGAGGGGCCACAATAGTATATTCCTAAAAGATTCTTGATTCGAATCCGACTATGTGTAAAGGTTCTGTCTTCCAAGGATGATTATGGGAGATTCGATGGTCTGATTTTGGTGTGTCATATATTGTTGGAATTGTGGTTCTGAGCACCACCCATCTGTATGGTTGCTCAAACTCGATTCCTTTGTATATGTTATGTCATAATCAGACCCCCTTTTTTGGGTGTAGACACCCAATTTTGTCACCCTTCCTTGGCTGACTTACGGACGGATCATAGACATAGCCATTCGCTTCCAATCAATGGAAATGAAAATTGACTAAGGTGGTCCAGCCCCCAAACACTCCCTTTCCATCAAAAAACCCTAGAAACCCTAAAATCGGGGAAAAGAGGGGTCCAATTATGAAATCACTTCTACAAAGGAATTAGGTCCAAAGTGACCGTACGGATAGATAGTACTCAAAATCATGATTCCAACGATATATGATACATCAAAATCGGACCATTAGATTTCCCGCTATTGCTCCCAAAAGACAGAACCCACTTTATCAGTACCCATCCCTGAGGCCCCTCTAGAAGCCCCGTGGCCCCTCCAAAAGCCTCACGACCCCTCCAGTCCCCCTGCGGCCCCTCTAACCTTATGGCCCTCCAACCTTGCGGCCCCTCCAAACAATGGGAGGGGCCTCTAAGTTTCCTCACCCATTTTTCACCCCCATTGGATCCAGAAACCTATAAATAGGCCCCTTTTCACCCCCCCAAAAACACACTTAGTTAGTATACCTACCACCCTCCCTTGGGTGAGTTAATCCCATCTCCCTCCTGCCCTTGTTGGCCCCCCTCTAGCCCCTTCCCTTGGCTTGCCTAGCCCTTCTTTAGCCCTTCCCTAGCTAAAGCTAGTAGTTTTCTTTTCTTGTTCTGCTGATCAGATTTGTGGCATCCGTGTTGGGATGCCAATTACCAGACCCATAATTTAATCAGGTTTTCAAGTGCCACTCAAGCCTTAGCCTTCTAGTAAACCTTCCCTAGTTGAAGCTCTGCCAAAGTTTCACCCAAGCCTTAGCCTTGTAGTAGCCCTTCCCTAACCTAAGCTCTGCCGAAGTGCCGCCCAAGGCTTAGCTACTAACTGAAGCTCTACCGAAGTGCCACCAAAGCCTTAGCCTTCTACAAGATCTTCCCTAGCCAAAGCTCTGCCAAAGTCTTAGCCTTTTGTCACATTTTCCTAGCCAAAGCTCTACAAAAATACTAGTCCAAGAACTAGCTTTCCCTAGCCGAAGTTCTGCCAAACTACTAGGTCGGGAATCACTCTTCCCTTGTTGAACCTCTACCCAAATATCCGAAGACCATCACAGTCAACATCTCTAAAGAAAGGAAATTGGAGGACAAAGCCACCCTCCCATAATCCGGGAGAATCCACAAGAAGGTCCATATCTATTCCAATTGGGGGCCCACCCCTCTTAATTCGAAACAGGGGTTAAACTTGTGTATAATCACTCACCCGAACTAGCATAATGTAAATCCTTTATTTACCTTATGTTAGTGTACATATGTAATTAATTTTTTGTTACAGTATACATATGTCATAATTTAGCCATGCATGTGGTATAGGAATAATTATGAAAATGTTTGTTCTCAAACATCTAATAGGAAGACCAGTCGAACATGGTAGATTGGGTGCCTAACACCTTCCCAATTCTACAACCTATTGCTTCAATTTTCTTCTTTCAGTTGACTAACATGCTTCTTTTCAAGTATCCTTGGAGGCTTACGCTGAGATCCACCGTATGCACTAGGGTCAGTGCTTCGAGTTGTATCGCTAGACCGAGCGATCACATTCCCTGGTACCATTCCTTCCCTTTTGGCTTCACTTTCTATCTGTTCTTTTCACATCTTGACCAATCCTCGTATTCTTCAGGAGGTGCAGGTGGCCGAGTTGCAAAGGGAGGTGATAGACCTGCGGATCAAGTTAGGCATGGAGGTGGCCGGTGACGTGATGGTCTGGGTGGACGACCTCTATACCTCTGATGATGACGCCCATTCTTAAGGCCCCTTCTTTTCTTCTTCCTGCATATTTTGAAGACATAGATGTTCTTTCTTCTGCTTCCACCCCCTTTTGCTCCTTTTTTATTTTTTATTTTATTATTTTTTCTTTTTTGGTTTTTATCTTTTACCTTTTATTGTACTGCCAATCTTGGCCTTTTATTTTGGAATGAAAACTTAATTTTAGAAGTCTCAAAATCCCTTTTTTCTTCTTTTATTTTTTAGTTTCCTACAATTTATATTCTAAGGCACGACTAATTCCACGACACAAAATTTCATTAGAATAACCGAGATAACGCTAAAGTCCAAATGCTATTCATTGAAAAAACCAGTGAGTTACATCAAAGTTGGAAACGACACTCTTAGTCTTGAGACCAAAGATAAGATAGATGGGCTATAATTTGGGGGAACAATTCTTGGGGTGGATAGAAATTCACAAACTCCTTACCTGCGTATATAGATCCTATCAAGGAAGCCTTGTCGGTCCTGTTGCATCCACCGCATGCTTGCATCATGTGGAAAATAGATGAAGAAGCTAGGAGCGCCACAAGCTAACTGTAGGACTTGTTTGCGGTCTTGAAAATGAATGTTCCTATATTATATTCCCAGCGTAAAGATTTGCTTTCCTAAGTGGGTTTCAGATAAAAGGTGTCCGTCCTCCTTAAGAAGAATGTCCAGATACGTGACTCAAGGGCAATCCCGTCGTAGTCACATCAAGTCCCGAGAAAAATCAAGAGGAAGGACACCTAGTGGGAAAAGAGAAAGAAAAGCATGACTTTATTACATGGAATGTCTTATGGGAATATTCTCAACAAGCCATTTGTATGAACTTCCCGCTTATGACATTGGGTGGACCAAGGGCATCAAACCCAATCCACCCCTACCATTTAGCGGACTAACATTGGATGAATCAATGGTTGTTAATTTAGTGAATGTATGAATAAGGGGTTGGGAATTCAAGAATCCTAAAATAAACCGCTTTTGGTTCAAGCACAATTCCACACCTCAAGTATTCTCTGTGGTCCTTTTGGACGTGTCAGGGTAATCGGTTGACTTGCCTAAGTCTAGAATTACCTCCATCATCTCTTCAAGATTGTTTACTACCAGGTGATTACAGCCCAGTAAGCATGGAAACACCCGAATAGTCCTGGGTCCGTCCCATGGAGACCTTGCAGACAGAAATGGCCGAAGTCAAGAGAGGGATAGCCCAGATATTACATACACTTCAGAACCCTCCTAGAGTTGATCCCAGGAATGAGCCAGCACCGACTATGGGAGATATGGAACAAAATGGAGCTATGGGTCATCGGGGGAATTCTTCCCGAGTTGACTCAGGAGAATCCGAGCATGTCCGACCAACTGGTCAGAGAGGATCTTCACCTACCCGTCTGAATGGTCAACAAGGGGCCTATTCCAGGGTCCCTCCTCCTAGGGTAGTGATTGAAGATGAAGAAGAGGTATTTGCAGCACATGTCAGCTTTGAGCCTCCGAAGACGGAGAAAGAAAGGAAGCTCAGAGAGCAGTTAAAAAAATTAGAAAATATGATTCGAGCAGGAAAAGGCTTAGAAGGCCAAGCAGTGGATTATGAGGAAATGACTTTCTTCTCTGGGGCAAGAATTCCAAAAAATTCAAGTGGTAGACTGATAGGTTTGATGGGTTAGGAGACCCTAAGGCTCATCTCAAAGTCTTCCTCAGTATGAGGTGGCTCACACAGTTGGAGTCATTGAAAATTCAGAACTGGACAACGGTAGTGAAAGTCTTCACTAAGCAATACTCTTACAATACTGAGGTGGATGTGAAACGTTAGGAGCTTGAGAAGTTGAGGCAGCAACCTAACGAAGGGTTCACCACCTTCTTGATGAGATTCAAAGACAAGGCTGCCAAGATGGCAGATAGGCCTTCAAAAGCAGAGCAGGAAGAGATGTTGATAGAAAACTTGTCAAAACCCTATTATGATGTTCTTTACTATCAGCATTTGCAAACTTTTGATGCCTTAATAGCCACTGGAACGTGTGTGGAGAACAAAATTTTGAGAGAGGCCCAGTATCAAGGATCCTCCTAAGATACAAGCAAGAACACCCGAGTCAGAAGGGAAAAGGGTCAGAAAACTAATGTGGTGAGTACAGTTCAATAGTCAGTCTCACTAGCCACTTCTTCACACCTCTTTATAATACAAGCAAATGCACCCACCCAAAAGGCCCCTCACCCAAGAAGGTAGTTTTTTGATTTGGGAATGCCCGTAACAGCCTCATATAAGAAGTTAAAGAAGCAAGGATTGCTAGGGATAGTGGCTCCAAGAGTGATCAGCAACCCTCCTCCAGCTTGATATAGGGATCATGAGTATTGTGCCTATTACACTCAAAAGAGGCATAATACTGAAAGATGTTTGGATTTACAGTATGCAATTTAGGACCTGATAGATAATGGATCCATTGAGGTCAAGGTCAAACAGCCTCCCAATGTCAATACCAATCCACTCCCTGATAATGTGAACAATCTGGATGAAGAAACTACATAGAGTGACCCCATTCAACTTATTGTACCTAGAGCTCGAAAGAGTCATATGAATGCCCATGCTTATAGAAGAGTCATGAGTCAAAGGGTTGGAGTCATAAGAACCCCCAGAAGAAGAGACTCATTAGAGGAAGAGTCAGAAGATCGGATGCCCTCCGTTCATCCTTCCTCATCAGAAGAATCCACCACACCATATTACCAACCCCCACCATATTATCAACCTCCACCAGATTTTCCACCTCCACCATATTATCATCAACCTTTCCCCCCACCATCAAAGTGGAGAAACTTCTTCATCCTATCACCCCCAGTCTTCATATCCTACCTCTCACATTACATTATCTTCATACCATCCCTCTTCATATCCCTCATCACCTTCATACCAATCCCATTCTCAAGGTTCAGTGTTTAACCCAAAAGAAGGATGGATGGATGAGTACGATTGGAAGAATATGCTTGCACTACCAGATTCCCCAAAAATAACTTAATCAACAGGATCAGTAAATGCATTAGGGGAAGACCAGGAGAGTGATCCCACTTCTCTAATTCAACCTGTTGTAACTTCAGAAGACAATCCAGAAGTAATTGAAGAGGTTACAGCTGATCTTCTCAGAGCGGTGACCACATTGGCCATAGGGGAGCATATCAGGGAATACACTTGCTTAATCCACATAGGAAGTGACACTAAGGATGATGAGTCAAGACTAGTCCAACTTCGAGCCAGTAATGATATAACCAACCTATGGAAATCTTCCATTCCATATGCTCTAAATACTATGAGCATTTGGATGCCGAAGAATTTGATGGTCCTAAGGAATCTGATGAAGAATCAAGTGGGAGTGAAATCAGCAAAAAAGAGGATGATGACGATGACAATAAGGACGAAAATGAAGATGAGAAGGATGGAGATGACTCTGATTCTCAAGAGGATGATGGGTATCTAGATTGGGATGACTACCAAGGGCCATGGTACAATGATTATGATGATGAGTTAGAATATTACTCACCAGAACATCTGACATGTTTCTTAGTCTATGCTATTGGTGGTGATGATCTGATAGCTGGTCCAATAGGTGGCATTTACCCTTTCCTTTGCATGGGAGGAGATGATTCTACTTTAGATTCAGAAAGTGATGAAGGATCTAGAGAGCCGATGCAAGTTTATTTGGATGAACCAAATTCCCTAGTCGAGCCAGAACAAAAGTTGTGTGAAGTATACTCCACTGCATTAAAGATGCAGGAAAGGATAGAAGAAATTGACAAAATGTTAGGGGAAGTAACCGTTAATGATCTTTACTACTGGGAGCAATTGGATGATCTAGAGGAAATAAGACCAGATGACACAATCCCAGAGGCGGTAGACACTGCATTCCAACAGCTTTGCAATGCAGTCAAGAAGCTATGAACCAGGGTTGTGGATATTTTTGGAGGTCCTCAACTTCCCACCCCAGGCAGGGAAGAAGAATCAGAATAAGAAAATGATTTTATGGTGGGGATAATCACCCTAACCAACAATGATGATGAACATAGTTATTCTATAGAAATTATTGTGAAAAAACCAATCAACGTGATGGAAACTAGAAGTGGAAAAGACTACAAGGGCAAGTCTCTAGCAGTAGAACAGCTAAGGGCTAATGAGGCTAAAATTAGCAGCGTGAAAAAAGAGCCAAAGAACCCAATTTTGGCTCAACTCAAGAAGTCCCAGGAAAATTTCTCCATTTGGGAATTGTTGATGGCATCCGCTTCGCACCGTGAAGCAGTTTTGAGGTCTCTTGCTAATATGCAAGTACCAATTGAGATAAATCCGACACACCTGGCACATATAGTAGGGATAACATATGCGGTGCAGTCCCTGATGTTCTTAGATTCTGAGCTTCCTCAGAAAACCCAACACAATCGGGCTCTCCACATTAGAGTTGAATGCCTTGACAAAGGGTTCCCCAGGTTCTTGTTGACAATGGGTCCACTTTGAATGTGCTACCATTGAAATGAGGACAATCACCCAAACCATAAAGGCATACGATAATACCAAGAGGAAGATCCTTGGCATCATTACCCTTGCTGTAAATATTTTCCTGGTAAAGTTTGATGTTGATTTCCAAGTCATTGATATACCGATAACTTTTAACATGCTAGTTCATTCATGAGGGGAAGGTGGTATTAGTGGCCGGAGATCCTGAAGTGGTTAACAATTTGGCCAACATTGAAAATGGTTTTGAATTAGACACCACTTGCATAGCCATTGCCAAAGAAGCTCCAAAGGAGAAAATCCCAGCTAACTATAAAGCCATCTGGAGTCCGCCAGTGAATCAGATGATGAAGAATATATAGTATTTTCCTGGCATAGGGCTAAGGAAATATCATCAAGGAGTTCCAAAGCAGCCTAGTTTGGCAGTGAACAAAGGGAAGAATGGTCTTGGGTACACACCCCCAACCGTCACAGGGCAAAAAGTGCTAAGGATGACTAGGAAGATCTCTATCACTTACTACCCTATTCTCAATGGGTACTTTGTGAAAGAAGGAGAGGAATTCTCTTTTTATGGAAATGTGGAGCCATGGTTTGATGAAATTACCGCCAAGATGCAACCAGGACTTGAAGTGTTTTTCCAGGATGTGCTCGATTGGGTGACTCATGAAGTGGAACGATAGCAAATGCTGGTTAAGGAAATTGACCAAGACAACTGCATTACTGGGATAGCAGAAGTTGCAATTATTGAAGACGGATTCACCTCTGGTAACCCCATAACACTAATCCAATCTAAAGAATTGCCAAGTCCTCAAGTCCTCAAGTCCTCCTGAACAGGGAATGGGAAAAGAAGATAAGACTCACCTGGAGTTTACCACTTTCTTTTGATGTGAAAGGCTTCATTTACTCCCTCCTACAAAAGCCAAAAGCTCAAGAGCTGCATGAGCTCAAGCCCTATCCTTTTGGAGGAAGAAGCACATATGCAAAACAGAGGATAATGGTTTGTATGTATTGTTCCCGAACCAATTACAATGGAAAGGCTCGTGAAGGTGGTCAAAGATGTGACTGAGGCAATGGGATGGCTTCCCTCAACAGGCTCGAAAAGATAGACTTCATAAAGAGAGGATTGAGCAGTCTCCACCAGTCTTCACCCTTTAGAAAGTTTGGCTTCCGAGAGCACGAGATTGACCAATTGGTATTCGTGAAGAAGCAAGAACCCATCCAGGAGAACTATTGTGCCACTGAAGAAGTAGCAGTAACTTTCTCAGAAGGAGAAGAAGGCCATTTGCCACACCTTATCCATTAAGCCACTGAACCACTCCTAAATTGGACAAGCATTGGAGAAAACTTCAAGTTTGCTCATGCTTTTGAGTCAACTAGCCTAAATACCCCTGGTGAAAACATCAAGCCAGTTATCAGGTTTTTATTCAAATCTGTTGTTTATGATTTTGTGTCAGTCTCCCCTCTTGAGGAGAGTCCAGAGTCCTTGTATGTCGGGTCTGTTACTCTTCTTTCATGAATGAAATTTCTAATTCCGAGTATGACTTGCATCCTTTTTCCAATGATGATCTTAATAAATATCAAGAATTAATAAAATAATACAAACCAAAGAAAGCCCAACCCATCCATGAGGATACTCAGGTTGTCAATCTAGGAACTGACCAATGCCTTCGAGAGGTAAAAATTGGCACTACCCTTGATGACAAAGAAACAGAACAGATGATTAATCTTTCGAAGGAAGTCACCGAGGTCTTTGCTTGGTCTAACGAAGATATGCCTGGTATCGACCCCAACATTGTGCACCATCGATTGCCGACTTACCCTGGGGCAAAGCTAGTAAAACAGAAGCTCTGAAGAATGTGGCCAAAATGGAGTGAGAAGATCAGAGAAGAAGTTGTGAGGTAATGTAATGCGGGGTTCCTACAAGTGGTGAAGTACCCCCAATGGTTGGCCAATATTGTACCAGTACCGAAGAAAAATGGCAAGGTACGAATGTGTGTGGACTTTCGAGATCTTAACAAAGTAAGCCCGAAAGATGATTTTCCATTACCTCACATTGATATATTGGTGGATAATATGGCAATGCATGCTTTGTTATCATTCATGGATGGATTCTCCGGATACAACCAAATAAGCATACACCCAGAGGACCATGAGAAAATAGCCTTCACCACTCCATGGGGAACCTATTGTTACAAGGTGAAGCCTTTTGGACTGAAGAATGCCGGGACAACTTATCAAAGAGTAGCCATGGCTAAATTACATGACATGATAAACAAAGAGGTGGAAGTCTATGTGGAAGACATGATAGTACAGTCAAAAGATTGGTAGAGGCATATTCCCGTACTAAGGCAATTCTTTGAAAAAATCAAGAAATATCAGCTGAAGTTGAACCCTCAGAAGTGTGTATTCGGGGCAACGGCGAAAAAGTTGTTAGGCTTCTTAGTGAGTGAAAGAGGCATTGAAGTCGACCCTATCAAGATCAAGGAAATTCAGGAAATGCCCACGCCTCGAACTGAGAAGCAAATATAAGGATTTCTGGGTCACATCCAATATATTAGCAGATTCATAGCTCAGCTAACTATAATTTGTGAACCAATTTTCAATCTACTGAAAAAGAATCAGCCCACAGAATGGAATGACCAATGCCAACAAGCCTTTGACAAGATGAAGGAGTACCTTATGAACCCACCAGTATTAACACCGCCAGTGGAAGGAGAACCACTTCTGTTGTATCTATCTGTGGAGAATATTTCATGGGCTCTTTGCTAGCATAGAAGGAGACAGAAAAGGGGGCAGAGCATTCCATATATTACCTCAGCAAGAAGTTTTTAGAATATGAGACAAGGTACACACCTTTGGAAAGAACTTGTGCTGTATTGATTTAGGAAACTAAAAGGTTGCGACACTACATGGTTTCTTATCCGGTGCATTTGATCTCAAAGATGGATCCCATCAAATATCTCTTCGAGAAACCGGCCTTAACAGGAAGGATGGCACGTTGGTTACTTTTGTTATCAAAGTTTGGCATCACCTATGTTACTCAGAGATCTATCAAGGGCAAGGCCATAGCTGAGCATTTGGCTGCTCACCCCACAGAAGATGAAAGATCCTTGGATGATGCCTTTCCCGATGAAGGAATCGCAATGGTAGAGGAAGAAGATACAGTTAGTGAATGACAGTTATTCTTTGATGGAGCAGCCAATCAGAAGGGATGTGGCATGGGAATATTTGTCACTCCTGATGGCCTTTATTTGCCTTCAACATTTTGCCTCGACTTCCCCTATACCAACAATATTGCCAAATACGAAGCTTGTGCTTTGGGGCTCGAAACTGCTTTAACCATTGGGGTGAAAGGAATCAAGGTTTATGGTGATTCATCCATTGTCATCTATCAAACACAGAGAAGGTGGAAAACTAGAGATGAGAAGCTAAAACCATATGAAGAACATCTGGAAGAGGTGATTGAACACTTTGAAAAGATTTCGTTCGAATATTTCCAGAGAGATAACAACAGGTTTGCTAATGCCTTTACAACCTTGATTTTTATAGTAAAGTGCAACCCTATGGCTAGAGTCTGACCATTCTTGGTAGAACAAAGAAATAGGCCAATTTATTATAATTCCATGAACTCTCTCACTATGGATGGTCAGTCTTGGTTCGCTCACATAGTGGATTTCATAAGGGAAAGGAAGTACCCAGTTGAAGCAACTGACAGAGAGAAGAAGTTTCTGAGGAGATATGCCACCTAGTTTATTCTCTAGAAGGATCTGTTATATAAGAGATCCTATGACGGAATATAGTTGTTGTGTGTAGATGAGGAACAGGCTACCACTATCATGGAAGAAAGTCATCAGGGGCTTTGTGGATTCCACATAAATGCCAAGATGTTATCTAAGAAGATCCTCAGGCTAGGATATTACTGGAACACAATGGAAGCGGATTGCATGAACTTTGTCAGAAAATGCCACAAGTGTTAGATATTTTCTAGCATCATGCATATCCTGCCAATAGAGATGCATTCGCTCAGTTCACCTTGGCCATTCTCCACTTGGGGCATAGATATCATTGAAAAAGTCAACCCTAAAGCATCCAATGGCTACGAGTTCATCTTGGTAGCCATTGATTATTTCACTAAGTGGGTAGAAGCTCAATCCTATGCAGTCCTCACGTCTACTAAGGTAGCCAAATTCATCCAAGAAAATATCATTGCGTGATATGGTACCTTAAGAATTGATATCAGATCAGGGATCCCACTTCTGGGGCAAGATCGACAAAATCTGCACAAAGTTTGGTATCAGAAGGCATCGTTCTACCACTTACAGGCCGCAGACCAATGGGGTAGTGGAAGCAACCAACAAGAACATCAAATTCATCCTACAGAAAATGGTGGAAACACATAAAGATTGTGTTGATAAGTTACCTCTTGCCTTATTGGCATACCGGACTTCTGTAATATCCTCGACGGGGGCAACACCTTTCTCTTTGGTATATAGAGTTGACGCGATTCTACCTGTGAAAATCCTGGTATCTTCCTTAAGGGTACTCCTTGATAGTCAGCTACCTGAAGGAGAATGGGTGAAGTCCAGACATGATGAGCTCAATTTTCTCGATAAAAGGTACATGAAAGATATGAATAATCTAAAGAAATATCAACTGAGAATGGCTAGGGCCTTTAACCAGAATGTGAAGCCCCATCACATAGAGGAAGGTGAACTTGTTCTTTGACAACAAAGAGCCCAATTCATGACCCAAGAGAAAAATTCAGGCCCAATTGGAGCGGTCCATTCACTGTAAAAGAAATTCTACCAGGCAAGGCTGTGAAACTTGTAAACCACAACGGCGAAGAAATACTCGGACTGGTCAACATGGATCAACTCAAGAAATATTATGTCTAAAAGGGTGAAAAGGCCTGAACTACGTCAGACCTGATTCCTTTCAAGGGATACGTAGGCAACTTGATATGTGCGAGTGCCGTTTCAACCATCTAAAGGTAATAAATCGGTTCCTTGATTAATAATCAAAGTATCTTAAAAGATCATCATAGTTTATGTCCCCCCAAGAATTGCCATTTGGCATGTAAGGCCATTAGGTATCTATCATCCACCCATTGGTCTGTCACTTCTTACCCAGGATTCTATCCCCTAAGAATCTCCATTTGGCATATAAGGCTATTAGGTATCTGTCATTCACCTATAATCCATCCATTCTTATTCAGGATTCTATCCCCTAAAAGAAAATCGCCACCTGGCACCAGTTCATCAAGGCTAGCTTATTCTCCACCTTTGGTCAGTCAAAGTAAAAAAAAAAAAAAGAAGAGCTTGATGCAATAGCGATAAAGGCTTGTTTGAATCATTAGCTAATGAGTAATGCTTTGATAAATCATAATATCTCTTTGTTTGTGTTGGTTTTAGGAAAACTCATGGGCTCGTTGGATGAGACATTTTGTAAAAGACTTTAGCCATAAATATGTGGGCACCAGAATTGCTAGAATCCATGAATGTGTCATTTCTTGGCCAGATTGGATGTATAAAGCTACATCACCAATCACTCCGGCAGTTGCCTCAACATTGGGATGCCAACCTGCATGTCTTTTGGTTTGAGTTGATAGAGATCTACCCAACTCTTGAAGAATTTTGAGTTTGTATGTTAACCCCACCCAAAGGCAGTTTGTTCCAACCCTCTTTGAAGAAAGATTGCTTGGAGAAAATTCAAGATTTCTTCAGATGAAAAGAAGAAGAAGTGAAGCAGTTTGTCAGGTATAGGAAGATCGACAATCTGAAGGTGGCTCAGATCTTCATCCACTAACTACCAATGGGAGGAATCCATCAGCAAAGATCCCAGGATGCTTATTTACTCTGCATGATACCTCATTATATTCTCTACACTCCCGAGCGTGGTGCGCCGTCTGTTTTGATAGAGGTAGTAAAACAGTTGAAGAAGGGAGGTGACATCGTCCCTGTGGTTCTGGCAGAAATGTTCAAGGGATTTTATGACATGAGCTATGACCATAGATTTGGCCTAGATCATTATCAGGGGAGTCCTACTATTTTTCAGATTTGGCTCCTCAAGAAACTAAAGCTTACCACACCATTAAGGGGATGCCCACTCGGAGTTTTTTATTACCGAGATAAGAAAGAAGTTCTGAAATTCAACCTTATCATCGATTGAAAAAGTACCTGTAGGAAAAGACTATGTAGGATATCGTATAGAGGTGCCAAGGGACCCATAAGAAGATTTTTTGATGAAGACCTCTAGACACAACTATGTCAGATTGATGGGATTGACTCACACATCCTTCTATTTGCCTATGTACATCAGCCCCACCTTGATATTCACCTATCTTGTCTGTGGTAGGAAAATAGTCCATCTTTTCATGTAATTCACTTGGTAATGGAATGAGGAAGTATTTGGATTTTTTTGCTATCCCGATTATTCTAATTATGACTTGAGTTATGGAATTGATTATGCCTAAGCATTACAAGCAAACAA